>NC_066635.1:16188201-16513826 GCF_025201925.1 Gopherus flavomarginatus
AGGCAAGCAGTCTATAGAGCTGCTCCCCCAGTCCTCTGGCTGTCGCCAAAAAATGAGCGTACTGCAGTTTGTCTCTCTATCCAGATAAGACAGCCTTAAAAAAAAAGGCCCTACACCGATTGCACTGAGGTGCTAATTTTCTGCTCTCTAAACTTCAATAGCATTTAATAGCTCTTTTAATTTCTTTTGACAAGAGCTGGCACAGACGGCACTGGCTTGGTATTTATATAGGAAGAGTGGGGTATGGATGGACAAATGGGTGAGCGATAGATGGGAAATGCTAACTAGCCAAACGGAGACGCTATTGAAATAGCTGTTCTAGGCTCCTTGGAGATACAGGTTCAAATCCAAGCAGCATTTACACAGTCCCTTCCTGCCCACAGCCTACTGCGCATGGCTCTTTCAGAGGAGACCCTGGGTTCTGATACTGTGAACAAGGTGTGCAGCATAGGAACCTAGACAGACCCTGCCCCCACTGGGGAAAACTCCCATAGGCTTCATCGTGTTTAAGACTGGAGCAAACAATCCCAAATATTTTGTGTGGTCAAAGGAATTCTTTTTCTTGCAGGGAAACTTTTCCCCAGAGGACTTGGCCCAAATACTGCCCCCCTCCCAAAAAAACACAAACCAAAAACTGCTGTGCAGCAAGCGATGTGGTCCCATATGCCAGCCAGCACAACAACATGATGTGCTATAAACCCAAGAGTGTAGTTCTGTTTCAAATCAAGTCATGAGCGTTCCTATACCTTAGAGAGGAGGGACGTGCTAGTCAAATTCAATTCCCTGCTTTACCACAGACTTAAGGCTGTAAGAACGGCCATACCAGGTAAGACAAATGGTCCATCTGGCCCAGGATTCTGTCTTCCAATAGTGGCCAGTGCCAGATGATTCAGAGGGAATGAACAGAACAAGGGAGTTATCAAGTGATCCATCCCCTGTCATCCAGTCCCAGCTTATGGTAGTTGGAGGTTTAGGGACACCCAGAGCATGGGGTTGTGTCCTTGACCATCTCTGCACCTATCCTCTGAACTTGTAAAATACTCTGTTTCATTATCTATCCTTTTTCTAATGGTTCTTAGAATTCTGTTCGCTTTTTTGTCTGCATTCAGCAGATGTTTTCAGAGCACTCTCCACAATGCCTTCAAGTTCTTTTTGAATGGCAACAGCTATTCTAGATCCCATAATTTTGTATATAAATGTGCTTTTCTTTGAATTTCATCTGTCATTTTGTCACCCAGTTTAGTGAGATCCCTTTGGAGTTAATTACCGTGAGTAATTATGTATCGCCACACTTCCCGTGTGACCTTGAGCAAGCCTTAGTTTCTCTATGCCTCAGTTCCCGATCTGTACAATGGGGATAACATCATTGCTCTACCTCACCAGAGTATTAGGAGGATAAATAAATTTAGGGTTGTAGGATGCACTGATACTAAGGTAATTAAGGTATATGCAAGATAGGCTGCTGGCAACTGTGAAGGCTTACTCACCACCCTTCTTGGGTCAGCAGAAAAGATCTAAAAACAAAAAAAGAAGCCAAACCAGAAAATAAACCCTTCTCAGAACAATGAGAAGGGCTTTTCTGCAAAACCCACCTTCATTCCAGACATACAGAGTGTGAACTCTGCCGCGTACATGCTTGAAAATGAGCACTAATGAAAGCAACCCTCAAATAAAACAAAATAAGAGTGTCAACCCTCAGAAACTCAAACAAGCCAGCCAACAGTTCCTCTAAATCAGCCACTGAGTGAAATTCACCACGGCCTTCAGCATCACCAGTCCATCACTCCTCCAGAGAGGGCTTATATTATGCCTAGACAACGTGTTGGTTTTCTGCCCACAGGTGAATTCCACCTGAGGGACAGCTATGTTTTTCAGGCTCATCTATACATGGAATTATTCCCAGATAAAGTGGGGTGTGGCTTCAAAGAAGAATAGCTATTCCAGATTAACTCCATGACGCACAAGCCCTCAGTATTCTGGTATCTGGAACACCTGTACATGGAGGATAGTGGAAATTAGCAATGCATTAGGATTTTTTCCCCTCCACAAAATACCATATCATTTACCTCCCTATAAAAATCTGCAAAATCTTCAGCAAAACTCACATGAAGACTAAGCAGATACCAAGAAACCCTTTCTACCCTAAGGTTTACAAAAGGCAGCTCTGTCTTGTTGTGTGACTAAGTGTTTCACAGCATGTTAGCTCCCCTGTTTGGCACAGAAACTGGCTGTCAGCACCAGGGCCACCCACATGTTTGAAAAAAAATATGTCATGGATCCATACAGATATTAGCAATGTTGGGATAGTTTTTGCAAAAATTCCCTATAGTGAATATAGTGATGTGTGTCTCTCACACACAGACGTCTCCAACCCCAACCTGGAAACAAATTTCTTCTACCAGCTCTGCTAAAGTGACCTGACCTGTTCCTCACCTCCATATGGGGGCTACCTTTACAAAGCTGGACATCTGTCAAGGCCCCAAATGCCCCTTCTTAATCAATACATTCCTGGAAGATAGCTGGCTTGGCAAAGAAGCAGATGCTAGATAGAAGCCCATTACATCAGGTGCTTAAAGTCCTGCTGGTGACCCTAAGCAAAAGCATGTGAGCGACGGTGCTCTGAAGATCCTCTTGGTGAAATTAGCTTTTATTCTGCCTTGGCTGCTCCAATGCAGAAAGAGAAAGGCAGTAGACCGACCTTAAAAGTATTAGCTCTCTGGTCAATTCACATTAAAAAAAACAATATTCTAATGGCCATTCTAGGAAGCCTCAAATGATGTTCATAGATTACTCTAAACTGGATCTGTCCAGGTTTTGGTCTGGTGCAAACTCTCCCCTTCAGCTACTAAATCTCTCATACAGACACAGAGGTGGAAAGCCCTTGCCCAAACTGCGAAATGAACTAGTGGACATGGCCTCCTATTGTACATGGGAGGAGTCACAGACAAGGAAGCTTGCTGTTACCACATATGTATATGGCATCTTGCTAAGAAGTCTCTAGATTCCTTGTGCTGTCATAGTCAAGATTGGGCAAGTCTCTCTTTGATCATGGTGATGCCCTGCCGTCCCACAGGCTGCAGATGGGATCAATCAACAGCCCTCTGTTTGGAAAAGCCTGGGATTGCTGGGTGGAGAGATGAAGCTAAGTCCTTCATCTTATACCACTATTCAATCTTTTGGAGAAGAGAGATAGTGACGTCCCAAGGGAGTCTCGCCTGCTGACTGGATACAGCCAGGTATAGTGCTTATGAAGGAGCCTCATTTAAGGTTAAAATTTGCCCAATGTCTCGACACTGTAAGTGGCACTTGGGCCATGTGCTGGTGCTTGGCACTGGACTGTTTAACCCCCTACTGCAAACTTTTCATGTTGTAAAGAGAGGAGCCGCTTCACCTTCCCCACTCCAAAGCTAATGCTGAATAGAATGGAGCTGGGTGGAGAAGTCCATGCTGCTAGGGTCTGTTCTTCCAAAGACTGCGTGGTGACCTAGTGGGGAAGCTCCCGCCAAATGGCAGAGTTGTCCTGACCTGTGGAGAAACCATGTGCTATGGAGTCGAGGAGAGGGGGCAGTAGTTCCCTCATGTTCCTCACAGCAATCCCCTGAGGCTACAGAGTTAGTGGCTCTCAAAGAAGTCCCATCCAGGTCTCCCTGATGGGTAGGATGGCAACTGTAACATGGCCTTGAAGTTGGAGACAGAAAAGGAATACGCCATTCAAATGAAAAGTCTTTATGGGGAAACAGAGCTCCAGGTGCTGCTTTTCCATTCCCAAGCTAAAAATACACTGTGCAAAAAGCTACAATCTCCCCAGACAGCTGGGCAGGACAGTCAATTACAAACTGGTCACAATCGGTCTGAACCACTCCACTCCTGCAGCCTGACCTATGCTCCAGGGAAGGGAATGCTGCAGAGAGATGGAGGCAAATTCTTTGCTCAATGCACTTGTTCTTCCCACAGAGTGCAATGTGTAGCCATCCGCCATATGATAAAATTAATAGCTCAGCCTGTTCAGATACCAAAAATGACCTTCAGGGCAGGCCCCCCGGGGTTCACACAGAAACTGCAAGAAACCAGAAGAACCTGAAACATGCACGGATCAGTCCAACCACAACCAAACAGAGAAAGGCTCCTTCCCTGACAGCCTGTTCTCTCTGCTTTGCCTGATCCCTGTTGAGGGTTTAAAAAAGGAACCACACCGCTCTCATCGAATTCCATGCCCCCTACCTTGATCAGAAAGATGTAAGGGCAACAAACTAGGTTTCACAAGTAAACAACACTGATTGAAAGGAATGCCCTGGTATTGCTAGACATTCCCAAAGCAGAATTGTTACAAACCAGACCTGCCATTCATACCATTGATCCTCCCGGAAGCCCTGTGGTGGGAGACGTGTTTGTTTAATGCAGAGATCTCCAAATTGTGGGGCACAGAGGAATGTTCAAGGTGGGAGCAGGCCCAGGCCAGCACCCTGCCACTAACTTTGCTGCAGCCCCAGCCCCTGTTCCCAGCCTTGGCACAGCTCTGCACCTGGCCATGGGCCTGGCTGCCAGCCTCCACCACGGCCCATCTGTGGCTTCACTCCTGCCCCCCCAGCCTCAGTACTGGTTCCGTTCTCAACCCCTGCTCCTGGCCCCAGACCCACCCCCAGCTGCAGTACCAGCCTCAGCCCCCTTATCCCTGTCGGCATTTCTCCCCGACCCTCCCCCCCCACCAGCTGCAGCCCCACTCCTAGCTCCAGCTGGGGGGCAGACAGAGACAAGAGGGGGGCATGACTCCAGAAAGTTTGGGGACTGCCGGTTTAATGCAATCTCAACACTCTGGGTATGTCTACATCTACAATTTTGCAGCGCTGGTTGTTACAGCTGTATTAGTACAGCTGTATAGGGCCAGCGCTGCAGAGTGGCCACACTTACAGCAACCAGCGCTGCAAGTGGTGTTAGATGTGGCCACACTGCAGCGCTGTTGGGCGGCTTCAAGGGGGGTTCGGGGAACGCGAGAGCAAACCGGGAAAGGAGACCAGCTTCGCCGCGGTTTGCTCTCGCGTTCCCCGAACCACCCTGCAAACCGCAGGGAAGGAGACCTGCTTGCTCGGGGGTTCGGGGAACGCGAGAGCAAACCGGGAAAGGAGACCAGCTTCGCCGCGGTTTGCTCTCGCGTTCCCCGAACCACCCTGCAAACCGCAGGGAAGGAGACCTGCTTGTTCGGGGAACGCGAGAGCAAACCGGGGAAGGAGACCAGCTTCGCCGCGGTTTGCTCTCGCGTTCCCGGAACCACCCAGCAAACCTCAGGGAAGGAGACCTGCTTGCTCGGGGTTCGGGGAACGCGAGAGCAAGCCGGGGAAGGAGACCAGCTTGATTACCAGAGGCTTCCTCAGGTATGCTGGGATACCTGCTTATTCCACGGAGGTCAAGAAAAGCGCTGGTAAGTGTCTATACTTGATTACCAGCGCTGGATCACCAGCGCTGGATCCTCTACACCCGAGACAAAACGGGAGTACGGCCAGCGCTGCAAACAGGGAGTTGCAGCGCTGGTGGTGCCCTGCAGATGTGTACACCTCCTAAGTTGCAGCGCTGTAACCCCCTCACCAGCGCTGCAACTTTCTGATGTAGACAAGCCCTCTGTCTACAATAGGCTGCCAGTTAACACTAAAAACAGACTTCCAGGTTTGATTGACTACAACCCCTGTGAGGGCAGAGCAGGGCCAGTTCAGACATGTTTGGCAAGATGATAATGAGGCAGCCATCTTCTTCAATTACCTTTAAGTCTGCAACAAAAAGGTGCAGGGAGCAAGCAACATAATTAAGCATCCTCGGGGATTTTTCTCACACCAAAAGAAAAAAAGAAAAAAAACAAAAACCACACCTCATTCATTTTCTTTTAAATGAAAAACAAACCATGGAAGTTCAAGCTGGAAAAGATCGATGAGATTAGTGACTCTCAGCCTTTTTACCCCAGAAACACCCCCCCCCCATTTTACAGAGATTTACCCCCCTTTAATGCTATGCAAAAGGCGGGGCAATCACACCCCGCTCCCAACACTTGGTCTCTACCCTCCTGGGATTCACAGCTTCCAGCTGAGAACTCCTGCATTAGATCATCCATGCCAATTCACAGTCCAGACAGGATTATGCCCTGTATTTTCCTAGCATTTTGTCCAGTCTCACATGTTCAAAGTACATGTTCTCCAAAGCATGGAAGATATGGCACTCCTCGCACATGCACTTGGCTAAGGCTAGCCCCTTCCCGGAGCACTTAGCCATCAGAAATCTTCTCAGCCTGTTCCAAGAAAAAAGAAAAAAAAAAACAAAAAAAAACCACACCACGACAATATCCCCATTCCAAAGCAGAGCTGCCTCAAACTAGCCAACTTACCCCATTTACATGGTAGCTGAGGGGGAGGAGGGAGGGCACACGGCAGGGGAGAAAAATAAAATAAAATAAAAAATCACTGCAACTGGCTTCTACAAAAATTTGCTGTTACGCGAGTGACTTACCCCTCACAAAATGTGCACTGTGGAGCAAAAAATTGGAGGCTTCTATTCTCCACCTACCTCAGCGCTTGCAAGCCCGGCACCAAACAGTCCTCTCACGCTCCGCAGCATTACTGGCTCACTGTTTTCCATGTTCACGGGAGTTTTAGTGGTTGCCCAACGCCATAAACAGTGCATTGTTATCACTGTAATCTCTCCCAGAGCTAAAGGATCTGACAGGCGGACATTATTCTGGTTTTAAATACAGGCGTTCAAAGGGAAAAGGAAAAAAGAGACAGCCATTCTGATACTGCGCAGCTTGAAAGCTCTCGATGGCTGGAGCAGTGTCAGTGAGCAAAAAATAGGCTTTGCGCTGGACTGGTGGAGTCAGCAAATATTTTAAATTAGAACCGGGGCTCTATTTCTGACAGGAGCGCCCGGGAGTTTGTGCTTCACTGCACAGCAGCTTTTATTTCTGGAGAAGGCCGCTCAGAGTGTGGGGGGTGGACTAGCATCCTCCAAAGCTGAGAGCTCCTTCTAAGAATGCTGGTTTTCCAAGTGCTACATCCCAGATTAGCTCATCACCAGGATATCTGACAGCAACAGAAATGAAAAGAGCATCTGACCATTCACATAAATGTAACATGAGCACAAGCCCTTTATTTGCTTGGGAGAGACAGCATGGTCCAGTGGGTACACCACCTGGCTGGCAGCCAAAAAAAAGCCCTGGGTTGTGTCACTGCCAACCTATGGGGTGCCCTGGAGCAAGTTACTTCACCTCCTTGGGCATCTGTTTTCCTTCTCACACTATGGTCGGTCTTCTCTATTTCGTTCATATGCTCTTCAGGGCAGAGACTGTCTCACCCTGTGCCAAGACAGTGCCTGATTCAATGGAGCCCCGATTTCTGTTGGAGCCACTAAGCTGTGGCCCAAAGGGTACATTTTTCAAAAGCATCAGCAGGATTCTGGGTGAAAAAAAAAAAAATTAAAGCAGCTAATTGACTTAAACGCCTAAATCCCTTTAGAAAGGAAGATTTAGGCACTTCATAGCAGAAGTCACTTAGGCACTTTTGAAAAAGTTTCACGCAGGTACTTTTCAGCAATGATTCTCAAAGACTGTTACAAAAAGGAAATCCAGTCTCATTATCCCTATTTTACAGAAGGGGAAACTGAGGCACAGAAAAGGGAAGCAGTTCACCCAAGGTCACAGAATCCATCTCTCCTGACTCCCCGTGCAGCACGCTATCCATTAGGCTATGCTGCCTGAGGACTCCCTCAGCCACTCTTCCCCAGCAAATCACAGGCACTGCGTTCTGTAGAACACTACAGGAAAACATCCCTAAAGATGTTACATATACAACAACACGGAGCCCTGCATAGCACCCTTCTTCTGACTCTGTTTTCAAAGCACTCTACTCCAATGTAGATACATTTCAGGTTCTATAAAAACAAGCTTTTATGAAACCAGAACCCAACAGAAATGGTCCCATGATTTGTGTACAATTTCTAGTTGCCAACTCATCACAAAACAGACAAAACAGCCCCCTGCATGGTTTACATCCCAGGCATTAAAGCCCCACCAGCTTATCAACTAAAGCTAAACTGATTTCATTAACTGCTATTGTCCAAGCAGAGAGAAAAGGACGACGAAAAACCACCGCCACCAATTGCGAAAAGCCAACTGAGATTTGTACAATCCTCTTCGGTGTAGCAGTCCAGGTCTTTCCTCCTCCCCCGCCCCCAAAACTGCAGCTCTCACCTCATTCCCACAAGCCCATGCAAAAGTCAAACTGGATAGACTATGCTGTGCATTTCCTGCGCAGCTCATCTCAATGCTACTCAAAACAACTGCGGCGGCATGAGAAAAAACTAATAACCCTTGGCAATGAAATGGGATCAGAACCAAGGAGAAGGAGAATTGGGATCAAAAAGCAATTTAAATAAATGCTGCACACCATGCTGGTATTTCTGATGGTGGGAGCAAGAACCACCTGGTTTGTCTCTTTCCAAGAGGATTGGAGACAGCAATGAACAGCAGTAAGCAGTGAGAAAGTTGGCTCTTCTGGGTGTGGAACAGACACATATTTGCTCACGATCCTAGCAACCATGCAGATGCCTTGAAATGCCCAGGATAGGGTATGGAAGGTGCTTCCCCCTCCTTTCTGCAGGCACTGTAAAGGGGTTTTCAATGAGTTCCTTAGGCAAAAAGAATTTCTGTGCAAGTTCCAGTTACCACAGAAACCAAACAAACAACCTGGCAGCTCCATCCCAGGAACAGACTGCACCGTTGCAGCTGCTGCACCTGGGGCAGTAATGCCCAAATCAATGAACTATCGATAAACCACCTACGTTCTACATAAAACAGCAAGGCCCAGTCCTGAAGTCATACCACTGGGCCAGATTCTGCCCTTTTAACAGCAATGTGAACCTGGAGTAACTCCATAAACACCAGCTAGACCCCCACCCACCCACCGTTTTCACTCAATCTTTATTCCTATAGGAGTCAAGGAAATCTTTTGCTGGAGAAAGGATCATGTGAAAGCTGAACTAGGACCTCGGGATTTGCCCAGAGCTGCCAAAACCAGGAAGAGCGTTCACTGCTTATCCATATTCATTGGATTATTAGTTTTGCAATCACTGGGAATCGACATCAAGCTGTTCGCTTAGTGCTGGGCGGCATGTACGTTCCTGAACGTTCCCAGGAACAGACCCTGTTAAGCCAATGGCACTGCTCCTGCAAGCAAGTGCTCACTGACCCATGTAAGACCGGCAGAGCCCAGCCCCAAGTGACAACCTTGATGTCAGTTTCCTGCAGTCATAAATCTCCCCATAATCTAGTGGATACGAAAAAGCATGTATGCTCTTGCCATTAACAGACAGAGCCAGCACTAGATGGGAGGCTCACGGTCATAACTGGCTCGCTGCTCACTTCAGGGGGCTATCAGGCTGCCATGGGTTTCTCAAGCAGAGAGAGTTAAATTATAAAAGAGTCCACACTCTTCTGGGGTCACACACCGCAGGCCTGGTTTTCAGGTCTGAGCACCTGTAGCACCTACTGACTTCAATTACTGCTATGAGTGCTCAGGACCTCTGAGGAGTCAGACCAAGGGAGTCTGGCTCTGGTCTGCCATGCCTCAACTTCAGTTTGACCCAGAGACTTTACTCACTGAACCCACTAAGATAGGAATCCTTCGGGTGTGCCACAATCAAGGCTAGATTAATGGGAGTCTCTGCTCTCTCTTACATCAGTGGAACTCTAGATCCATTGAGCCAAATTCTCTGATGGTGTAAACTGGTATAGCTCCATGGCACAACTCCAAAGGAAGGCAGATTTACACCAGAGTTTTTGACCCACAGAGCTCAGTGAAGCAGCTGCCAATTTACAGCGCTGTTGCCGAGAGCAGAATCTGTACAAAAATGAGGGGAAATATCCCAGTTAAATATCAACCAGACAAAAAGGAGGAAGTTCTAGGATCCAACTCTAAACTTAACTCCACCCTTGAATCCCGCTCTTTTCTCCGTTTACAGGAGAGGACCCCACAAGCTCAAGTCTGCCCTGGCAGGTATTTTAATTGCAACATTACAATCTTTCAGTATACAAGATTATAACCTGAAGTCACCTTCCCAGCCTGTATCAGGTACAGAGGGGTCTCCAGCCCACTTGAAGCCAGCAGTGTGAGGTGCAGGTGGACATCTGGCCTGTTTGGAGGCTGGTGTTTCTGAACTATACCAGGTGACCAGGTTACAGGCAGTCCCTGGTCCAGCAGAGTAGCAGGTGGGAGAAAGGTGAATCTGATCCATAAACGTAGCAAGATAGTAAGATACCCAATTCACAGTAAGCAACTCAACTGGAGCTCTACCTCCATCTTGTAGTTGGGGGGTGGATTTTCCCCACTCCTCTGGATAGGGATGATGGGGAAAGAGGGACTTCAGGCAGGAGAGAAGAATCTTTTCTTCTCATCAGCAGGTGAGAGAGAGGACTTGGGAAGTGACGACCCGGCCTCTTACCGGAGCTGCTGCTGCCCAGGGAGCTGGAAACAACATGCTGCAAAACCTGTTTGATCTCCTCTCATTCAGGTCTGAACCAGGAAGAGAGCAGGTATGCTTGCCAACATGTGATACCGACGGTCCGGTGCTTCTTAAAGAGACAGTTATTATCTGGACGTGTGTGTGTGTGTGTGTGTGTGTGTGTGTGTGTGTGTGTGTGTGTGTGTGTGTGTGTGTGTGTGTGTGTGTGTGTGTGTGTGTGTGTGTGTGTGTGTGTGTGTGTGTGTGTGTGTGTCAGATCAAGCACACTTCAAAGCTGAGTTATGCAGCTCCAACCCAAAGTATTAGTATTGTTGTCTGAGTCAAATCATTTTATAAAGGTGCATGCAAATCATTTGCAAAAAGCCCCTTGCTTTACATAACTTTCGGAATCTGAATTACACCAGCAGGCAGTCAGGAAATCCAGCACTGAAGAGGTAGGCATGCTCTGTACCGGTGGATCTGTCCCTTACCTGTACAACTTCTTTCTTTACATTGACGAGGTCTAACCAGTCGTTGAATCTTGGGTAGCTGTTGAGCTCCACTGTCCTGTCATTCAGGGGCACGCTCAGCTTACACTGCCGCTGTCTGTTGATGTAGCGGACCAGTTTCACCTGTTGAGATCCAGAAAGCGAATGGTTACAGTTGAAAGCTCTTTGGGGCAGGGACTGATTTTTTTTGGTCTAGTGCAATAGGTCCCGGTCTGACAGGGGCTCATAGGTACTATTGGATTGCAAATAAGTAAGCCGCCACCACCACCTAAGCAGGCACTTCTGGGAGTCATCAGTGCTATTCCCTTACACTAAACAGCACAGCAACAACTTGATTCCCCCTGTGGTTTCACTAGATGGGGCGGGGGGGGGGGAGGAGGTTTCCATTCCTGTACGAACCTTCTTTAAACCATCACGAAAAGACAGTTGCCTACAGTGGTTAACTTCACCCAAAATATACCACATACATAATAGGCAGTGATCGTTGCCTTCTGTCTGAAAACTGTGCACACAGCTGGTCTACGCTTCCCCACGACTGCGTGTTCCTGTTGTGGTTACCCTCATCCATTCCTTCCATGTGGTGGTTACACCCATTTACAGCATCTGGTCCACATTTAGACTGTGAGCTCTGCAGAGCAGGAAGCGTCTTCCTAGAACTCTGTTCAGCACCCAGAACAACAGGGACATGTTCTGGTTGGGATCTCTGGCCTCTACTTCAAGGCAAATAATTATTTAAAGAATAAAAATTAAGTTGGACTCAAAACACCAAACGCTTCCAGTGCCTGACAACCTCAATTTTGCTACAAGAGTTGAGAGAACACACAGAAAGAATATTATTTGTGCCTTATGTTTTTCGTAACATAAAATAAACCTCAAAAGAGATTTTTCATTGTTTCTACTTCACACATCCCTAGAGGGCAGACAAAAGCTTCAAAGACTTCTAAACAAAAAACACTACCTCAAAACAATTTAGTCTGAGTTTTATTAACCAAAACATGTCTACAGTAAAGCACAAGAATTTTAGCATTCAAGGGAAGATCAGATTTATAATTAAAAGAAAAAACAAACATGCATTTCTTGTCCTCTTTAATGTCTCTTAAGTTTCCACTGGAAATATTTTCTGACTACATGTCTGCATGATGTAATGGCATGCATAAAAATCATAGTTACAGATGGGAAAGATTGATTAGATCATCTAATCCAGTGGTTTTCAACCTGTGGTCCCACAGACCCCCCAGGTGGCCTAGGTCTAAGATTTCCAAAGGGGTCTGCCCTTCCATTTGAAGTTCTTTTAGGGGCCTGCAAATGAAAAAAGGTTGAAAACCACTGATCTAATCCATCCCCAGAGAGAGGGTGTAACAAATGCTTAAGGGAAAAACAGACATTATGGGCTGGTCCACACTGGGGGGGGAAAATCGATCTTAGATACGCAACTTCAGCTACATGAATAACGTAGCTGAAGTCGAATATCTAAGATCGGATTACTCACCCGTCCACACCGCACGGGATCGATGTTCGCGGCTCTCCGTGTCGATTCCGGAACTCCGTTGGGGTTGATGGAGTTCCGGGATCGATATATCGCGTCTAGATTAGACGCGATATATCGATCCCCGAGCAATCGATTTTAACCCGCCGATACGGCAGGTAGTCTGGACGTGGCCTATGTTTCATCTTTGCTGAAAGGCTGGTATGTACCTCTGACTTGTCCACTGGTTTAGAATGATATTGCCTCCTGCTGACTGTCCTGAAGAAGGCAGGGACGTCCTAATGCTACTTTGGGGTCTCTTTGGTGACACAGGTGACTTATTTACTAGTATTACTATTTAGACTATAAAGTCTTTAAGACACGGATTTTTTTTTAAATTGTGTATGTACCACTCCTAGCATAAGGATCATCTGAAACAATACATGAAAGATTTCATCTAAGCTGGCAGCATTCTAGCAACAGAGCCATCTGAAGAATAAAGCTGTATTAAAATAGTAAGTAGCCATTGGCAACACACGGCAGACCTGCATTCCTGGATTATGCTTTCCTGTAAACTAGCTGCTGGTTTATTTTACCAGTAATCTGACTATGCACAGCTATCTGGTGTAAATGCAGGGTTTCACTGCCCACACACACATACTTCTCAGGTCAGAAACTAGCAGTCCTGTGAAATTTTCAAGGGTTTTTTGTTTGTTTGTTTGTTTTAAATTTCTGGTCGCAGTTTGATGCAACGAAGAGTGAGAAATCCAGACGCTAGCATGCGGTGAGCCCAGAGATAGCCGTGTCAGATACGCTACTCCCCGGACAGCATGCTGTGCAAATGGGAGCTGCAGTATCCTAAAAAATAAAACCAAAAGAACCACAATTTAGCAAGATGACGTCAGGCACGTGGGGCCTGATTTTCAGAAGGGCCGACGAGCACCCACTCCAACTGGAGCTAACAGAGTACTAGGAACCTTTGCAAGGACGGTCATGACCTCTGAACGAGACTTTGGAGCACTAGACCCACTTTTGTAATCCTGCTCTCTGCCTCAACCCCCATTCTGTAAGACAGGGATGATAATGACTTTCTCCGATCCTTTGTCTTGCCCTGATCCTGCAAAAATGAACAACATGGAGCGGACCCATGTACGCATGATGCTGTGCGTAAGTCAGTGGGGCGCCATGTGGCCACAGGGGTCTGCTTGTGTAGGTCTCTTCCCAGGATCAGGTCATTTAATTGTAAGCTTCTGGTTGGCAAAGGCTTGTCTTACTGTGCATTTGTACAGTGGCTGCACAATGGAGCCCCTGCTCTCAGTTGTACTCTCTACCCTAACACATCTAAACAATGGTCCTGATACATAACTGCCGGGTCATTTGTATTTCTGGGACAGAGAAACCCCCTACTCAGCAGGAAAGCACCCTCAAAAGTTTAAATGGGCATGCTCCTGGCAAGAAGCGCAAGCCAGACATGACCAGGCATCAACTGATCCCATTATAGGATGAAACCTTGGCCGTACTGAAGTCAATGAGAGTTTTACTATTGACATCAGTAGGGCCGGAATTCCCCCACCTTGTGGTTTTTAAAAGGGAGATGAATTCTGTTTAGTTCAGGCATGGTGGGCTTTCACTGCTTTGGACTGAAACAGAGATAAACAGGACTCAGCTAAAAGATCTTGGGGGCGGGGTTTTGTTGTTCTTTTTAAAATGGTATTACATTTTCTAGGTCTCTTTCTAGGAACATCTGAACACTGTCCAGTGTAACGTTCCAATAGTCAGGCCAACAAACCTCTGCTTGGGGTGGGTGGACAGCATGTTGGTGCATTCCCTTCCTACAACAGCCTGTCCTCTGCGCCATTTACAGCAGTGCCCCTGGAAGACTGGCCTTACAGGGTGTGAGGGGGACCTCCGTATTCAGAGTGCTTTGCAGAGGGTGTCTGAACTAGGGTGAGCTAGGATGGCACACAGCGTGAAAGAGGTGGTTACAGGATCCATGACTGCATAGATCCACTGATGCCAGTTCTCTATTCAGGTGTGCACAGAAGCAACATCAGATATTCCAGCCCATAGGCCAGCATGGTGATGGCAGAGGAGATCTGTTGCAGCCCCTGTGGTTTAGATCCTTCTTCAGCACTGGGCATTTTTCCTCTTATTCCTTGCCCCACAAACGCCCACCCTCACTCAGAAAGCCAGATCATTCTGTTTTAAAGTAATTGTGTGACTCCTTTGCATGGAAAGCAATCCCGGGAACTGCAATACACCAAAGCAATACAGGATTCACGAATGCTGTTCAACTGGACCGTGAAAGCCCTGCCTTACCGGTCAGTCTTCCAGCCACAAGCTGCCCACATGCAGCTGCCAGAGAGAGCCAGCAGTTTGTCAAACCACAGGAGACTTCTGAAGTCGAAAGACTTAGAAAATTAGTAGTTAGAAATTAGAAAATTAATGCCAAAGAACGGCCATGCTGAGTCAAGGGAAAGGAGCCAAGTCAGTTACCACTTACAGCGCTAAACGGAAAGTTCTTCGGGTCACTCGTGCACATGGCTCTGTTCCTGACTTCAGCCTTGGCTCAAAGTAGAGAGGAGACAGTCATAAAGTGGTGAGCCAGTGCAGTAGGCTGATTAACTTAAGGGATGACTGTACGCACTCTCCCACACACCCCTCAGACCAAGAGAGCCTATATAAAGGGAGCTCTCCTATTTATCCCTGAGTCACAGTCAGAGAGGTCAGAAATGAGCTGTCGAAAAAACTCAGTTTACAAATATTTGCCCACTAGCGTCTCAGTTTCAATTTTTAATAGGTTACTCGTTGGAATATATTTTTTCCTCATGCCATCACGATATGCTGCAGTTTGTCTGACTGTCTCGTCACTGGATTGTATTTGTTCTGCTTTATAAATCTTCAGAAGTACTTTTGAAGATTTATAAAGCGCACACACACACGAGGGAGAGACCACACCTGAGCCTCGCATTTTTGCATGTTATTACTGTACATGGAGTAGCTGGGATATCATCCTGGACTGAAAGCAATCCCTCCAGAATTTAGATTGCAGTTGAGCTGTAGAACTGATAAATGAAATTGTTTTTAATTGTTCACTTTATTAATGTAACTTCTGTTCACCATTCACTACACTTGCCTACACTGTAACTTCTGTTCCATATTGTAATTCAAACCCCATTTTAAAACACTCACTCCATTTTGTAAAAGCTTCCTCCAACCTTCATTTTTGCAAACCCTGCTGTAATCTTATTAGTTTAGTTTAGATGTGTGAATGAGGTATGTATGAATGATGGAATCAACCTCCAGCCCCAGCCTGTCCTGATGAGATAAAGTTCAAATACCAACGGCTGAAGACCTAGAAAACAGCCCTAAACAAAGTAAGAAGCATCCACCCTAAAAAGAAAAGGACAACAGAACAACAGAAGGAAGATCAAAGCCAGGTTCAACGCTGAAAGTCACACCTGCAATTGATGGGTGATCAATCTAAACCCAGAAGCAGCGTGACACAACAAGACCTATAGACTTTGAATCCAAACTAAAAGCCCATAAAAAAGGAAGGGTAAGATGAGAGATTCTGGGTAACATTCTGCTGCCAACATGGAAGGACATCAGTGCCTGCCCAACAGAGATCCAGCTTGTCCTTGTGCCTGGCTTTCCTGGCCAGTTAGCCGCCACAAGCTACGAACCCAAGCTACAAAATCAAGCTATGAACTTAAGCTATCTTCAGGACTGGTAACTATGCAGCAGCTGCAGAACATCTGGTGTGTGTGTGTGTGTGTGTGTGTGTGTGTGTGTGTGTGTGTGTAGAGAGAGAGAGTGTGTGTGTGTGTGTGTGTAGAGAGAGAGGTGTATTAGGTATAATGTGTGTGTATAAGAATTGAGATATTAGTTATTAGTCATAAATCAAATTATCATAATAAATGTGGCATCTTTGTCTTGTCCCCTTTAATAAGATCCTGCTGGTTTTTACTGGTCTAATATAATTGGTATAACAGAGTTTCCACTCCCAAGTGGAGTTTTACCCTTAAAATCAATTTTTAAAAACGTCACATAGGATAGGTCTCTGGCTGAGGCAGCACCCAGAACAGAGCTCCCATTTCTACTACTAGATAACACAACAGTCCAGTCAGATTCAATGAAATGGCCTTATTGTAAGATGCATCTCAGACAGCACAGGAAAACAGCTAGAATAATACATTTCCACAAGGGCCACTCCTAATTAACAAACACTGGCTGTAGGGGCTGGCTGTGGATATACATGTTTCACTCACTAGTATCAACCAAGGCCAGACAACTGCATTTCTGAAAAGCGCTGCAGGGTAATTCACAGCAAGTCAGCACCAGGGTGCGGTTCATCCTGTCCTTCCTCCAGGTCAGCTCAGCTCTTCTCCATTCTTTGGCATACCTCCAGGTAGTAAAGCACCTGGAGAGGGAAGAAATTCTGTTTGCCCAGTAGGTTTGAAACTGACCTGGCCAATAGTGAGAGCTGAGAGCAGAATCAACAGTCCAGCTCCTCAGACAGACTGCAGGACACGTGCCAAATAATGAATTAAGCACACCTGATGTATTTTCCCATAATAGTGAAAATATGTAGCCTTGTTCTTATTCTCGCTAGCGTGTAGATTTTATCAGGTGATCTTGGGCCAACACGTTCATTCTGCTCTGGACACATTTCATCCTTCCTTTTATGAAAGCCCATCCATACAAGCTTAGGGTGCAAGCCTGCTCCTATCAAAGTGTACGAAAGAACTCCCATAAACATCAATGGGAACACAGCATTGGGTTTTAGGGCAATCACAATTCCTATTGAAGTCAGTGGGACTCAGCCTCTCCAAAAGTCAGGCTGTAAATTTTAAAAACCCTCCTCTTCAACATCAGTGTAACTGAGATACCTTTTGTGAGCACGGCAAGGTCTAGGTCAGAGATAGGGTACTGGACTGGGAGTCAAGAGACCTGGATTCTACTCTGGGCAAGTTACATCATCTGTTTCCCTACCCTTTTTCTGGCTTGTCCCTTGAGTCTGTGCGTGCTCTCTGGGGTATGGGCAATCTGACTGCACCTGTACAGTGCCTAACCCGATAGGGCTTGCATCTCGTTCCCACAGCATACTAGATCCCACAGCACAGGGTCTCACTTGGTACTAGTGCATTTCACTGCAGGAATGTACAATGAGACGGTTAGGGCAAGCTACGAGCAAAATCACCAACCTCACCGTGGTATTGTGAGGAGAATTACATTACAGATTGAGAAGCACTCCAACGTTACAGGGATCGATCACAGAGCCTGGTTTGCCTGGAACATCTCCATTGCAGGGATATTCAGCTCGGAGATGATTTTTTCCTTCCATAAAATATTAAATTTGCATTTTCTCTCCTCACAATGAATCTCTTTTTGTTATTTCCCACTCAGAGTTCTCACTAAACTGCATGGTTTGGCTTCCATGGCTGAGTGGTTACAAAATCAATTTCTGAGAATACAAAATAAAAACTTTTGGGTTCAGTGACGCAAATAAAAATCCACAAGTACAGTGCATATCTCCAACCACAAAATCAGAGATAAAACCAGTAGTAACCTTTTCCGCTACCTGTGTGCCAACAAATTAATCCTTTACAGCTTAACAGCAAAACCTACTAAGTGGTAACATATGCAGACTACAACAACCAAACGGGGGTGGGAAATAAACAAAATGGGGGAAGGGGGTGAAGAGGATAATAATCTGCAGCACAGAATGACTGCTTCGACTTAGATGCCATCTCTCTTCTTCCATTCAGTTTGCCTGATGTCCATGGTGCCAGATTCTCATTTAGAGGGAAAATACAAGGCACCGTTTTGTACTACTCTAGCAGGATACAGGGACCTTAAAGCATGTACCAATATAACAGACATCCATGTTACAATATAAAAAGGAGTTTTAAAGAGGCCTTAGCATAAAGAAAAATTGGGCCCGGTATGTTTAGGGGAAAATTCCCAGGCTTGCTTTTAAAAAAAAAAAAAAAAAAAAATAAAAAAATTTAATATACATACAAAACTAGTTCAACCTCTAGAGACACAAGCTTGCTGCTAACAATGACATCAAAACTAACAGTTGGGAGCGTCAGCAAACACACAAACCAAACCAAGAACATACAAGGACTCTCATCGGACTCTCGCAGAGACCGCATGTGTGAAATTAAATTTACCGACACCCACAATGCAATATTCAAAAGAGCCTTTCAAACCTGGAGCTTGCAAATACTGCTTGGAAGAATTCAGTCTTCAAATTGGGCACTGAATTCTTCAAACCACGGGACTCTGACTGATCAGAAGTTTCATTGTCTGAGAAGTTAAAATAGAATGTAACAAAAGAACCACAGCGTTATGGCCCCTAACCAAAGGCTCTCAGACATGAGACCAAGTGTCTCTTCCACAGAAGTTGACTCAAATATGCTTTATTCATAATTGGATCATGACATCTTATTCCAAAACTCTTTGAAGACCAAAAAAATATATATTAAGTCAGTCTCTAACTCTTGCAAGTTATTGAGCCTTCACCATTCTGTTAATACCAACCCAAATGGAGTGCAATCAATCCACACTGTTACCTAGCTCTAGTTCTAGTTCTAGCTCTCTCTCTCTCTCTCTCATATAGTGCTTTTCCTCCATACATCTCAAAATGCCCTGCTAAGAGGAGACGCATCATTACCACCAATTTACAGATGGGGAAAACCAGAAGCCAATGACCTTCAAGATCACCCAGCATGTCTGTGGCAGAGCTGGGAATAGAATCCTGCTCTCCTGGGTCCCAGTCCAGTGCCCTATTCACTAGGCCACACTCCCTCCCATTAGGCTTTCGCTGTGAGTCTAGGGCTCTTGATTACTGCATGGGTTGAAATCCTGGAATTCCTATTTGCACCAGTGGCTTTATTCTGGTTTCCAGCAGGAGAAAGTCATGGCTTATAAAAGTTGACCCTCTCTATGCTAGTGGTTTGCACAGGTGCTGCTTCACCAATGCCTGAAGTCAGAGAGTTCTTTGATCTATAGATAATTACAGACTTGGTTCAAGCTGATGGGTTTGCCCTGCCCCCTCCCCTTCTCCTCCTCCTGGTTTCACCAAAATCAATTTTGGGGGGGGGGGGAATCAGGGGGACGCTACTGATGCCTAGAACATTTCCTGACATTTTGTAATTGATTGATGTGGCATTCAAAACCAGAGACATGCCATCAAGCTCAGTGGAAGGCCTCGCTTCACTCAGCCAAGTAGTCAAACACTTTAAAACAAAGTTTCCCTTCCCTAGAAGATGCTGTTAAATTCTGTAAGACTTCACTTGGGATAAAAAAATAAATATGGGTATGTGCAAATACTTCTTCACGCAGCCTGGAATCTTTGCCTATTTGTGCAATTCAAGGAGCCAGCCAGTCATCAAGTGAAGTATTGTAGCTAGAGGTTTTAAAGGGCTGGATTATTTTATGACCCAATATATTCAGAGTTATGCATGGCTTAGATAAGGGCAGGCACATAGCTTGCTTCAGGCAGAAACTGACTGGGAAGGAATTCCATGATGCACCAGGTACAGAGCACAAAAAGAAAGGTAAAGAACTGGTGAAGGTTGAGTCCTCTGGAGCAAGAGATAATAGGCACTCTTGGAAGCAGGATACAGGACTTGCTGAACCAATGGTAAGAGCCCATATGGCAAGTTCTACACTCCTACCTTCTAAACCTGAGGGGAGAACTTTGCCTCCAATCGCAGTAATGAATATTCAGAGTGACTCTGTCAAATCACACTAAATTACTCTAGATTTACACTACTGTCAGAGGTCAGAACCTGGCCTGCTGAGTTTAATATTCCCTCAAGTCACACTAAAAAAGCATGACAGAGACAAGACAGGTGAGGTAATGTCACATTGCACCAACTTTGGGTGACCCCTTTACACAATAATCTAACACGCAATGACCCGCTTCATTTCAAGTGACCACCTCCAACACGTGTTACCCCTTTTGCTTTACAATCTGCCCCAACTTCTATTTAGTGCAGATACTGCTTCCTCCCTTAGACCTGAAGAGTTCTGTGTAGCACAAAAAAGCATGTACCTTCCACCACCAGAAGCTGGTCCAATAAAATATATTACCTCACCTACTTTGTCTCTCTCATATCCTGGAATAAACATTGCTACAACACACACTGCAAAAAGAAAACAAAAGAAAAAAAAGAAAAAACTAAAAGCATGTGAGAAACGGATATGGATCTTACAGAGATGGTGAGGTAATCTCTTTTATTAGACCACTTTTGTTGGAGAGACAGAAAAGCTTTCAAGATACATAGCTCTTCTTCAGGTCTGGCAAAGATACTCAGTGTCACAGTATCAGGGGGTAGCCAGGTTAGTCTGTATCAACAAAAACAACAAGGAGTCCGATGGACTCTTAAAGACTAAACAGATTTATTTTGGCATCAGCTTTCCTAGGTAAAAAACCCTACTTCTTCAGATGTCATAAGTAAATACAAGATCTCTTGGTAGTTAGCACATATTCAAAGGGACCATTCAAAGTGAAGTGCCCATTAACACCCCTGTAGCTATAAGGAAGGGGGCAGGGGTGGTTTAGTGGGTTACAGATTGTTACCATAAATCCAATGTCTTTATTAGGACCATGACTTTTAGTATCTAGCACGTTATGAATTTAAGCTCCCAGGCTTGTCTTTTGGAAGCATTGCACAGGTTTCCCTTTACAGCCACCCAGAGAATCTGCGAACAGGAACGCAGAACACTTATTTCAAAGTCATCCGGGTATCTCATTCAAGGGTTTTAAAAAAAAAAAAAAAAGTTGATGGACCCAGTTTTGCATGAAGGGGAGAACCAATATTTCATTTCCAGTCAAATCCCTAGGTTACAAACTAACGGGATTGAGGAGTTCGCGGGCGACTGGGGGTCATCTTGAAGCGACAGCAGGTTAGGGTGACCAGACAGCAAATGTGAAAAGTCTGGACAGGGGATGGGGGTAACAGGAACCCATATAAGAAAAAGACCCAAAAATCAGGACTGTCCCTATAAAATCGGGACATCTGGTCACCCTACAGCAGGTAGGGTGAATAAGTTGCAGTATATTGCACTGCATCACTTCCTTCTTCTCCTTTGAACTACTGCAAAGTTATTTCCAGTGCACTGAAGGCATTAGAACCTAAAGAGGAGGGTGACATGTGCTTCATTATCATCACTTTCACAATGGGATTCTCCTCCTGCAACCAGGAGAAATAGTTTGAATAATTGGTCATTTGTGAGACTGAGGTTACACCAGGTATAAAGGAAGTTAGAAATACATCCAGGAATCGCTTGCCCCTGAACTGTGAAGGCAGAGACCTGGGAACGCACAAAGGGAGATATTCAGCCCTGTGCAGATGATCGGTGCAAGGACTATGCCTTATAAGTGGTGCCATGTGCTGGCCCTCTGCTTTGGGGTTAATACTGAACACGCAGTGGCCTAATTCACTCCAAAACCCTGAGAACGTCAACAGATCTGCGAGGGAACTCCGGCCAATGCCACAGACACTTTTTAAAATGCAAAATTTATGACATTTATAAACCAGAGATAACAGCTTGGCAATGACCAACAGAGGGAGGATGGTCTTGGTTAGCCTGGCACTCGGAGACCGAGGGCTTGTCTACGTCACAAAGTTGCAGCGCTGGTGAGGGGGTTACAGCGCTGCAACTTAGGAGGTGTACACATCTGCAGGGCATCACCAGCGCTGCAACTCCCTGTTTGCAGCGCTGGCCGTACTCCCGTTTTGTCTCAGGTGTAGAGGATCCAGCGCTGGTGATCAAGTGTAGACACTTACCAGCGCTTTTCTTGACCTCCGTGGAATAAGCAGGTATCCCAGCATACCTGAGGAAGCCTCTCTGGTAATCAAGCAGGTCTCCTTCCCCGCGGTTTGCAGGGGGGTTCGGGGAACGCGAGAGCAAACCGCGGGGAAGGAGACCTGCTTGCTCGGGGGTTCGGGGAACGCGAGAGCAAACCGCGGGGAAGCTGGTCTCCTTCCCCGGTTTGCTCTTGTGTTCCCCGAACCCCCCTTGAAGCCGCCCAACAGTGCTGCAGTGTGGCCACATCTAACACCACTTGCAGCGCTGGTTGCTGTAAGTGTGGCCACTCTGCAGCGCTGGCCCTATACAGCTGTACTAATACAGCTGTAACAACCAGCGCTGCAAAATTGTAGATGTAGACATACCCCCAGGTTCAATTCCTTGTTCAGAAATGGAATAGCAGCACTTCCCTACCTCACAGAGGTGTAGAAAGAAAAAGATCTATTAAAGACAGTACTGGAGGACATGGAAATGCCATAGAGATGCTTGTAGGGTGGGAACGAAATACACACTTCAGGGATTCCTCAAAGTCTTCCTGCCAATGCCATAATTAAGGAAGACCAGGATCCCTTTACAGTCAGTGTGTTGTTGGGTTTCAATCCCATTCACACACAAAAAGGAAAAAATAAAAAAATAAAAAAAATTAAAAAAAAAAGTAAAACAGCAGCCTGCAAAAGGCCTGGATGGAGGCGGCGTTCAGAATGAGGAGCACTGTCAAGATGTCCAGTAGGCAGGCCGTGTTTCCAGGAACAACCTGAATCCCAATGGCCCAGCTAGCCTATCCTGGAAATTGTATGTCTAGAGGTTGGAGTCAAGGGGCCGGGAGTCAAAAGGCAGAGCTGAGAATCAAACCCACGTCAACGATCTGCTGTGAGATGCTGAGCGAGTGGATCTCTCTTATCAAACCAACAGCCCATGAATAATCCTGAGCCCTCCCCTTGTTTGTCAGGGTAGCTAAATGTGCGTCTCAGCTTTGTAGCACCTTCCACACCCTCACCCACAGATTAACAGCTCTTGTAGCTTTTGAACTCTGTTCTCCCCAGTGCCGCTTACTCGAAGTGAGTGACTCAGCACTTCTCAGACTGTAGGTTGGGAACCCAAAGTGAGTCACAACCCCATTTTAATGAGGTCACCAGGGCTGGCTTACACTTGCTGGGGCCCAGGGCCAGTGCCGAAGCCCGAGCCCCACTACCTGGGGCCAAAGCCAGAGGGCTTCAGGGCTCAGGTTACAGGCCCCCTGTTGGGGCTGAAGCCCTTGGACTTCGGCTTTGGCCTCCCCATCTGGAGCAGTGGGGCTTTGCCCCCCCTCACAGGGCTCAGACTTTGGTTCCCCTCTCCTGGGGCTGTGTAGTAACTTTTGTTGTCAGAATGGGGTCACAGTGCAGTGAAGTTTGAGAACCCCTGGACTGACTCATTCAGGGGGACTCCTCTGCATAGCTGCTGCTAATCTCCATCTTCATCTTTAGAGGCAAATCACCACAAGGGCGGGGAAGAGGGAGAAGTGCCACCATTTACTTTTTCAAGATTCCAGTTGCCTTCACAATTTCCCCCTGTATTCCGAACACAAAGCTACTAGGGACCAAGGATGGGCTGCCCCAGAGGACACTGAGTGAAGCCAGACAGGCTGCTCAGGTGTGACTCAGGGCAGAACCTGGTCCTGGAACTCGTATGCAGCAAAGCTAAGGAACCTGAAGTCACTAGTCTGAGTGTTACTGAGGCCTGAAGTCTCAGTTACTCCAAGGCATGGTCAGCACAGGCTGTGCACAGAGAACTATCTTGAGTAGTACTGATCCAGTGATATTATTCCCCTTCCCTACAGGAAAAATGGCTTATTTCCTATTACAGAACTAGCTAAACCAGTATAAGCACTTTCATATTGATATAACTGAGTCCACATGGTGTGGGCTGAGGTGTGGGAATTGTACCATTTTAGGGTTAGGTATATTCGTTTCCCTGTGAAAATTGTTCAAAGAAAACACACACACACACACACACACACTTATTCACAGGCTGACATTCTCCCATGGCACAGAGCTCCGTGTTACCCACCCTAGCTCCCGTTGACACCCGTACTAAAAGCTTTCAGCTGTCTCAGTGAATACTGCACCCAGAGGGCTCTTCCTACTTTATTATTTTAACATTTAAAGGAACAACAAAACTAGCCTGAAGTTCAAAAGGTACCGCAGGAGTCTAGTGCAGCAGACGCATGTTGGCGGAGAGACTTACCAAATGTAAAGGGGAAAAGAAGGAGCTGTAGAACAGCAGGCATGTTTCAAGAAATGATCTGAATCCCACATGATGTGGTTGGTTTTGAACTCTAACACATATGGTTTTCTTTTGCCTTCAGAACTAAATCCATTAAATGATGGTATTTCAGCTTCTGCCTTCCTCAGAGACACAAGCGCAAGGATAAAGTCAGAAGATGAACTATAAAAATTGGCTGGCCGTTGATTGATTGGTTTATCAAGGGCTGAGAAACCGGGGTGTGCATCTGTATTTCACAGGATGGGGACGGACACAGTCACACACACAAGAACCCTTATGAGGGACAGCCTGGGGTCCAATGAACAGGGCTCTAGACTGGGATCCATAAGACCTGGGTTTTTGTCCTGACTCTCCTACTGAAGTTGGACAAGTTACTTCACCTCTTTATGCCTTTGTTTGGATTGATCTTAAAGGACAAGGACTGTCTATGGAGCGCTGAGCTCAATGGGGCCCTGATCTTGGGACCTTACGGTGCAACTGCAATACAAAAAAAATGAATCGATACACAAGCCCCTGTTAGAATGACAAGGCTACAGTGCTCCCATTCATTCCTGACTGGTTTATTCCTTAGAATGAGTCTCAAATCATCTGGGCATGAGGATGCCTTCAGTGTCCGGTTCTGAGCACCTGCCTCTCCCATCAGCTTCAGCTGTGGCTGTAAGTGCTCAGTGCATCTCAGAATCAGGCCCGTGCCATATATGCTGTGTAAGCAATAGGAAAAAACACATTTCTGTGCTTTTCTCAAGTGCTGTCAGGGGCACCAGGATGAAGACCAAGTTCCTTCAAACTATGCAAGACCCCAGCCATAACCCCCTGGAAAGTGCTTGGCCTGGAGAATCTTGCCACTATAACATCAATCTTGCATCGGAGAACTGCAAAGCATCTTATAAACATTAAGTAATAAACCCCATTATTGCACTTCTCTTCATCCTAGTATCCTCCTCTATAGAGGTTAAGTGACTTGCCAAAGATTGCATAGTCCAATAGTAATACTAGAAACACAACAGGTGAGTCCTGACTTCCAGACCTCGACTCTAGTCACTAGATAGAAAAAGTCACCGCTATCAACAGCTATGCTATAACACTTCTAAGGGTATGTCTACACTGCAATCATGGGGCATGACTGAAGGCTGTGTAGACACACCTAAGCTAGCTTTAGTACTGATGCGGTGATGCCATAGCAGTACAGTCTAGCAACATGAGTAATTACTCAGGGTTTCAGGTGGGCATGTACAACACATAAGGAAGCATATGTTGCCTGGCTTCACTGCTCCGATACACAAACTAGCTTAGGTATGTCTGCACAAGCTGCAATTGCACCCTGGGAGAGCAGGGAAGACAAACCCTAAAAAGCCAAGGAACTCGGGCTTCTACTGCATCACTGATCTGGGAACGAGAGACCTGACTGAAAAGTTGAACTGAAAGTAGCATTTTGGGAATGAGGTTCTAAAGGCATGTCATGTTTGGTTATAGGTCTTGTCGCTGCTGGTGTATGAAATCCTGGCTCCACTGAAGTAAGTGGAAAAAGCTCCCGTTAATATCAGTAGGACCAGGATTTCATGGTGCTCAGAAGTCCAGCTCCTCCAAATTACTTATGTTTCTTTCATTGGGCCCCATCTCCACCAAAATTAATTCTATGGACCCAGAGGCAAGGCTGGATTCTCAGCTGGTATGAACTGGCGTTAGCTCCACAGAACTAAATCAATTTACGCCACCTGAGAATCTGACCTGGGGGTCTTTTAATCCCAACCTTATACGCAGCAGCACAAAGAAATCCAACAGGCTCCTGAGAGACTTTCAGTTTTCCTCATGAAAGAGGAAACAGTTTCTCAATCCGTTGCTAAGAGAATTGAGAACAAACTAGTGCAAGTGCCCAGTAGTGCATGCACATGGGGGGGGAGGGGCGGTAATAGAAGGGAGGCGCTGGAAAACAAAATTTCACACAGAGCTGCCTTAGGTAATACACTGCAGCTAGTTACAAGAAAGAGGGACAGACAACTGGGTTTTCCTTTGAAACTTCAGTCATGCAGCTAGCTGACACCCAAACAATAACCGTCAGCCAAGCCTTGCTGTGGCTGGTTATTCTGCCCTGTCACATGATTCGTAGAGCATCATTTCTGGGTCACTTGGGGGCCATGCGCTGTTCCTCCCTACCTCTTTCAAGCTCGCAGCATCTGAGATTGAGATCTGCAATTGCAACACAGATCTCGGCCCAGCTTGGCGAGGGGGAA
The DNA here is from genome assembly GCF_025201925.1 of Gopherus flavomarginatus. Classification (NCBI taxonomy): domain Eukaryota; kingdom Metazoa; phylum Chordata; order Testudines; family Testudinidae; genus Gopherus; species Gopherus flavomarginatus. The sequence goes on from NC_066635.1 coordinate 16,214,973, forward strand.
GAGGGCAATCAAGCAGCTTTCTCGAATGGAGAATACGATGCTCGTCACCCGTCTCTCAACATACGGAGAAACGGGCATCTATGTTCCCAGCAGCAGGCGGTTTCCTCGCCTTAAATATCAAAGGCTTCTCCCTGGGCGCACACCCCAAAAATGAAACACACTCCCTCTTCCCTTACTGCCCGAGGACATGCAGCCACAAGAGAACTGTTTGGAGAGCCCTAGGAAGGTACAGACTGCACTTGCAGCACTTCACGTTTCCCAGGCACATTTTTGCCACTGCTGCGTCCGATCTGCAGCTCACCCTCAGCTAGACTCAGACCTTTCCTTCAAGTGTCCCATCTCCCTTCTCTAGCTCACCTCAGGAGTGTTTCCCATATGGAACAGTGAAGAATACGTCCCCTGCCATCTGGATCACAGGGAAGCCTGCAATTAGGACCTATTCCTCTCTTATCCACCCTGCAAACAATGCACACGCCACATCTCCATTTCAGGATTTATTACGTGTAGGACCCCATCCTGCTGGATGCCACCAAGTCCATTCATTTTTCTTTCCCCCGCCCCCTACTCCCTTCCGGACCATTTCAAATCCTGCCCAGATCCTCATATGGCTGAGCTGCATCAGTTCCACTAAGTCTGGGGACCGCCTGGTCCATGAAAAAGGGGAAGGGGTAGGAATTTCTTTGTAGCGAGGGGTAGAAAGCATGGTGGAGACCTTCCTGAACGGGGCTGAACTTTGCCTTACATCAGCGGTCCCTGTACACTCACAGTGCCTAGTACACAGGGTTCTGACCCCTGACTGGAGACTTTTGGAGCTACCACCATAGAATAATCATTTAGAGAAGAAGGGCGATTCAGCGACTAGGTCACTAGTCTCAGGCTTGGGAGACCCTGCTCTGCCAGAGATTTCCTGCATGACCTAGGGCAAGCCACTTACACCCAGAGGTATTTAGGCCCCTAACTCAATGGGAATTAGGTCCCCTTGAGGATCTGGGCCTTGGGTACATTTACACAGCCCAAGGCAGTGAGTTCCCCAGCTGGCTCGACAGGCTTGGGCTCGCAGGACTCATGCTAGCACTCCAGTCGCTGTGCCGATGGCGCTCGGACGTCGTGGCATGGGCTGGAGCTTGGGCCCTACGCAGCTATTACAGTGCTAGCGCCAACCTCAGCTGTCGACCCAGGCTGGGAGGCTCAGCACCTCAAGCTATGTAGAGCAAGGTTCCCTCCAATTTTTTACATCCATGTGCAGAATGAATTTTGTTATGTGCACCAATACGGGGAAGATATGTGGTGAGGGTGGGGATGAGGGGTTTGGGGTGCAGGAAGGGGCTCAGGGCTCTGGCTGGGGTTGCAGGCTCTGGGGTGGAGCCAGGGATGAGGAGTTTGGAGTGCAAGGGGCTCAGGGCCAGGACAGAGGATTGGGGTGTGGTGAGGAAGGAGGGAAACAAACTCCACCTAGCCCTCGGGGATGGGGGAGCGGGGAGAGAGAGACACAGACAGACAGACAGCTCTCCCCGACATGCAGCTTAGAGGGAACTGGAGTGTAGAGATACTCTGTGCCTTAGTTCCTCATCTGTCAAATGGGCTTGTCTAGCCAAACACTGATCATCTTAAGTCTCCTTGTCTCAGCCCACCATGCTGTAACTGTCCATGTGGCCCCTGCCACTGCACATTGTAAGTTCTGCACTGCACTCTGATCTACCCCGCTTTGAAATGGGAGTCGGTCAATGTGCACTAGGGAGCTTTCAGTGTGCAGACCCTGCTGCCACGCAGGCCATTAGCGTGCAGCATGTTAGCGTGGGATAGATTTATACTCCAGCTTACCACGAACTGTTTGCGCAGACAATCCCTAGGACCGTGAGGAACTCGGATGCTAGAGCAATTTAAAATAGATAATCAGAGTAACTTGTTGGCACAAGCCCATGGAGTCACACGGGGGGGGGAGGGTGAATGTGGCCAGAGATCATGCTAATCGCATGCCTCTGTAGGACTGCAATTTTCATTCCCTTTGCTATTCAATTGCCTCTCTCCTCCCAGAAAGAAAACAAAAAAGCCCCAGCATTACAACCACTGCAGCCAGAACGCAGTGGAGTGATGGGGACAAGGATCATAAAAGCAGTTCATAATTTAGGGAAGAAACGCCCAAGGAAGACAGACAGACAGACAGACAGACACACACCATTATAACCTAGTGAGCAGCAATCTCTCTCCTAGCCTCCCTTTTTAAATTCCAGACCTTGGGAAGGTTATCTTCAAAGACACTTTATCATGTCTAAGATGGCTCATACACATTAAGTAACTCAGGTGGATTTGATTAATCTCCCCCACTGTGCAAGGAAGAAGAAGAAAAAATTCTATGCAAGCTTCAACTTCCAGTGCAAATAAGGGACAGGAATTTACGGCTAATATAAAGCTTGACGCTTCCTCCAGCAAGGTCAGGAAGGGAATGAATAAGACTAGGCTCTCACCACGTTCTTGCTCCTCCCTAGTTCAAACCTCACCCTGGCAGGTGCTGAGCCCCCACAGCTCAGATCCAAGTACATGGAAGCTGCACGGACTCAGCACCTGTGAAAATGTAGGCCCTATGGGACTGATCCTGCTGAGCACCCTGGCCCAGATCCTCTAAGGTATTTACTTAAGCACCTCACCCCCATGGGAGGTAGGTGCTTAAATACCTTGGAGGATCTGGGCCCCCGTCTTTAGTGGGATTTGAGGGTACTAGGCACCTTTAAAGTGCCCCTAGTCCCACCAATTTTTTTAATCTGGATTTCCCCCACCCCCCTTTGCTCTTTTATCCTGCATCCCTGTGGCCTTCAACTTCCCTTTTGCCCTCACGTTACTACTGTCCCTTGCCTTCCCCCAGGGCCTGGCTGTGGAATGAGGCTGATTAACAGCCAGTTCTCCAAAGCACTGGGCCTTATTGCCAGAGCTTCAAACAGATGGAAAAAACTCTGTGCTCAGCTGACTCAATGCCTGGGGCATCTGAAGAATGTCTCCGCCCGCCAGCTACTACTGAAGCAGGCTTCAAGAAACTTTTTTCATGTAAACCTACAGTTTCCTCCTAGGGTGACCAGATGTCCCAATTTTATAGGTAAAGTCCTGATTTTTGGGTGTCTCTCTCTTATATATGCTCCTATTATACCCACTCCCGTCCCAATTTGTCACACTCACTGTCTGGTGGCCCTATTTCCTTCACACACAGGCTGATTCCAGATCCTACATTCAAAAGAAACATCCAGACATGCACCCCCTCCGGTCACGGGAATCTTTGCAGCGAAACCTCAGTCCATAAAATACTCTCCAAATTACTCTGCTGTCTACAAAGAATGAAGCGGTTTTGGCAAGTCAATAGGGTCACATTTCTCCACCAACAGACACTACATGAAAAAGCTGCTGTCACTGCCTGTTCCCTCCCACTGCCCAAGAGATCATTTAGCAATACAGGCAACACTTTCACCTAGGAGATCATAAGCAGGTAAGTTCATGGCCAAACGTCTCTAAACCACCTAGCATGCCTCTTCTGCCCCCCCCCCCCGCTGTGTGTTTTGTCCACCTGTTGTAACATAGGGTATATTTATACTGCAATAAAACACACGCAGCTGGCCTGCGTCAGCTGACTTGAGATCGTGGCACTACAAAAATCACCGCAGATATCCAGGCTCGGGCTGGAGCCCTGAACTCTTTAACTCTGTGAGGGTTTGAGCAACACACAATGTGTCTGTTTGTATCACATACAAAAAAAACCCAAGCTCTGGTATTTCAAATTTTTAGACTTACCAGGCCAGAGATCAGTTAGCCCCGTGAAATTCCACAGCAATTCTGCTGCAACCAGTGAGATTACAATGGTATAAATCCAGCCTAATCAAAATCTGAGTCTAGCCCTCTGAATTGGGCTGTCTTTGTGCCCCACCAAGAGGCTCTGGCAAATCCTGCCCACTCCAGTAGGCCGGTTGTAATATTTCTCCAGCTCCGCTTACTGCACTCCACTTATTCTTCTGCAAAGTGTGCCTCGAACACTGCATGCAGTCATCTTGCCCCAGTAATCAGCACAGCTCAGCAAGGCATCTTGGGAGTTACACTCCACCAAGCACATACCTAGTCACTTTGCATCCAAGTTCAGGCCTGGGGAAGCACAGATGATAGATGCACTGTCACGACGCCTGCTTCTGCCTCTTGCTTTCAGAGATCATTCTAAGCGGCATCATTTCTGCACACAAAGGTTCAGCCAGGAAATACTGGTTCATTGAGGAGTTCATTCTGCTCTCACTCAGCGCTTGTCTACACAGTTTTTTGTATCACTTGAACTATAGAGCTAGATCAGTTCAACACCTGTTCTCTCAACCTGCCCCCTCCCAGCATGGATGCAGTTATACCAGTATAAAAGGTGCGTACAGTAGTGTAACGTATTTCCACAAATTGAGTTCAATCATTACCAAAGCTGCGTGAAAACCAGCCCTCACACGACCCTGGATTCGGTGGAGTTGTTCATGTTTTTTTCCTGGTTTAAGTGAGAGCAGAGTTAGGCCCTGGCTACATAAACATTTGCTGCTTTAGCTACAGCAGCAACTAGACTGAAAAGGCTTTAAGTCCAGGACGGAATTTTCATCCAAACCAGAGAAAACAATTCCGCATTGGCCAGTAGCCTAGTGGGTAGGAAACTTGGCTAGAATATGAAAGAAGCAGGTTGGAGTCCCTGCTTCAAATCAGGGAGAACAGGGACCAGGGGCACCAGAACAAGGCCATGGCCCTCCCACTTTTTACCAGCCATAAAGGTAACGACAGGGGGAGGGGCGGAGAGGAGTGAATGGGGGTGGGGTCTTGAGGGGTGCAAGGGCAGGGCCACAGTTCAGGCACCTATAGCCCCCCTCCCCCCCCCCCCCCCCCCCCCACCACCACTTTCAGGGCACTTCCGCTGCTCCTGACAGGAACTCTAACTCAGGTCTCCCATCTGAGTCCCCTTACCACTGGTGGACTGACTATTCTAGGGTGAGATGGTCAAGAAACCCCCACCCCTACTTCCACCAAAAAAGTTCAGTTTTCATTCCCATGTGCAAAATGCAATTCTTGATTTCTGGCCAGCCCCAGTGCTAGATCATTTATAGTGGTACAAAAGCACTAATCCAGATATGCTTATTCCAGTTCAGGAAGCAAAAATAAGCTATAGCAGTAAAATAAAAAGAATGCAACCATCACATCCCTAAACCAACATAATGATACTGGTATAAAACCTTCTAGTTTACCCAGTAGTGAGACTGAGAAAGCCAGTCTTTATGGCCCCTTTATGCCATCAGAGAATTGTTTAAAAGGCCTTAACGTGGGTGCAAAGGCGCCTTCATGAGGAATCAAGCCCTCAGTGTTTTTTCTGTTAAAAGCTTTCAAAGATCTTGTGTCTTTCACTCCAGACACCCTACGCTCTCCTTTGGAAACATCCTTCCCAGCATCCAACTCATCTCCTTTGTCCCCTCTTCTGCAACACATATGGCTAATTATCACTTTCCGCTAAAAATAACCCCTATGATTATCAACGGGAGAATCAATTCAACAGTCCCCAGGGTTCAGGATTTCTGCAGCAGCTCTTTCTCAGATGACTTCCTCAGAACTAGTGTGCTGCTGGCCACAGCTACCAAAACAAAAAAAAAAACTCAAACAAAACAAAAAACGGGCGGGGGGGGGGATAAAAGGGCCATTGTAACCACTGTGCATGTTATTCTGTAATGGATATGGCAGTATAGACAAAGAAATAAAAAAGACAAAGAGCTTCTATCTTGTGTTTCTCTGCCTGTGTGCGGATGGTTCTGAATGTCTGGAATAAATTCGTTTCCCAAGCTTTCAGATTTTATCCCTAGCCAGCCACTATTCCACATTTACTGGGCAGTTACTTGTATTGGGGATTCATCTGTTTAAAATATTTTGGCTTGATTTTTCAAAATGAGCCCAAGGCAGGTAGGTACCAACACCCTATTGGAAGTCATCATGTGTGCTTAACTCCCTAGGTTCGCTGGAAAAGTCCAACTTTGGTCTTTTTGATCTCTAAAAGACATGAAGAGGAGCTATGCCATTTGGGGCACAAAGAGGTCATTGGGTTTTTGCCAAGAACGTCTTATGGATGACTGAGACTCATGTTGCTCATGCAACATGCTCGCCAGTGGGTTATAAGTCCCTCTATGTGACAGTCCACCGAAGATAGAAATTGTTACAAATGACCAGCTACAGAGCTCTAGCTCAAGCTTTAACAGCTCAGCCTTCAACTCAGGTGGACCCAATGTACCGGCCAAGAAGGCAGCTGTCACATGATAACAACGGCAAATCCTTTGCCCCAGTCTCTCTCTTTCTCCCCTGTCCCCTTTGCACAGGCCTCAAAAGCAACTATATCAGTGCGGAGACACTGCACAGGGCAGGGCCGCTGGGGCGGGGGTGGGGGAGGGGAGTGGGTGGCAGGCCCTGGGCCCTGCAGGGGCCCCGCGAGCCCTGGCCCGGCGGCAGTCCGGGTCTACGGCAGCAAGGGGCCCTTCAGTGCTGCCAAAGATTTGAAGCAACTGAAGGGCCCCCTGCTGCCGAAAAGCTGCACGAGCCCTGACCTGGCAGCGGTCCGGGTCTTCGGCGGCATTTCGGCGACAGGGGGCCCTTCAGTGCTGCTGAAGACGCGGAGCAACAGAAAGGCCCCCCTGCCATCGAAATTCTGCTGAAGACTCGGACCACCCCTGGGTAAATACAAGTGCCGCAGCTCCCCCGCTTTGCCCCAGGCCCCCTGAATCCTCTGGGCGGCCATGGCAGAGGGAGAGACACTGCTGCAGAAAGGCTGCCGAGTGGTCCATAGGACACCCTCTGCTGTGGGCTAGGGAACAGTGTTCTGGGCTGGTTTTCACTATAGCAGGCCTTAGATATTTCTGACAATTTTACTCCGGACCTAAATGAGTGTTCAGGGGGCTTTTCAATCAGGTTCATGACTGAAAACTGCACCTTCCTCCACTCCCATCAAGAAAGGTTAAAACATCAATGGAGTGGTGCACATTGACTCCCGCTGGAGGATCTGGCCTTGAGTGTTTTCAAAAAAAAAAAAAAAAACAACAAAAAAAACAAAAAAAACAAAAAAAAACCACACACTGGTCAGTCAGTCTAAAAGAAGAACGATTCTGGGCTAAGAGCTGGGGGTGAGGGGGTTATTGTAATGAAGGGGGAGGGAGATGGCTGAGGAAAGCATGATTTTAAAAATACTGTCCACCATAGGAAATTGCTCAAGCAAAATGTGGCAACCTGCCACATTTTCACAAGCATCTCCTCAGAGATCAGAACAGCCTTGTTTTATAAAAAGTTAGTTTGTAACTGCAGTTTGGGATTCTGTTGGGGAGGGGAAAAAAAACTTCTCTACAAAATGCTTTCGAGCTACATTGCAAATCACTTCATTTTGTATGTGTGTATTTTTATTTATATAAACAAATAAATAAAATATAAACACAAAAGCACACAACAACAAAACCCCAAAACACATTAAGTGCCATACCAGGCTGCAAGGATAAGAGATTTGGAGCCAGCTAGTTGGCTTTAGAGTAAGTTTCCTGAGCTCCTCCTCTGTATAACATACTGAAGAGAAGCCAAAGCAGCACAGGAGAGAAGTGACAGCTACTTAAAGAGGTGGTGGCCGGCGGAGCTTTTGCAGAGAAGGACACTTTCCAAATAATTAGCAGCATGTACAGTAAGATGAACTCCAGGGATCATTAAATCTTATTCTCCCTTCCAACAGGATCCTGGTAAGAGATTAATAAACTGGTTTACAAATGGGGATAATATTACGCTTCCTTCTCATCTCAGCTGCCTTCCTTTCCAGGAAAACCAAATCCAGTTTGGACACTCATTGGCCTTTTCCCCTCCAGCTTCTGTGCCCCATTTAAGTTCATTTTCCCTACTGTACCTCAAAAACTACCAATTACCCAGCAGCAGCCACCAAGCCGCCAGGAAGCATAGTAGACCCACAAACACAGCCCAAGGTGGAGACAGGCACCAAGACCACCATGCCTAGAAACAGGCCTTGGACCAAAACTCTGGATTACAAACCCCTCATGTGGTAGTGAAGGTGTGTGTGGAGGGGAGGGTGTATTTCGGCAAGCAGAGTGTCACAGATTATCTGCTTTATGCCATACTGCGTTCAACAGAGCCACTCAGGTTAGATCTCCCTGGATTTGGCATACAAGGGGGTGGCAATAGACTATGCTCCAGAAAGGGTCCTTAGCTCAGGAACAGCTCCCCTCCTGTAACTCCAAAGTAACCCCGGCCTCTATGTGCAGGCTGCTGCAGAGAGGGGGTTACAGCTGCATGAGGGAGGAGCTGCACGTTCCACTGCCTGTCAGCAGATGGGGTTGAAGCTGGATTACATTTTGTGTTTTGAAGTTTGCATCCGGAGCGCCTGTGCTATGGAGCAGGAGGGGTAGGACATAGGGATTCTGCTCCCCACTTTATTTGTGCAGAAGTCACAAGAAATAATAAAATAGTATTTCTGCTCCTAGGAGGCCCAGTCCTGGCTCAGGGAGCTCCTTTGTGCCAGGCACCGTACAGCCAGAGCAAAGGACAGGCCCCGCCACACAGAGTTTGCAATCTAAGGCCCCTAATCCCGCATGGGGAACCATATGGGCCAAGTGAAGTCAGTGGGGCTCTGCATGGGTGCACAGCTCTGCCAACTAGCAGGACTAGAGCCCAAGTAACACTTACCAGATCTGTGGCCTGTCGTTCAACGTGGCACTTCTTCACTGTTCCACAACAGCCTGATTCCAACACCCTTTCGTCTCAGACTAGTGCATACTGCCTACCGCACAAGTGGTCTCTCCGATTTAAAGGGAATATCCTCTTTCCAGTCATCTCCCCTTAACAAAAGGGCCCAAACCCTGCAACTCCCACTGACTTCTACATTGGGGTCAGAGTTGTTGCTCATCACATATGGGAAGCACTTATCCCTTGCAAGACCCAACCCTAACTGGGTCATTAATAGCCTCTGTTTGCATTGGATGATGAGCATGGAAACTCCAGTGACCTGTTTGTCCAGCTGCAAGGCAGCCCTTCCTCATTATACTCTTTGATCATGTGCCACATTGCCTCATTGAACTTTACCTTTGCATTCAACAGCCTCGTAAGACACTGATTTCCATACGGCTCCTGAGCCTTTTATTTTCCAGAGCCATGGGCAGGTACCATCCTGAATGAGGCAATGGAAAAAGGTCAGGGAAGTTGCCAGGGCATCTCCAGGCAGCACTGAATGGCACAATCAGAACAGCGCACAACGTGCACGTGGCACCTCAAAACCCACTACAGAAACTGCGGCAGCGGCACACACCCATGCACAACCAGAAACATGGCCACGGATTCAGTCAGTAGTGAATCATAAGGTGCTCCTCACCATGGCATCTGGAAACCCCTATTACAGCAGTTCTCAAACTGTGGTCTGTGGATCCTCAGGAATCTGCAAGTCATGTCCAGGGCTGCCAGCCCTGCTGATTAACTCCTTTCTCTTCCTCCCAATGCCTCCTGCACACCGTGGAACAGCTGTTCAGCAGCACATGGGGGGTGGGGAGGAAGGAAGAGGGAAAAGGCAGGGAAAGGGAGGGGCGGGAGTGGAGCACACACACTCCGGGGGAAAAAAAAAAAAATCACCCAGCTAGGGGGTCTGTGGGGAAAAAATTAAATCAAATTGGGGGTCCTCAGGTTGCTAATGTTTGAGAACCATTGCCCTGTTATGTATTTGTATTGTGGTAGCACCTAGGAGAGCCAGTCATTAACTCGGACCCCACTATGCTGGGCACAGGACAAACAAACAGAACAAGATCGGCCCTGCTCTAATGAATTTACAATCCAGATTATGAGGGGAACAAGTTACCTAGGCAGGCCTCTTGGAATCATAGAGCCATAGGGTTAGAAGGGACCACCAGGATCATCTAGTCTAATTCCCCTGCCAAAATGCAGGATTTGTGGTGCCTAAACCATCCAGCCTCCTTTTGAAAATTCCAATATCCACCAGTTCTTCTAGGGACCTATCACTTGACTTTAATAGCAAAGATCAAGTCAAGATCTAGATTTTTTAAGAAAAAGATTCCCCCCCGCCCCCGTACCACGATCAAACTAATAATAAAAAACAAATACCTGCATCCAGATCTTTACTCTGGTTTATACCAGCTGGTTACACTGACCTATGCCAGCAGAATCTGATTTATCTTTATAGCATTCCTTCGCATATTACATACCCCAATCAGAAAAATAGCTGACTTGTACACAGCAGCAGACTGAGGTGCTCAGAGCTATTAAAAACCAGAGAATAGCCAGACCTACACTAAGAGATGCTGGTGTCTGTGACCTCAATTCTGCAAGATACTTAAGAACATGCCTAACTTGGAGCAGGCGAGTAGTCTCACTGAATCACGGGCATAATGCCTAACTCGAAGCACAAGTACCTCGCTGAGATCAGGGTGAGAAACTTCAGCCAGAGGAGGTAATTTATGCACCGTGCTGAGCAGCTACCTCACTGCCACTTGGTGTGTGTTTGAAGACTAGAAAGAAAAAAGCTAGATTCTGAACACCCATAACAAGAACACAGACTTTGAGAGATGACATCTTACTTGCAGCAGTAAACAGAATCATTCCTATATGGAAAAAGGTGAGTATTGATTCAGGCCCATGCAGTGGATCAAATTTAGATTACTTTCCCAGGCTACAATAGGGAACACTTTCTCAGGTAAACAAAAAACACAAAACAAAAAGAACAAAAAACAAACAAAAACTTAGAATCTATTTTAATTATGCCTTCAAATGCAGTATGCTCTATGCTGGAAATGGGTAGCTTTAACCTTACTGACACTGCCCTGCAATCACATTGGGATATGAACTCTGGGCCATTGGCTCCAAGCCACTGTGGGTTACAGTGTGCTGCATAAAGGATGCAGCTAAGTCTCTGGGCAGGGAAGAGATGAATTAATCACACTGCAGCCAGCACTCCTCAGTGAGTGACCCATGGAACAATATTGGACTCTACTCACCTGCCCTTCTAGCTAAGATGCTTCCAATTGGAGCAAAAAAGCTCAGAGGTAGTAACAGCAGCAAGCTTGTAAGTACAGGGGGAGAGAAGGACACTAACACCTCAGGGGAAGGGCCCTCCCAGGAGAAGATTACACAAGAGGGGTCTCAGCCTTCTCTTCAGGTATGGGGTGAGAATTGTAAGTCACAAAGCCACACACACACACACATACCGCAAGACGAGCAGCATCTCCAAGAGTCAGGATCAGTCTATGAGTGGCAATCTTGTATGGAAGTGAGCTAGTGCATTGAATGTATGGTAACTCGAAGTCCTTAAATCATGATTTGAGGACTTCAGTGACTCAGTCAGAGGTTAGGGGTCTTTTACAGGAATGAGTAGGTGAGGTTCTGTGACCTGCAAGGAGCAAGAGGTCAGACCAGATGATCATGATGGTCCCTTCTGACCTTAAGATCTACGACCACTCTTTCTGCACGTTGGAAACTATTGGTGGTTATTTAATCACCAAGCATTTGCTCTGCAAACCAGATATCTGACTGATCAAAACCCAGTAGCTTTTTCCCGTTACACACTGCTGTCATTTCATTGCATTAGAGACTGCCTTTTTACTGGCAGAGGTGTTCGTCCATCCCCCACCCATCTGCCAGAACAGCCACCACAAGTGGTCAGGAGAGTATACGTACATGCCACAAAGGAAATCCTTCATATGACTTGGCCCTATGCCTCCATACTGCATTCCAACTTCCATCTTCTGTCCCCGCCTCCAAAAAAAGGTTCATAACAAGCCATGTAACAATTGCCCTACAAATCTGTTTCAATTCTAATCTGCCCCAGAAGCACCTTAAATCTCCGTTAGACACAGACAGACATCCACCTGGCTGGTGGCAGGAACCCTCTCCTCTAAAGGGAACGGTAACAAATCACAGTCCCTGCTATTAAGCTAGAATTCAGAACCCTCAGCTCTCTACTCACTGTGCCTTCTAAGCACAGCAAAGGCTGCAGCTAATCCATTAACTGCCTCAACCTGCAGCACACTTCCTGAGATCACACTCCCTGGCCTCCACAGCCTTTCCTGGGGTGGCACATGGTGGAGGGGGCATTGGACCAAAGAAAGTGGCTCTCCATCCCCTCCCCGCCCACCTGCAGCTGAGAAATAACTAACTGTGTGACTATACGTTTCACCTTTGATTATTCAGCATTAGGTGCTGATGGTTGCCAAGCATGTGCACATAGTAAGGTTACACTAAAAAAAATAAAAAAAGTTAACCCCTTCCTTTACAGCCATAAATGCAGCCATCTCTCATGGGGATTTAATGACCTTCCCTGAGGTTTTGCATTCATCTTCTGGGAGGCTTTCCCACTTCCCTCTCTCCCATCCTATTAAAGTCCAGCTAGCTTTCTACAGCCCTGGAATCCAAAGTGCTACATCTAGCCACAGAATTGGTAGAGCATGGTCAGCTGCAGTGCAACATGCCTGTATGCTGCCCAGCCATGACCTACAAAGGTGAGAATTCATCTCCATGGCACTTCTAGTGCCTTCTCCAAAGCCCACTGAGGTAACTACATAAAAGCGGCCATACTGGGTCAGACCAAAGGTCCATCTAGCCCAATAGCCTGTCTTCCAACAGTGGCCAATGCCAGGTGCCCCCGAGGGAATGAACAGAACAGGGAATCATCAAGTGATCCATCCCCTGGTTGCCCATTCCCAGCTTTTGGCAAACAGAGATTAGGGACACCATCCCTGCCCATCCTGGCTAATAGCCATTGATGGACCTGTCCTCCATGAATTTACCTCGTTCGTTTTTGAACCCTGTTATAATCTTGGCCTTCACAACATCCTCTGACAAGGAGTTCCAAAGGAAAAAAAATACTTCCTTTTGTTTATTTTAAACCTTCTGCCTACTAATTTTATTTGATGGCCCCTAGTTCAAAGGAATAAATAACAGTTCCTTATTTACTTTCTCCACACGAGTCATGATTTTATAGACCTGAGAGTCTTTCAATGGACTTCAATAGGCTTAGGATCAAGCCCTTAATCCTTGGCACCTTTTCTAAGGCTGCCAATAAGGTGGTTAAATAGCACCAACTAGAGTGGTGGCTTGAGACTGTAGCCAGCCTAATTTCCGGAGAGGTCACTTAACAGCTATGAGGCATTCACACTGACATGGTTATGGGCTTGCTGCACCTGTCCCCTTTCTTGTCTCCAAGTGGATACCCTCAAGTGTCAGGGCTTGAGCCTGTCTGGGGTGGAATCGCATGATTCTCTTCCTCTTAGAGCAGGCCCTGAGCTACAGTACCCTGTGTAACCACTGTGCTTTCCCCAGCAGGACCTGCGGTTCTTCCCTCTGGGAGTCTGAGCAGTGATACACAGTGATCAGCCAGCCTTCTTAAACCAAAGCATGGTTTATTTTGCAGTAGGAACAAAAGCAGTTAGAGAAGAATGATTCTAAAACACATCGTCTCTTAGCAGCACTCAGGTGCTCGCTGAGAAGTGACTTAGCTTGAGTTATTCTTTCCTTTCATGCTTGTTTTTCTAGATAGCCCCTTATTAAATAAAACCAATATTGTCACAGAGTTCAAGGCCAGAAGGGACTACCAGAACTTTCATACAGTGAACACCTACGGTAACCAGAAAAACAGTCACAAGAAGCAGTACGGTCTAGGGTACAGAGCACTGGACTGGGACTCAGGAGACTTGGATTTTATTCCCAACTCTGCCACTGACCTGCTGGGTGACCCTAGGCAAGTGAATTTACCTCCCTCTGCCTCAGTTTTCCCCTCTGTAAAACAGATACAATGCACTGTTTCATCAGTAGAGCTAAGATACTACGTAAGAACTAGGTATTAATCATCATCATCATCATCACAGAGCATCTCCAAATTCATCACATATACCTCCCAGACATTAAATGACTCAAGCCTGTGATGAAAGATAGGAAAGGAACCAACTGCCAACCTCCTAAACATCCAGTTCTCACCTAACGTTCACTAACATAATAGAAAAAAAGAAAACGTCAAGAGACACTTTTACATAGAACATATGGGCTTGCAAATGTTCTAGTGTGTTGCTAACACAAGTGATTAAAAAAATATCCTGTTCACAGACACCCAGGTAATATAAAAAAATAGGATACATGTCAGTCAAATACAGAATCAGTCTAGTATTTTCTGTAGCAAGTTTTACAGGGACTCTATTGAAAACAGTTTGACAGTCAAAAAAAGTTTGTCGCTACATTTTTAAATTTAAAAAAAAAGTTTGAGTGAAAAGAACAAGGCCTTAAACATTTATTCAGTAGCATCGTGAATGCGATTTTCAAATCATTAATGGCCATGTTTAAGCATTTCAGTACCACAGGTGACAGCATCAGGTAAGGAATCTCTTGCCACCTAAACAGGTTACCTCCAAAAAAAGTCAAAAGCTCCCAAGCTTACAGCAGGGCTGAATGCCTAGAGTAGAAAAGCACAGACACAAAGAGAGGAACAAACAAGGAAGTAATAGAGCAGGCCAAGAGCCAGGGCAACTGGAGGTCAGGGAAGAAATTAATCTCTGATGCAACTACACTGTAATAAAGGCATTACTCCCATCTAGGATGAGGTTGGCCACTGATGTGCCCTACCAGAATGGGAAACTCAAAGCCCTTGAAAGTGTCAGAGAGATGGAGGTTCTGTTGCTAGTTCCATCATTGTGAAACTTCGGACATGACCCTTTCCCTCCTTGTGTCTCCAGACCCCTCTACTCCGCCCATCTATAAAATGGGAATAATACTGCATAAAAAGCACTGAGATTAATAGGTGAAAAGCAGTGCTATTACTGAAGGGGGAGAGCTTATCCCATCTCAGTATAGAAAGACTTTTCAAGATCAACAGAGATCAGATTCTGCAGAGGAAGAATATCTGTAGATCAAACATGCAGAACTTAATAAAATCAATGTTCTTCCTCTTAACAACAGTCCACTAAGTTTTTTTTTTTTGGAGGGGGGTTGTTTTGCATTTGTTGTTGCATATCTTAAAATCATATTGCACCCAACGTTAATAAACATTTAATTGTGCAACTTCTAGAGTATAGACCAAGTTCTGCCTCAGCTTTCACACAGCAAGCGGACAGTGTCAATCAACATTAGATACATCCCTCTAACTTGGTTTCAGGGGAAGTGATTTCTTAGTAAACTATTGGCCTGACGTCAGAGAAGTGACCTTCCGAGCACATCACCAAAGAAAAAAAAATTATTTCCACCCTCGCAAAACCTACAATGGAGCTTCTTCACACTTCAGGCTGCTGAAGGAAAGTCCCTGTTCTAACCACTTTGGGATTCAATCCAAGATTAACTCAGCTACATGCCCTCCATCTCAGCATTAACCAGCCATTATTAAAGCAAGGCACCACAAAACAATCGACAGAGCCATTCCTGTAATTCCTATGCTGCAAAAGGAATGTGACGGAAGCAGGAAAGCCAAATCCATCTTCAAGAGTACGTAGTCACTTTCCAGTAATATAACTGGAACCGCAATAAATGGATACAGTTCAAAGTTCCACATCCTGCAAGTCTGTCCAGCACCAGAAAAAGAAAACCCACCCATCTGTCTTCAAAGCAGTCACATTCTACCCAGTCAATGCACCAAGTCACTTAGTTGAAATACAGCAATCACAGGGGGAGGGTGGGTGTTCAGAACAGTTATTTTAGCAGAGCAGCTTGTATCAAACAGCATCCTCTGACAGAGGATGCATCAACCAGGGATGTGGCATTTTCATTCAGTGTCAGATAATATTTAAGCTATTGCTTGGGGCATTTGATTTGCCCATTTTAGGAGATCACTCAATTGTGTACTTCTGTGAGAAAAGTCACCCTTCATGTTTATGCACAGTGGGCTTAGAGGAGAGAGTCACCCACGGGAATTAAGGAAGGTTGTGCCCTAAAAGACTAGAACACATGTAACTTGTCTTGTACCACTAGGTTAAGCCACCCAGGGAATTTACACACAAACACACAAAAACAGAAGACAGATTTCAAAAGAGCTCCTCCCCTCCCCCATCCACTCCTCCCAAGATGCCCATAACTACAAGCAATTTGCATATATTGATTTGTAAGGATCTTCGGGCCTGGAAGATTAGGCTGAGCAAATCAAATCCCCTCCCCTCCCACACACCCCCAACCTCATCTGGTGTTAATTGGCATAACTCCCCTGGAAGAACATTGCTTTACACCAGCTGAGAAATGAGTCTTGTCCATACGGGAAACATACTGGTAAAAGCTAAAGCGTCAATTTAAACAAATACTTTGCTGGTAGAACACCCCTGTGTGGGTCTTACTCCTCTACCACTGACTTCCTGTGTCACCTTGGTTAACTCACCTAACTGCGGGGCCTCTGCTGGAAGATGGGAATAATGAGACTTCACCACATCAAGGGACTGCTGCGTGGCGGCTAATGTAATTAGCGTTTATAAAAGCACTGAAATCCTATACGAGTCCAAGGTGCTATTATAAGATCCGATGCTAATCCCCACTGTGGCGGTGAATTCCAAAACATGCTTTCCTCTCAGTTTTCACCAGCCACACCATCTCCCTACCCTGCATTTCGGTAACTGAGCAATAGCCTCCTACCGACAAACACAAGCAACCAATAGATGACTCGCTTCTGCATCTGCTAGGGCATTCAGCATTGCAGTGTCTAGACTGCCAGCCCACTTCCCCATTCAGCCTCACCCAGCCATGTGACAACACGAACAACTGAACACTTACACCAGGCCCAGGTTTGGCCCTAAAGTTGGGTACAACGCCGTTGACCTCAATGGAAACTTTAGCAGCCCAACTTGCTAGACTATAGCTTCCCAGAGCAACTGAGTGGTGAAACAGCCTTATTGTATTATCAGGAAGTAGAGTTAATGATCAAACTACTATTAGTTACCAGCAGGTTCCAGACAGCTACTGAGTGACACCCAGTCGACTGGCAGGGCTGCTTTCCTGACAGAAAGCAAACACTATGAAGGATGAAACAGCGCTAAAAGACAGAACACCAAGCTTCCTCCTGCTGTACCTGTTTCAGGTAAAAATTCCCCATCCAGCCGCATCCAGATAGGTGCCGAACACTCCCATGGAAGAGAGAGGAAGCTGCAATTCTCGGCAGAAGCTCAGCACCTCGCAAACGTAAGCTTTTGGCATCTGGGTCTGATCCTGCTCTCACTTATGAGACTGGGCAAATGCCCATTAGTTTGTTTATAAACAAGCTTGGAGCCTCTGAGTGAGGACTGCAAGATATGGCCCCTTACTATGAGCAGGGTTTGGGTGGGCTGGGGGGGTTGTTGAGGAAATATGGCCTTATGGCTAACAAGGTGGCGACAAGAGATGGAGCTCAGTTCCCAGTGTGACTGCAGTGTGACTCCCTGTGACTCTGCATCAGGGCAGGGATGTGGCCAACCTGACCTAGTGGTTGGAGCAGGGGTGATCAGACCTAGTGGTCAGAGCCAAAAATCAGGAGCCAAGCCAGGGGTCACAACTGGAGTCAGAAACCAGGGATGAAGCAATAGTCAGTTGCTCAGATGACTTCCTGCCATTGTGCCTCCTTCTCACTTCAATGGCATAGTCAGGTCAAGTCGGTGGGGCTGGTCATCGTCCCCATCCAAGATTCCCAGCAGTTACGCCTCTGGGAGGGTCAGAGGTCTGCTAGCCCCTCACTTCCAGTAGTTCTGGGTGAGTTGCCCAGTTCTGGCCAGAGTGTGAAGCCTGCCTAGGAACCTGTGGGGCAAGGTCTGAAACCCACAGGCCCCGGGCAAGGTCTTCCCCACCGAGATCTTTCTCTGCATTGTAAACCTGGGTCTCTGAAACCTGAGCTTGTGGACTTGGTGTTCCCAAGCCTATGCTTGGGCATCCATACTGCGTCGTAAACCCAAGTTTACAATGGCTGGACTCAGATGTCACAGCTGTGGGAACATGGCCATACTGTGCTACACAGACATTCTGACTTGGCTTGAGCTGCATCTACACTGCAAAATGGACCCAAGTAACAGCAGGACTTGGGATCACACACACACACACAGAGCAGGGTTCTAGGACCAGAATCCTGAGTGCTTGCCAACCCGAGTCAGACTGATGTGTGTGTGGAGGGAAGTGGAGCTTGGGCTCAAACTAGACTCAGATCCTGGGCTTGGTGTGCTGTGTAGACACACTGACTCAGTTTCCCAAACTTCTACTTGTCTGTTATAACCATCTCTGTCTTGTCTATTTGGATTGTAAATTCTTCAGGGCAAGGGATTGTCACTAACACTATTACTGTGGTAACATCTAGAGGCCTCAGTGAAGACAGGGCCCCACTGTGCTAGGTGCTTATGTATGGGGGCGGGGGGGGGGGGGAGAGAAAATAAGAGTCCTTACCCCAAAGAGCTTAAAGTCTAACTAAATGCACGTACAGAGATTAGCACATTGAGACCTGGATGTTGATTCACACAACATCCAGGGCAGGGGCAGGAATCTAACCGTCTGAACTGCACTATGAAAACCTTTTGTGAAATAAAAAGGAAGATTCTGCTATGTGTCAATGTCTTTTTAAGTCAATCCACAACAAAACTTGAATGCAGAAATGGTTGGCTAAACGAGATGTGTGACTGTCCAATGCCCTCAGATGTTGATTTTCAGCCATGCGTCACTCAGTATAAAAATTTCTTTCAATAAATAAGATGAAAAACATTCAGGCTGGGAAGTTACTATTGGGCAGATTAACTTTCTGGTTTTCAACTCACTGCAACAAACACATGGATTCTCCTGGCAACAGGTGGGTTTAAGCACAAAGCCGCAGAACACTGAAAGCATCTGTCGGAGCCTAAACAAATGTATTAGAGAGTCCTGAGATTCACCGCTTTCTGAGGTTATGATGCAGGTTGCTGGGTGTGGGATGCTGGTTTAAAAATAAATAAATGAATAGCCCTAAGACACTATCCTTCGCACACCCAAAAAACTCCTGCTGCATTCAAGTGACGCAAATAGCCAAACATCCCTCGCAGTCAATTGAACCAGTCATTCTGGCTGCACAGAATCAGGTCTACAATCAGGAGGAAAACCTCTTGACAAAACAAAACAAAATTCACCTTTATATGAAAGCCACAAGGTAGGAACTGTCTTTTCCCAACTGACGGATGAGTTTCTAATATGGAAATTAGCCTTGCGTTTTCTCTTGGCAAATGAAGTCATTTTTAGCTACAATGGAAAGACCAACGGTAGTTATTTCACTTCAATGGGGGGGCAGGGGAGATGGTTAATACACATTGTGTCCCTATGCAATAGTTGTATGGTTTAGAACTTTTATTAATATGCACCTACTCAATTGGGACCTGATCCAAAGGCCATAGAGGTCAAAGGGAATCTTTCCTTGCACTTCAATTTGGCTTTGGAACAGGCTCTTGGATCACTAGAGCAAAAAAAGTGAAATTGCACATTACAAGTTGGAGCTTGGTGTCCAAGCACCAACAGGCTCATGCTAGTACAGTTGGTCTGCTTATGTTCTGGGCTATCCAGAGATAGTTCAAAATAAACTAAGACACTTGACAGGCGGCGAGCCAGGACATGGAGCCACACATGCTAGGATTCCTCGCACCGCTGGTGAAGAGGAACGGACAATTTTGGTGTCTGCCTATTCTGCATTACTAAATCCACATGACTGATCAGACAATGATTTGTTTACGGAGCCCCTTCCCAACCACACTATATTACACAAGGGCTGGATTCAGACATATCTCCAAAAAACACAGATTGGCCTTTAGTCCTAAAAAATACATATATCACTGTCAGACATGAAAAGAAAATCTTAACTCTGCCTCTTGTATCTAGCATAGCCAAGGATTCTTCCTCCCACCTCTCCTCTGCAGTAAGGGCATAATTTTCAGAGATGCTGAGCAGCTGCAACTTTTGTCAAGCCAGATCCCCAAGTGGTGTAAACCAAAGTTAACAAACTATGATGATTTACACTAGCCAGCGATCTGGCCCACTGACTTCAGTGACATCTGTGGGTGTTCAGAGCCTCAGACTCAGGCCTTAAGTGGCAACACAAATTGAAAGGCAGTGGGGAAATCCGGGCCAAAAAGCCCGAGATCCCTTACCCTAATTTTATATGATCAGATCACTCCACTGACATCAGCGTAGTTACTCCTAATTTACACTGGTGTGAATGATAGTAGAATCTGGTCCAAAGATTATCGGAGTCTCTGGGCCATAACCTCAGCTAGTATAAACTGACGCACCTCCATTAACGTTAAGCAAGCAACACAGATTTACACAAGCCCGGACTGGAGCTCAGTTTTATTAGTTGTTGAGTTTAAACTACGTACTCCACTACAAAAAATATTTACCATTTAGTACATTGTAAGCACTCTCTATGGGGCCAAGTGTTCCATCAGGAGACATGGCTGTAAATAATTTACCAGCAACCACATAAGCACATGATTAAAACCTACTGAAAGAAGAACAACTAATTAAATTAGTCTTTGAAAAGACCAGTATAAAGATATGACAAATGCCAAGTTCCTGCTTGCCATCTGCCTTGTATGCAAGACATGAAGTCACAGAACCAAAAAGATTTTTTTTTCCTTGTTTTGTTGGTTTGAATCAAGGCCTGAAGAAGTCCACTCACCCAAACTCGGGGGCATGAAGTTAGGCACCTAAACCCACATTCAGGCACCTGCAGAAATTAAATTCACATTAAGTATCTAACTTCAGGCACCTGACTTTGAAAGAAGTGGCTTGTTGCAGCTTCTAACATGCACCCAATACCAGATCGAGTTGAAAGGAATTGTATGACCCCACCAGGGCTGACAGCCTCTTCCTCTAATGAGGGCTACAACAAACCACCCTAAAACATGGGCACAACCTGACCAAACTTGCAGGTGAATGGAGTTTTCCCATGGATCTTCAAACACCAGCGGAAGGCAAGGACAAAACCGTGTTGAGTCCCAGTGTTTCCACCCTACCCCCAGGCCATGCTACTGGTTGTTCCATAATGTGTGTAGAGAAGAGGAGAGGTTGGGTTCAAGGCATAAAGAGAAATTAAATATGTTATACTGACTGGATCAGGATTATCTTCTGCAAAGAAATTCCCACAGGTCTCTAAGTGGATGATGCCATGGAAAGCTACAATATCCTAAGGGTCCAGTAGGGCCAATCTGCAGCCACTAAATGTTTTCCCTTCCATGTAGGATAAAGAAGCTACAATCAGATTAGGGTGACCAGATGTTCCAATTTTATAGGGACAGTCCTGATATCTGGGTTTCCCCCCCTCACATGGGCTCCTCTTACCACTCACCCCATCCAGATTTTTCACACTTGCTAGATCAATCCCTTTTAGGGTGAGTAGAGAGCAAGTGTAGGCATCTTCTTTACCCCAATGGAGCATAAATCCTGCCGGCGGTCACCTCTGACCCAGTCTTTTTGTAGGGCACCACATCTATAACCATCAAAAACCGTAAGCATCAGGAAGGTAGCAACTTCCTCCAGGCTTCACTAGTGAGCTAACAGTATCTGTCCTGTAGTTTACACCCTTCCATGCCCTGAAAGGCATGCGCACTCAACCCCTAAAATAGGATGAGACACACAGAGCAAACAGCCCTAGCATCCCTTCGGAGAACAATACAGACCCTGTACAAGGTCAAGACAGCCTCAAGATAAGCAGACTACCCAACTGAACCTCAGCTCCTCCTTCTGTTTCCCCTGGGGAGACTCAAGAGAACAAACTGCTCTCTGCTGAAGAAATGCACGGCATGGTTAGAAAGTTACCACCAGATTAAATCCCATGTCCAGCTGATTTTACAGCCAGTTGTTTCTTCTCCAAACTAGCTACTCACTAGCTGAGTCTGCAGCCTGTATCACAGCTTTGGGACACCCTCCTGGCACATAAATCCAGGACAAGGTTTGCACTCTTGCTTAAGACAGACTTTGGGATGAGATAATTATACAGATCCGCCTATTCACTCAGGCCGCTAGCAACAGGCAGTCTGCAGTTACTGCATCACTCAGCTCTGCCCAGCCAAACAAACAATCTAGTCCATTATGTACACTCCAGACAACTTGAATTCTAGAATTCTAGTAGAGAAACTATTTTTTAAAGAAATGGGAGAAGAGTTTAAAGCAAGAAATAGACATTAAAGGACTGAAAGGATTCACAAAGCTCACTGGTATGAGGGAGGCACAGGACCTTTGTTAAATTAGCTCTTTGACACTTGGAAGAAAAGGCTACAGTGAACAATTTCGCATTGGAGGGGAAAGAGGACAGATGCAGAGTGTGGACTTGAGGTTGTATCCTGCGCTCCTTGAAGTTAATGGCAGCTACTTTACTGAATTCAGAGGGAGCGTTATGTGCTGGAGGCGGGGAGGTCTCTCAGGAGCCCCTTGTTTAAGTTCAATCCCCAGTTTGAAGGGTAGGCAGGGCAATTTTCCTGCCTCAGAGAAACCATCATTGTGTGAATTCTCAAACACTGGTATAAAAGAGACCCGACAAAGCTAAGGCCATGTCTACATCTAAAATTTTGCAGCGCTGGTTGTTACAGCTGTATTAGTACAGCTGTATAGGGCCAGCGCTGCAGAGTGGCCACACTTACAGCAACCAGCGCTGCAAGTGGTGTTAGATGTGGCCACACTGCAGCGCTGTTGGGCGGCTTCAAGGGGTTTTGGGGAAGGCGAGAGCAAACCGGGGAAGGAGACCAGCTTCGCCGCGGTTTGCTCTCGCGTTCCGCGAACCACCCTGCAAACCGCAGGGAAGGAGACCTGCTTGCTCGGGGGTTCGGCGAACGCGAGAGCAAACCGGGGAAGGAGACCAGCTTCGCCGCGGTTTGCTCTCGCGTTCCGCGAACCACCCTGCAAACCGCAGGGAAGGAGACCTGCTTGCTCGGGGGTTCGGCGAACGCGAGAGCAAACCGGGGAAGGAGACCAGCTTCGCCGCGGTTTGCTCTCGCGTTCCGCGAACCACCGTGCAAACCGCAGGGAAGGAGACCTGCTTGTTCGGGGAACGCGAGAGCAAACCGCGGCGAAGCTGGTCTCCTTCCCCGGTTTGCTCTCGCGTTCGCCGAACCCCCGAGCAAGCAGGTCTCCTTCCCTGCGGTTTGCAGGGTGGTTCGCGGAACGCGAGAGCAAACCGCGGCGAAGCTGGTCTCCTTCCCCGGTTTGCTCTCGCGTTCCCGGAACCACCCTGCAAACCGCAGGGACGGAGACCTGCTTGCTCGGGGTTCGGGGAACGCGAGAGCAAACCGGGGAAGGAGACCAGCTTGATTACCAGAGGCTTCCTCAGGTATGCTGGGATACCTGCTTATTCCACGGAGGTCAAGAAAAGCGCTGGTAAGTGACTATACTTGATTACCAGCGCTGGATCACCAGCGCTGGATCCTCTACACCCGAGACAAAACGGGAGTACGGCCAGCGCTGCAAACAGGGAGTTGCAGCGCTGGTGGTGCCCTGCAGATGTGTACACCTCCTAAGTTGCAGCGCTGTAACTCCCTCACCAGCGCTGCAACTTTCTGATGTAGACAAGCCCTGTGTGAAGGGACCGCCCTCCCCCACTCCCAAATACCAAACATCCTCTCCAAACCCATACCTCAGCTTGGTGCAGAGGGTGACACCAAAACTCACACCATTGTCCAAAATGGTTAGAAGTGAATAGCTGTAGGAGAACAGTAATCAAACAGCCCACTGGACATACAGGTTAAATAAACAGGTATTCAAGTATACATGTAATGGAGCAGCAGTGAGTTTGGTCACTAAATACGGAGCACTGTGGTCCTACACAATCAACAACTTTTTTTTTTTAAAATGCTCTTTGCTTTAGCATGAAAGAGGCTGCTCCATGGATTAAGCAAAGCAGAAGGAAGAGATTTACTGAGCAAACATGTTGACGTGCCTGGAGATGAATGAAACTCTCACCAGGAATTCTCTGTTCATTTCAGTCTTTAAAACCCAACACCCCCGATTCTCACCTCACGTCTGCCAGTTTTACAAGGATGTAACTCCATGACTTCACTGGAGGGGCAATTTGCCCAGGGCCCCGCAGGGGCCCCCCACAAGAGTTTTTCAGGCCCCTGGAGCAGGGTCCTTCACTTGCTCCGGGGGCCCCAGAAAACTCACGGGGCCCGGGCCCCCGGAGCTTCTTCCGCTCTGGGTTGTCATCGGCAATTCGGTGGCGGGGGGTCCTTCTGCTCCAGGACCTGCCGCCGAAGTGACCCGAAGACCCGCAGCGGGGAATCCTTCTGGCACTTCGGCAGCGGGTCCCAGAGTGGGTCTTCAGTGGCAGGGGGTCCTTTCACCCTGGGACCCACCAAAGACCCCAGGCCCCCTGAATCCTCTGGGTGGCCCTGGGGGTCACACCATATTTATTCTGGTGTGACTGGTATCAATCCTCTGTTCCAGATCATTGGCTTCTAACACTGCTTTCCAATGGCAAAGACCTAGTGAAATAATTGTCTGTATCGCTACCATAATCAGCAAGAGTCACTTTCATTTTACTGCGTTTATGCTGTAGAATGGCATGAAACTTTACATGGTCTCTCTAGGAACATAACCTTAAAATAATTAAAAATTCCACTTAAAAAATATATATATATATATATATATATATATATATATATCTTTTGGCTGTAATGTTAGGAGCCTGATCCTGCACTGACTTCCATGAGAGCAGGACTGGGCCATCCATCCTCATCCCCTGTGCATACTGCAGTGTTTGAAAGAACCAGAAGAGCGACGGCTGTATCTCCCATTCACCCAAAAGCCTGTTATTCAGATAAAATTCTGTAGGGCTCAATCCAAGCCTCTAACCTTTGAGCACATGCTGTAGTGCACTGACAATCATCACTGCATCTTATTTACAGCACAAGGTGTGTATGCCGCACTTCAATGGCAGGTGCCCCTCTACTAATGTCAGCAAAGTAATAGTGTAGTGAGCTACCCCATGCTAAAATTGAATAGGTTTCAGAGTAGCAGCCATGTTAGGGCTGGTCCACACTACGGGGGGGAAATCGATCTTAGATACGCAACTTCAGCTACGTGAATAACATAGCTGAAGTCGAATATCTAAGATCGGATTACTCACCCGTCCACACCACGCGGGATCGATGTTCGCGGCCCTCCGTGTCAATTCTGGAACTCCGTTGGGGTTGATGGAGTTCCAGAATCGATATAAGCGCGCTCGAGGATCGATATATCACGTCTAGATTAGACGCGATATATCGATCGCCGAGCAATCGATTTTAACCCGCCAATACGGCGGGTAGTCTGGACGTGGCCTTAGTCTGTATCCGCAAAAAGAACAGGAGTACTTGTGGCACCTTAGAGACTAACAAATTTATTTGAATAAACTTACATCCTGG
The DNA here is from genome assembly GCF_025201925.1 of Gopherus flavomarginatus. Classification (NCBI taxonomy): domain Eukaryota; kingdom Metazoa; phylum Chordata; order Testudines; family Testudinidae; genus Gopherus; species Gopherus flavomarginatus. The sequence goes on from NC_066635.1 coordinate 16,240,313, forward strand.
GACCACTTCACACCAGACCCGTCCCCCCAGCCTGAAGGGTGCTTTAGTTTATGCCAGCCACCAATCTTTTAATACACCCAGACATTTGCGGGGAATTGGGCCCCTTCTTCCCAGCCATACCCTTTGCACCAGGTACGACACCTGAGGAGCTACCCCACTGGAGAGATCCTCTGGTGGGTGGTGAAGTAGGAATTACAGAAGCTTTGATCAGTGAAGCCATGCAAAGCTACCTTACCAAGTAAGGGGGGCGGGGGGAAAAGGAGTGGAGGTGCGAGAAGAGATTGACTCACAAGGTATAATGCACTTGCTATGATTATATTATAGTATATTGAGCAATGCAAGGACACCTCTACCCCGAAAGAACGCTGTCCTCGGGAGCCAAAAAAATCTTACCGCGTTATAGGCGAAACCGCGTTATATCGAACTTGCTTTGATCGCTGGCGTGCGCAGCCCCGCCCCCGCGGCGTGCTGCTTTACAGCGTTATATCCGAATTAGGGTTACATTTGGTTGCGTTGTATCGGGGTAGAGGTCTAGTAAGAGGCAGAGCACTTTTTCCTATATTAACATACACTGGAAGACACAAAAGCCACATCACCATTTAATTTGGTAAAATAAAATCATTCTTTCTGAGCAGAGACATTTCATGCCAAGCTTATGCCCTGATGAAGCTTCACAGCCCAGCCAATGGAGGGCCCAGTCCTGCTCTCTTCAAAGTCCATGCAGGATCAGGCTCCTAGGTATTTCCTTTGTATATAAAAACTCTTTGGCTCTAATGCAAAGGCCCAACACAACCTTCAGCAGCCTTCCAGGTATCCACTGGAGCCAAGCCATAAACAAAGCAAAAATGGAAAGGAGACGTTAAAATGAAGTTGGCCAGCCTCCAACCCCAGATGGATTTGGCAGACAGCCAGCTTTCTAAGTGGGCTGCAGGCACTGAAAGAGAAAGGTTTTTAAAGCTGTTCAGTTTGAGAATTAGCGACTGCGTGTGTACTGGCAATGAAACTGCAGGAGATCCCCAGATCACAGGGGACCAAAAAAAAGTATTAAAAATTAAAAAAACACAAGCACTTTACACTGTGGGCCAGATCCTTAGCTTAGCTCAGCACCACTAACTTCAGTAGAGTTACACCCATGAATACCAGAGAAGGATATGGTCCTTCTTGTATTTAAAACACAAAAACAAAACACCCCACTTAGAGTATCCTTCGTCCCCCCCCCCCCCCAAGTGAAAGTTTCATGCCCATTTCCTACCTAAGGCACTTATGTAGACCCAATACCATCATATCTAGGTTTGTCAATCTTTAATGGCTATATTATCACAACCCCTCCTATGTTATTTTCCCCATTGCACAGATAGGGAATTGAGTCATAGAGAAGTTAAGTGATTTGTCCAAGGTCATACAGGAAGACTGTAGCAGAGCAGGGAACTGAACCTGGCTCTCCGAAGTGCCAAGCTAACATCCTAATCCTCCTTTCTTTCCCAGCACTTTCAGTAAATGCATTAAAATTACATTGAAGCAGCATGTGTGAAACTGAGGTTCAGCGTTGTGTTTCCATAACTATGATCTTTAAGGTCATCCACACAACATCACTTCACTGCAGCACCAAACGAGAGTCTAGTTTTCTGATAGGAAGGGAGCTCAGATTCAAACACACAGAACCTATCTACATGGATAGGAGTGAGAAAATGTGCTACCCAACAGCATATCTGGAGACAGTTACGCATGATTCTGCCTCATGTTTTGATGCAATCACACAGAAGAATATGAAAAAAATAAATCATGCTACATTACCCACACTGACCCCTATACAGAACCCATGTTCATGTGGATTCAAGTACGTGATGAAGAGAAACTTATTTTTTTAAAGTATTTATCAACCCTGCCCTTAAAAGAAGTTAGTGTAAAACCCAGACCCTTTGTGCCTACTTCCATGCAGAATGACTGGCAAGCAGCCGTCACTGAAATGGGATTTTCCACTGTTACCAGATTCCTTGCACAACAATTGTAGCCTCACAGTACCATTTAAGGAAAAAAAAACAACAACAACACACACACACAGGCATTGCAAACATGTTAGGTCAGGGGTCAGAAACCTTTCAGAAGTGGTGTGCCAAGTCTTCATTTATTCACTCTAATTTAAGGTTTCGCATGCCGGTAATACATTCTAACCTTTTTTAAAAGGTCTCTTTCTACAAGTCTATAATATATAACTAAACTATTGTTGTATGTAAAGTAAAGAAGGTTTTTAAAAGATTTTAAAAGCTTAATTTAAAATTAAAACAGAGCCCCCCGGACTGGTGGCCAGGACCCAGGCAGTGTGAACGCCACTGAAAATCAGCTCACGTGCTGCCTTTGGCACATGTGCCACAGGTTGCCTACCCCTGTGTTAGGTCAACATAAGGCTGATACACAGGCTGAAGGAATGAAACTACACTGGTATGTGAAGGAATGAAACTACACTGGTATCTGTACTGCAGCCTCTTTTAATTGCTATTAGAGTTCCAACATGCACACGCTGGGAGATGGGGTCTGCTGAACCAGCCACAGTGGTACTTAGGGTGGAATGGCCCAAGTCGCCTGATTATAAACAGGAATTAGGCATTCACTTCCCACTGGCAGCTTTAAATCAAAAAAATCTTGCTCTCATTTAATTCAGATTAGTTCCTGGGTGTTGTCCCCCAACCCACCTCCCTCTCCGCTCCCACTTAAAAAGTTTCAGGGCCAGATCTTAGATGGGTGTAAGCCACCACTACACTGACTTACCCCACCTGGAGGCTATATTTAAGCAGGATCTAAAGAATTCTAGCTGCATGGGGAGCTGCTGTCCTTGCTGACATAGTTCCCACCCACCCCCACTGCCGCTTTGTCAGCATCACCGCTGTACTCACTACCCATGTGGATGCAGGGAGCATCTGAGCCACAACTGGAATGTACAGACTTTTGGAATGTACAGATTGGGTTTAGAGGGGGCTCCAGCATGACTGCCCTTATTAGGGATACAAGAAGACAGAAGAGCTGAGTCAGCTTTTTGAGATACAGGATCCTAAGCTACTGGGGGGGGGGGGGGGGGAGAAAATACATGGCCAGATACTATTTCCTCCTCTGTTTTTCCCCTCATTTTACTGCCAGAGGGAAGATGAAGCCAAAACAGTAAATGGCTGAGTCAGGGAAGCCCTGTAGTGGTTTGCATTGCTTGAGCTCGAGGCCAGCTCTTTAATGAGGCAGAAGGCCACAAGCAAATGGGAAGGCTCTGCAATCAAATGGAACAAAAGGAGAAAGTGCCCGAATTTGCTGGCTAAAGATGAACAATGGAGCCTGACCAGAAAAGGATCCAGAACCTCAGGATTTCTGCCTTTGAAGAGGGGCGAAACCTGCCACCATTCTCCGAAGCCAGGCTCGGAACTCCCCTGACCCAGAACAGCATGACTGACACCAACTTACAAAACACACCCGGCATTCACAGTGACCAGAAGCTTTGTTGCAGTGATGGTCACTCAAAAGCCAGCTGAGACATGGAACATGTTGCTGCCTGCTGCTATCTAGAGAGAGTTTGCCTCTGCAAAAGGAGACACAGCATTATCAGCTGGTTTACACCTGATACTCTCCTGAAACCTAGTGAACCAATGATGATTTGGCACACAAACACTGAAGTTTGGGGGCTGATCCTCAGCTAGTGTAAACTATGGCCAATACCTTAAACAAAGCACAGCTCCCATCGAGATGGCCTGAATTCTGCTGCTCTTATTCACATGGAGCAACACTTTACTCCCAAACAGTCCCATTGAAATCCCAAGGGACAGGCAACTGAAGGTGGGATGTGTGCGTATGTATATTGAGGGGTCCTTGCTGCCTGCTCCCTCCTGCACAGGTGTGTAGTCCAAGAGTACAGAACCCTTAGCACTGATGGTATTTACTTCTATTTTTTCCACTTCCTGCTCTAAACTGCTGTAGAGTGTTGTCACATTTCACCACAGAAATGACTGTGGTGAAATGCAGAGATGGTCAGAGAAAATCCTGCAAATGGCTCTTAAAGGCGAGTGTACTTCTGGTGGTTAAACTACAGGTCTGGGAGTCACATGTTTTGGATTCCATTTCCAGCACCGCAGCTGATTTGCCTTCCGGCCTCAGCAGGGCACCCACTTCTCTGTAGTCAAGTTTCCCCCTGGGGGGGCCAGAACTTGTTGGAGGATTCATTAATAGAAGTAGGGAGGACAGAATTGGCCCCCAGTGAGGAAATATGGCAATGGTAGTTTGACTCAAGGGACAGAAAGGAAGTTGCAAGGAACATTCTGTAACATGTTTGTAAAGAGCGGTGTTGATCTCCCAGTTCTAGGGAGAACTGCTAAAAAAATAAATCACTGTGCTGCTGAGTGCCAAGGAATCCCTTCCTTACATTTTATTTTAAAGTGTCAGTCGCCAAACTCTGCCCCTTTACTCACCCAGCAAAGTCTCTTACATCACATGTAATCTTATTTATGTCAGGGCCTTAAGCCTCTTGCCAAAAGCTGGTGTTTCTTTTGGAAAATCTGAAGCAATAATGCCTAAACAGTTTGAATTTCAGCATAGTGGAAATACATTACTAAGGGCAGAACGCAGATCAGTAGAGCTGGAGCACACCCTGGTAGCTGGACATTGTTGTATACTTAAGATCCATGGGAATCAGAGAAATAATGATAGCTTCATACATTTGGTATGGCTCTCATTACAAATTAGTAGCAGATTACAGTAGATCAACTAGTTTGGGTTTTTTAACTACAAGCAAACAAAGTATGTTAACAATGCAAAAATGTTTCCAAACATTTAGCGCCATTTAAAAAACAAAGAAAAAATGTTGCTAAGAAGCAGCAGATACTTATTTTCTTTTATAATAAACAGGCCCTCAACACAAACTCACAATGTCTGGATTTAAACAAATAAGCTTCTCAGAAGCAGAGTCACTCAGTGTCTTGTCTTCAGGACTGCGGACCTCAGCTCTTTTTGCCAGCCGGGATACTGATTCCAACAGGAGAGGATTGTGACTGTGGAACAGGACGGGAAGCGGAAGATATTCCAAAGTCTACTCCATGCTCAGGCTTCCAGGCAAATCATTTTGAGGCCTCAGATTCAAGGTGTGAGAAATGGGGTTAGCTGCACTCATGCACCTAGCTCTTGAGGATTAATTTGGGGGGCACTGGGAAGATGAAAGGTGCTATTTAAAAATGAAATACCCTGTGCATGGCACTAAAAGCACACCTGCACACTATATCCATGGAGCTAGTGTCAAGGGGACACTAGTCACATGTTGGAGCCCCTCTCTTCACTAACAGCCCTGAGCCAATGCCCACTAAAATCAACTGAAAAATTCCCACCCCCCTCTCTGAGACTTACTTTTACAAAGTGATAGCTCAGTGGTTTGAGCATTGGCCTGAACTCACAACCCTGGGTTTAGCAATCCTTGAGGGGGCCATTTAGGGATCTGGGGCATAAATCTGTCTGTGGATTGGACCTGCTTTGAGCAGGGGTTGGATTAGATGACCTCTTGAGATCCCTTCCAACCGTGATATTCTGATTCCACACCCTTCAAACCATCACTGCTTCTTTAAAACCACGCCCTCCCCACCTCAGATACAGAATTTACCCCGACACACACGCTTTCTTTCCCATCCCAATCTTGGGCATCATTCAGTCTTGAGCCAACAGCTTTTCTAGCCACACAAGTGTTAGGATTTGGAAATCCATCTTGGGCCCCTGCAGGGCTAGAAATGGGTGTTAAGAAAGGAAGAGTCCCAGCTTCTCAAAAAGGTCAGGCCCGCTCTTCAAGTCATGCACGTGCCCAGGGTAACAGACCTGAAATAGCTGGACCGTAAGTTCCTGACTTTTTCTTTAGGTGCAGGCTTTGTGTTTTGTTTTAAATGGCTCCCTATGCACCATGTATAGTCAGGCTGGTAGCAACTGAGTCATCTACTCTTACAGGTGAAGGTATATAAAAAACTAGTCCTAAAAAGAAAAAAAAAATTAACTCTTTAGGGAAACAACAAACCACTTCAGTAATTGTTGTTCCTGTAATGTCTGTATTGAGCTTTATTGGCACTGGGCTGAGATCACTTATGTAACTCACTTTGGCTAATGCAGCCATCCAACATTCATGCCAATAAAAAATTGTTGTATCACATCTCTTCTGTATTTGTTGTACACATACATTTGTGTCTTTTTTTTACCTGTGCATCCTCACTAGCAGAATATGCTATTATCCCAGTTTTTACCTACCTGCTGTATGGCTCTCACCCACACTTCCTAGATTAAGTTGGGTTATTATTACATACTATCTTGGCTTGCTATATTTTGTAGTAGAATGGTCCTTTGACTTGCTGCAATACTGCAATTAGGTGAGCTTGGAAGCAGTGGCTAAAAACATTGGTTAAACTAAAACTAGCACTTCCCTTTCCAGGAGAATGTTGAGAGCGCATACAGGGCTCCTCAGAATTTCAGTCACAGCAAGGATTAGAAGAAATACCCACTTTAACTGTTCTCATTTAAAGGGGCTTTTCCCTTTCTGAGCACACCTAGGAAGCCCTGAAAGTGGAATTGTTAAGGTCTGGTTTTGACATAACTATGTTGGTTGGGGATTGGGGAAAAAACCAATACTCTCCAGATCAACATGCTATGCTGAGAAAAAAAAATATCCAGTGTAGATGCAGCTACATCAGTGAAAGACTATTTCTGTCAACGTACCTACTGTTGCTTGGGGAGGCAGTATACACACACACACACACACACACACACACACACACACACACACACACACACCCCTTCAGTCAGCATAGGATGTGTCTACACTACGAGGTTGACTGGTATGTCTACATCAGCGTAGCTACATTGGTATAGTCTCCAGAGTGTAGAATGAGACACAACCGGAAACATGGAAAGAACTCAGGGCCTTATTTTCAGCTTGTGTGAATCAATCCAGTGCTGTCAACAAGGGCTGGTCCAAAGTTTTCCCTCAAAACTACTTTTCAATAGAAAATTCAAGTTTCAGCTAAGTGAAATTTTGCACAAGTACCATCCACTTTCTATGGAAATTTTGATTTTCCCCCCATCAAAAAGCCACATGACCAAAAAACAATATATTTTAGTTTGCGGCTGATGTTTTTCAGCTCTTGAATTTCTTTGGAAAAAACTACTAAATTTTTTCAAACAAAAAATTTAGACAAACTGATTTTTTTGTTGGAGTTTTATACAGGAAAAAATTAAAAGTCACTTCTCTTGTGAAGGTCAGTGGAAGTGTGCGATTTGCCCCAGCTGAGGATCTGGTTCTCACTGTTCGACAGAAGCAAGAAAAAACATGCCCTGAAATAAAGAGAAATATCCATTAATGTTCCTCATGCTTTTAAAAAATCCCCTTGGAAAACCTCAATCAGATCCTGCCTTAAGGGCTGTTGATACATATCTTCCATTGATTGTCATGATAGATGCATCTATCCATCTTTGAAAAGGTCCATCTAAAGCAGCCACCTAAAGGCATTGAGCTGTTAAAAAAAAAAAGTGTTAATATGTCAGGTTCTTCTTTTCTAATGCATTCAGCATCATTAATAGCTGTAAAAAAATAAATAAAACCTGCACACTGGAGCCTGCAGACTTCAATAAAAAGCCCACGCACAACAGCAAGGAGAAGCATAAAAAACTTCTTTTCTAAATTAAGGTTGCTTCAACCAGAAGTGAAAGTTCTTTTGATATATCAATGTTCCCCCTCCTTTGAATCAGATAATGAGAGCTGTGTGAAAAAAAATCAAGTGCCTCTTTATTTATAGCACACAGATTTGTGAGAGGGCTCCTTACCCTTGCTCTTTTGGTGCTGGTCTGTTCACTCCCAGTTTACTCTGGCCCTCCATATCTAAGCCAGTCCCCTCCCTTATTTGTTCCTGAATTGCAATGGCTCCAGGACATTGGCTAAGGCAGTGGTTTTCAAGCCAAGGTACAGGTACCCCTGGAGGTATGCAGAGATCTTGCAGGGGGTCCATCAACTCATGATATTTGCTAGTTTTACAACAGGCTACATAAAAAGCACTGCCAAAGTCATAGATAATGAGTTGATTATACTGCTCTATATACTAGATACAGAAATGCAAGTGCAATATTTATATTCCAATTGATATATTTTATAATTATAAGGTAAAAAATGACAAAGTCAGCCATTTTTCAGTAATAGTGTACTCAGGCACTTTTAAATGACTTGTTTACAAAATCAAACATAAGTGAGGTAAATTTTAGGGGTTTGCAAGACAAATCAGACTCCAGAAAGTGGTCCAGTCATCTGAAAAAGATTGAGAGTTTTCACTCAGTGGTTCTCACATAAAGCATGGAGCAAAGGACAATGCACAGGGGAGACAGTAGCTAGATGAACAGAAGAATTTTTCCATTGACCTCACCACTTCTGCACCAGGGAATAGGTCAACCTAACTATGGAGCATAGGGCGCAAAATTTTTCACAGCCCTGTCACAGCTAGATTTTAGGACTAAGCTACTCTACTTCTACATGGGGTTTTTGTACCAATTCAGCTACACTGATGCAAGCTCTGCAATACACCAGCGTGCTGCGTCTACACTGGAGGTTCGCAGTGGTGTGCTACACCAGTATAAATAGCCTCAGTACAGACAGGGCCTAAGGTCTCTTCATGCTCTCTGGCAGCATGAGAGGACCCATTCCTAGACTGCTCAGAGCTGGTGTAAGGGAACCTATGCGGGCCCTGCTTAGGGTTGCCAACTTTGATTGCAAAAAACCGAGCACCCTTACCTCACCCCCTAGCTCTGCCCCCACACTGAGGCCCTACCCCTTCTCCAAGGCCCTGCCTCCCTGCTTTAACTTACAGGCAGGACCCTAAACAGCCCAAGAAGCAAACAGATGGTTTAAAACCACCTTAGCCCACATCCTGCCCCAAGTTCAGGGATGGAGCAACAGAATCAGGCTCTGAGATTTTATCACCACCTTATTTTCACTTAATAAGATTCCTAAGTCAAGCGGAAATATGCTCCTCTTAAAATTTGGCTTTCCATAACAAAAAAAACTAAAAACAAAAAAACACCACACACCAACCTAAGACCAACAGTATTAAAAAAGAGTCCAATTCTGCCCTCAGTTACACCTGTGCTACCATAAGGAAGTCAAGATCATTAAACTAGAACTCATTTGACAGCTAAAAAAGTTCTTTAAGGAACATTTGTAAGTATGAAGGTGGCCCCTTGTAATTCACTTCTCTCATTTATACCAGAGTAATCTTCACTGGAATTACTCTGGATTTATACCAGTGTTATAACAACTCGGTATTATTTGTCCTCATGCCCTCTTGGCTTGTCACCACCCTATTTCAAGGCCAAATTCTGTTTTTATTCACTCGGGTGCAAATCCAAGGTAACATCATGGACCTCATTTATACTGCTGCAAAGTCAGAATCAGCCCTTAACATGGGAAAGGCAAGTTAGGATCCTTGCTGCTGAAACTGTAAGCTGGAAAATCCTAGTCAGAGGGCTGCTGTTTTGCACTAGACCAAGCCATCTAATTTGCTTCTCTCTCCCACTGTGAAAGTGCCAACAAGGAAGAGCCAGTTTATTTTTAGAAAGAGCTCTGCAATTGGTGCAATGCAGGCTATGTATCTGCAGCAGCATAATTCCACCCTTTGAGTGTTCTGCCCCCAGTATCCTTTCACAGCACAGCCAGGGAGATGAGCCAAACTAAACTCACTCTCTCCCCCTTCTTTTAGGGAAACCGCTGTTAGAAACAGGAAGCTGCCTTTTTTTTCCACTAGAGCATGGACTATGTATTTAAGAGCCACCGCCACCTAACCACACGCTCTGTATGCACCATCTGTTACTCCTCTGTATCACTTTCAGGCCAGCCACAGTTCTTGAGTAGCCAGGCTACAAAATTCACTTGTTTGGTTTTATGAAAGGTTGGTTTCTGTTGAAGCAATAAGTTAAATCTCATACTGAAAGCTCTGTTCCTGTTACCCTTCCTCTCTCAAGTAACACCTTACTTTGGAAGTACCTGTAGTGAATAAAGGCAATACTCAGGGGGTCAGATTGTCAGCAGGCAGAGCTCCATTGAGGTCAAGGGAAGGCAAGCAGAGCTGGCCCCCAAGTGCTTTTTATTCTGCTAAACCTTTCCAGCATGGGCCAACACAAAATACACCTGCTGGGCTGGATTCTTCATTGTTATGCAAATAGCTACACAGAGTGCAGAGCACTCTGACTAGGTATCAGTTAACACCCACTTTGCTTTGGTGCAAATGGGCCAGATCTTCTGCTAGTGTAAACCTACATAATCCCATTGATCTCACTGCTGACTGACCTCTGCCAGAGTGCAAACCCAATGACTACACAAGGTACAGGGCAACTGAGGATCATGTTCCCTGAGCAGAGTCCAAAACTCACCCCCTTCCATGGGTTTAGCTTTACTGACCTAGAAATTAACAGCAATATTCAGCTCAGACCTTTCCCCAGGCAGGGATCCTGTTCCTTCTGCTTTGATTCCCTCCCTAGATTCTGCAAGAGGCTCTCAGCTGTCCCTTCTCAGAGCCCCTGATGCAGGCAGAGAGAGAAGGATGACTGGAGTGAAGGGGAAACTATTGAAGCACCCACACGCTGAGGCGTTTCTCAGGTCTTACAATGGCTTTATGGAGCTATGGACAGCTGGTGTAGGTTAGACCAGCCCCGTAGCTTAACTGGATTAGTTCACAGCCAGTCCCAGAACCCGGAAAGTGGGGTGCAATTGGTGGAGTGTGGCCACATTTGCCCATCCTCAAGTCCCTCCAGCCAACCTGTGCTGAGAACAGCTCTAGCACAGCTCAGAATCAGCACCAGGGATCCTGTGACTGCAGAAAAGGAAGATTGGGGGAAGGAGATGGACACGACCACTACACACCACCTGAACAATTTCTTAACTATTCAGAACCAGACTGTGTTCTGGACGACAGGCCTACATAAGGGTGCAAGAACACTCCGAGGTAGGTTTCCCAGACCATGTATTCTGGCCCAGAAGTACATGGGCCACTAGCCTGCTTCCCCTGTTCTGGAACAGGTGGAGCCTTGATTCTCTTTTTTGCCGCTAGGACAGGCCAGCAGTACAGTATTACTCCCTGGCAGTGAGAATCAAGCAGGAAGGAACTATGCCCCAGAGGATGTCTGAGTCACACCACCTCTGGGGGGCATGGCTTAAACACAGACTTGGAAGGATTCATTTTTTTTTAAATCATGAAACGTTGAGGTCATTGTCCACACCCAAAGGGGCAAAACCATGCATTTCCATCATTAATAAATCAAAAAATGTACAGAGGCAAAGAAACAAATGCTTGAGCAATTAGAGTTTGAGTTAAGGGTATTTACTTAAGATATTTTGATATGTGATGTTGATTTGCTTTTGAATTGTTAGAGAGATTTAAAATTTTAAATCTCATCATCTACAGTTATTTAATAAGTATTGGCCAACACCCTTGCCAATTTATCACAACTGTGAAAGTTAACAGGGGCGGGTGGGATTTAAAAATAAACATGGTTCTTATCTGTAGCAAGGACACAAAACAAACCCACCTACACACCAAATTCTGCCAAGCCTACTTGTACAATCTTTTTGCCCAGGGCTGTGCTGAAAGGCACATATTTTGCACCATGGAAAGGGCAAGAAGTGACCAAATGTGATTTCATTTTTTTTAATTATTATTTGGACTGAAGAAATTTTTTGTGCTTTAAATTTGAAGAGGAGGGCTTGGGGTTTATTTTAAGAGGTTAATCTGAAAATATACAGTTTATGCTGAAAGTGCCTCTTCAACCTTAACATCACATGATTAATACACACATTGAACTATTACAAGATAGTGTATGGTCTATTTATGACCAAAGTCAAAGTGGTAAGTCTGCATGCTTGCATGGCTGACTCATATCTGTAAATCCATATTGTTAGTATGCAGTGTGAATTTTTCATAAACTTATAAGCTACCTTTGAACTTGACTATCAGACCAAAACCAGCTCAGTTACACTTGTGCAAACTCAGTCAAAGCAATAGGTTCAGATGAATGCAGCTGGGGACAGAATTGGACACTAGTGTAAATCAGAAGTTGGGACGAGGGAGAGATTGGAGCAAACTCTGATCAGAATGAGCCCAGTCTCATCACTGCTAGCCACTAAAGAATTTGGTTTTACAAACAAAGGGCTCAACTTTAGGCTCTGCTGGAGCTACTTTATGGAGGGTAAGCCAACACCTACATGGCTTAACATCACCCATAGTGGGAACTGCTGGGATAGTGAGAACAAGATCAAGCCTACACCCTGATTTCACTTCAGCCCAAGCTGTCCCCCATCCTACTCTGCAGCAGGGACAAACGCTAATTAATCTGATCCCACAGTTCCACCTGGGCTGTTCTTGCTTCTCTAACTCCTCCTTATTGGCCTCTGTTGGAAGACAGGATACTGGGCTAGATGGGCCGTTGGCCTGACCCAGTATGGCCGTTCTCATGTTCCCTCATCTTCAGCACTGTGTGCCAATCCGAACTTTGCCTACTCCGTCACCACACCATTTGTGCAGAACTCCTTCTCCTGTCCTGCTAGTCAGCCAGAGCCTGACCCCAGCCTTTCGGTAAAGCTGACGTGGGATATCCTCAAAGCTCCTCATTTTCAGTTCTTACCAAAAAAGTTTCCCAGGTTTACAAAAACACTTTTTTTTTTTTTTGCCAATTTCTACGTAATTTTGGATCAAACACATGATAATCCTGATTACATTAAGAAAAGCCAAAGTTACATTAGGAAGATTTGTTTATGGCAATAAACAATTAGACTAAGTGTAAATGTGAGGCTGTCTGTAGAAAGGCAATGTAGTGGAAGACAGACACACTCAGAATCAGGCGCACTGATGTGTTGTAATAAGAGCAAAGGAAGAACAGGCCTTTACATTTATAGTCACAGATAATTTTCCTCAGCCAGATGCTTCAAACAGATCCAGTCTTCAAAAGGCTTTTTGGGTTTTTTAAATGGCTATTTGACCATATGAAACTAACTAAAAATCCAAAGACTGGCACCCCCAATCTCTAAGGAGGAGATTAAAAAAATAAAGGTACTGTTTGGGCTCAAAGGTGTATGGCACTCATGTCCGAAAGGGAAATGAAGTAAGGGAAGCGAGAGATCCTCTTACATAAGGTCTGATGTAAAAGGAAGTCGCTTTGGCTGAACAGGCCTCAATAACACATAGCTGCAGTTCGGGATGAAAAAAAATTCACTGCTCCTGTTAGTTCAGGTTTACAAACAATACAGCCTCCCCTTTAGTTTATTTACTCTTTAAGACCTGGCTTCCAGTTTGCAAGTTCAAACTCAGGACAATTCCTCTCCCCTTGCCTCTCCTCCCGGCCACAGCTTCTCTCTGTGTTCCTTTCTGGTTAGAGATGAATGACAGAGAGGAGCCTTTTTTTGTTAAACGTGTCAATATAAATTTTCCACCAGTCTGAATGAGACACTATGGCCGATTCTCTGAGCAGGTCATTAGAGGGTTGTAAATGTACATCTGAGGGATCAGACAGAAATCAGCACTAGGTACTCGGTGGTGCCTCCCAGGGGGTGCTTAGCTGAAGGCACAGCCCCAGGGAAGACTTGGGCAAGGTGCTTTTAAATCACCTCTGTGCCCTCCTGATGCCAGGCTGTCCCAGAAACCAAGAGAGCCCCCAGTGTAACTTAGGCAGCCCAGGAAGCTGCTCTAAGTTACGGCAGCCTGTCCACACAGTGAGCAGAGCAAACCAGGATGGCCCAGTGGTGTGCAGTATGGGGCTGTGGCCCCACCCCTCTCCTTCCTCAGCTCTGCTCTTAACATGCCACCAAGAGGGGAGTGAGGAGAGAGAGAATCAACCGAGGGCCTAAAGCACTATACAGTGACATTGAGTGAGAGGCAGAAGCCTCTTCTATATATTCAACTTGAGAATGAGGCAGGAGGGGTTACACACCAGGGGCCCAATTCTTCGGTCTCTGCAGCCCCTTTACACCAGCTAGGCAGAAAGATGAAGACAGAGATTGACCCACTGGATCAGACCTGCAGTCCATCTAGCCCATTATATGGTCTCCCTCAAGGGCCACAACCGGAGGCTTCATTGTAAAGGTCAAAAAACACGCCAGTGTGCAAATGTAGGACAATCTGCCACCAGCACTAGGTCTCATCCTGGTCATTAATATATTGGCTTAAACCCTGAGGTTTAATGGGACTTGGCCTCAGATTGGCAGGAAGTCTATAGCAGAACCAAGACCAGAACCCACTACAGGCTGGTGAGTCCAGAGGCCAGTCTTCCTTCCTACTGTGTTCTAGGGACCTACCACATTTGAAATCACAGAAGGCAAAACTTCAGAAGACTCATGCACAGTACTAGGGTGGGGACAGACAAAGAGGCTTTAACAATGAGACATTCAAAAGTCAGGCTCTATCTACACAATACTGCTTTCATCTTATCGTATACGCTTATTTCTAGCCCTATGGGTCCCAGGATATTAGAGACACACAATGGGGGGGCAGGGGAAGGGACAGACATCTCTTACTGGACCAGCTTCTGCTGATGAAAGAAAAAAAACTGATCCAATAAAAGATATTATGTCACCCTCTCTCAATAAGGTGTGAGAGAGAGAGAAGGTGGATGCTCTAATCCAAACCCATGACAGTTTATTAATTTAGCTCCCATGTAGACTACAGATCAGGGTGGGAATGGGGGTGAGGCGTGCACCAGGGCACAGGTTAAAGGAAAAGCCCATTCAAGAGTTCATTGGGTACAATGTACAGTAATAAAACACAAGGCTCAGTGGCACCAGACAATCCACTCTTCTAACAGGCAAACTAAATGCTACATAATCTATGCTATGGGGAACCCCCTTACTTTTCATCCAAAGGGCCTTGCCACACTGCAAGCAGAAACTTCTGCAGCTAGCACATTTGCTAAAGAGTTTGCAGAGAGCATGTGAGTGCAAGCAGTTCCCACGGATCTAAAATTCAACTCTGTTTCCAAGAGCTGCTGTGTGCTCTTGGCTTCCCAACAAATCCTGAAATAACAACAACAACAAAAAAACCATGGTAAAAACATTACTACTCTGGATGCTCTTTAGAGTCCTCGGACCGATTCTACCCATGAAATGCTGCTGTAGTCAGAGCAGAGTGCTCATCTGTAAAGGCAGAGGCCTTAACTCAGCAGTCCCTTCCTACCTCAGGAAAGCACTTGAGTGTATTTTACTTCAGCTGTGTGCTTAAGCTCTGCCCAGTGCAACTTAAGCACATGCTTCAGTGCATGGGGTTGTGCTCTTACACATTATGAAACCTAGAGTACATTATACAGTTCAGCTGTTCAGTTAGAACAGAGATCTGTACAAGCGAGAGAGCAGTTGCCAAAAGCAACCACACAGCCAGGGACAAGCTTTGAAAACATTTAGATAAATGTTCTAAAATTTTAGAACTTCTTTCCAGCCAGGTTGCTACTATTCACCCTGAAAAAGCTTACAGAAGACTACTCTAGATCATCCCTCTATCTGGAAGCAGGAGAGAGCATGTACTTGAGGGGCTCCTGATGGCCAGTTACTACCTGGGGGAAGTTTAAGTGGTACTATGTACCTGACAGTATAAGGAGTGAACGCTGAAGGGGGTCAGACCAGACCATAATCACAAAGATGCAACACTGAAACCACACTAGCAGTTGTCAGTATAAAACTTATGTCACTCAGAGGGGGTGTGTTGTTCCTCCCCCCCACCCCCTACACACAGATCATCCTAAGTTCCATCACTGTGCACACCGACTCCTGCCGACATAGCTACCACCGCTCATTGGAGATGATTTAATTATGCTGACAAAGAGCTCCCTCCTCTCAGCATATAGCGGTTCCATGAGCAATCTTACAGCTGCATTGGTGCCGCTGTAAGTTTGCTAGTGGCGACACAGCCAGCACAGGACACTTGGGGAATGTGAAGTTTGTTTGCTGCCTTCCTGTGTGTGTGTGTGTGTGCGCGCGCGCGCGCATTTCCCATCTCTGACTCCTGCCTCTTGCTCCCCAGATGGACAGCGAGGAGAAGAAAAAAATGTAACATGCCTTTTCCTTCAATATACAGGGCCAAATCCTGCCCTCAGGTTACACAAGTGCAATCAAGTGATTACGTCTTAGAAAGTGGGCCCTTTCTTCTGACAAAAAACCAAAACACTTTATAACCAAAGTCATGTACTCCCTTCCCTGCCACTCCGTTTGTTTGTTGCAGCCACCTGTTGTGTTTCCATCATATACTTAGGGCTTGGCTACACAGGAAAGTTTTCCAGTTATACTGGTGTAGTAAAACCCAGTGTGACTACCCACGCTGGCACTCTTCCAGAATAAGAGTGACCACATGGGAGGTTACACTGGTATAGCTATCAGTTTAAATTCATACCTTATCTTATTCCAGTGCAACTTTCCCCACATAGACAAGTTCCATAGAGCTGAGGCTGCCTTTTCATTACATATGTGAACACCACATTGTAAACTGGGACCTCGATTAGGGCTGGTTTAATAATTCTGTCAAATCTGTTCTGACAGAAGTTTGGTTTGTTGTTTTTTTTTGTAAATGGGAAAAGAGTCTGCTTTCTCTGGAAAAGTCTGAGTTTCCATCAATAGTTTTTCAGCCAAAAAACTTCCTATCTCCAGCCAAACAACATTCAGTTTATTTACAAAGAGTCAAATGTATTCTAAGCAGCTCTAGGCACTATTAATGACATTCAAATTACTAATAAACCATTACGTGACTTGCCCAAGACCCCAAATGCACAGTAAGCAAGACTTTCCAGAGTTCAGGCCCTGATTTCTAGTCAGGTTTATGAACGACGCTGAATTCCCTTCACCTACTAGTCAACACACAACATACTGGTTTTATTATCTCTGAAAGTAAATAATAAACAAAAAGCCACAACCTCTGATACCCAGAGCTTGAGTCTGTTGCCTGCACATTTACAGAGTGAGAAGAGAGTATAAGGCCACCAGATCAGAATGGCAGTGTTTTTACTCCTACTTTGCACTGGGTCAGCATGGGGGAGAAGGGGTGAAGGATTGTACAAAGTGCAGGGCAACGTGGAGTATCAGTCCCCATGTCTTTCTTTGGCTGGGAGTGCTGCAGAGGCATTGAGCTTACACTGAATAGCACACCAGTTTCTCATACCCCCAAGCAATCAGAAAGTACAGCCTTATTACTAAAGTACACATTTCACTATTGCACATGACTACTGGAAACATCTGTTTGGTTATTTACTGGGTAAAATATTTAAGTGACACTCAGACATCTATGCTGGATAGCTGTAGCACATCCACAGGGAGAAAACTAAAGGAAAACTTTTTAGGACCAGAAAGTGGTTTTCACCTGTAAAGGTCAGAAGGCTGGGTCACCATCTTCCTACAAATTGAGGTGTCTTTAGATTCTTTGTAGATGATCTGTTTCTTGGTACTGTGTCTGTCATTTTCAAAGTAAAATGATCTGCTAATCAGTGTGCATATTCTGAGTACAAGAATATGCACACCAAATTGTTAAATCTAGGCAAATGCTGTTACATGAGGATGAGTGTTGGTTTTCTCTTCTTTTGAGAATCTTGTTTGGGCGGGAAGGAAAAGAGAGGATAATGGACAGACTGCCCTAAATGAGTAGTCCCCTATTCTACTTCACTTCTTGGATACTTATTCTTAAAAGCATGTCTATGTAACACATAACTCGCCTCCTACAGATGTTCCTAGAGGTTCCAGATGTGTGGGAGCACTCACATCTTTGTTTCTACCATGTCATTTGCAGCACCCACTGGAGTGCATTAATATAATACTTTATTCTAAGCAAGCATAAACAAAAGCCTGACTTCACACAGAGCATATCTTTTCCTGGATATACAACACAATCTGCACAAAACATCAAACAAAGTAAAAGAAATACAGTTTCAGCATTAAAAAAGAGAGAGAGAGAGAGAGAGAGAGACACACACAAAAACAGAAGCATTTGAAAGCTATGGCAAGATCCAGCATTAAGTTCCTGTCATGGAAATACATCACATATTTGGGAGCAAGAAGAATTTAATACAACTGTCTAAACAACATAACACTAATGTCCAGTTTAGAAGATATTTCTCTACTGGATAACTGACAGATAACTAAGCAGGATCAGTGCAAAGGAGCCAGTAATGGAAAGATAGGCCTGAAAATGCAGAGCAGGAAATGGAGTCAAAAAAAAGCAAGTGTTAGGGGGAAGATAGCAAGAGGGAGATTTGTATATTTCCAAGCCTCGGAAATGACTGGTGGGAGGTCCCAGCCACCAACAGACTTTCTAAATCATGCTCACATCATTCCCATTCCCATTCCCATCCTCAGGACACACCAGCTTCTACTTCCACAGTGAGGTTTGGAGCCAGTGTTTACTGCCCAGCAGCTTCAGACACTGTTTTTAGAAGAACAAAAAAAAGCAAAACAGGCAGGTTTCCCCAAACTCTCCAAGCAAACCCCTCAAACTTAAGCAGCAAGCCTGGGATCCTAGTAACTAGGCCTTTGCAAATGGGAGTTCTCTTCCCACATGCAACTCTCCAGCTTATTATTAAACTTGATCATCCAATGACTTCCTTCAGCTCTCATTTAACCACAGACTGAGTTATCCAGGGAGTGCCTTTTGATGGGAGACCACAGCTGTTATAATACAGGACAAGGAAGTGGTGAAGAAATGGATGTTGAGAGATAAGGGCATCCTTTTACCCACCATAAGGAGCCCCCCGGTTTGCATGGCTAGGAAGCAGGGAGATATACACACAGCTGTTATAGGACTAGGAAAATGCATAGGTACTGGGGGAGGACATGGAATCCCCTCCATGGTCACAAGAGTTGCACAGGACTAAATGGATCAGTGCTGGGGTGACTCTAGCTCAGCCCCCAGTTGTGTGGGTGCCTTGATATATAGCTATGCTCTGTACTTCCAAGGTCTAGCAGCTAGTGAAGCAGGGCAGAGGGGAAGGAGGCAAAGGAAACCCCTCTAGCTGTTTCAAGGGTAGTAAGGGGGGGATACATGGGGGGAGGGGAAGAAGAGAAATGCCTTACAGTTGATGCCAGAGGGGCCCTCTATTGTTACAGGGCTGGGGCAAATCCTCTCCAACTGGGGGGGAGAAAATGGAGGGGAGCAATTGGTCTAAGGGCCCCCACAGGGACAGGACCCCCAGGTGCAGTTAGGGGCTAGACAGCTAGTAAGGAGGGGTTGACCCTAAGGGGCCCCCCACCCACAGACAGGACCCCCAGGAGCTGCAGGGCTAGTCAGGAGGGGCTGACCCTAAGCCCCCCCAGGACAGGACCCCCAGGGGCTGTCAGCAGCTGCAGAGCTAGCAAGGAGGGATTTACCCCAAGTCCCCCTTCCCCCAGGGACAGGACCCCCAGGGGCTGTCAGGGGCTGCAGGCCTAGCAAGGAGGGGTTGAGCCCAAGGCCCTCCCACCAGGGACAGGACCCTCAGGGGCTGCAGGGAGGGATTGATCCTAAGCCCCCCAGGACAGGACCCCCAGGAGCTGTCAGCAGTTGCAGGGCTAGCAAGGAGTTGACCCTAAGGCCCCCCCAAGGACAGGACCCCCAGGGCTAGAAAGGAGGGGTTGACCCTAAGCCCCCTCAGGGACAAGACCCCCAGGAGCTGCAGAGCTAGCAAGGAGGGGTTGAACCCAACCCCCCCCCCCCCAGGGACAGGACCCCCAGGGGCTGTCAGGGGCTGCAGGGCTAGCAAGGAGGGGTTGAGCCCAAGGCCCTCCCACTAGGGACAGGACCCCCAGGGGCTGCAGGCAGGGATTGATCCTAAGCCCCCCCCCAGGACAGGACCCCCAGGGGCTGCAGAGCTAGCAAGGAGGGGTTGACCCCAAACCCCCCCAGGACAGGACCCCCAGGGGCTGTCAGGAGGGACTGACCCTAAGGCCCCCCCAGGACAGGACCCCCAGGAGCTGCAGAGCTAGCAAGGAGGGGTTGACCCCAAACCCCCCCGGGACAGGACCCCCAGGGGCTGTCAGGAGGGACTGACCCTAAGGCCCCCCCAGGACAGGACCCCCAGGGGATGCAGAGCTAGCAAGGAGGGGTTGACCCCAACCCCCCCCGGGACAGGACCCCCAGGGGCTGCAGGGCTAGCAAGGAGGGGTTGACCCCAAACCCCCCCCCCCGGGACAGGACCCCCAGGGGCTGTCAGGAGGGATTGACCCTAACGCCCCCCCCAGGGACAGGACCCCCAGGGGCTGTCAGGGGCTGCAGGGCTAGCAAGGAGGGGTTGACCCCAAACCCCCCCCCAGGACAGGACCCCCAGGGGCTGTCAGGAGGGATTGACCCTAACGCCCCCCCGGGACAGGACCCCCAGCTGCTCTCGGGCTGGCGCGGGGCGAGCCCCCCGCTGCCGGGCTGGAAGGGGCCCGAGGGGGCGGGGGCCCGGCTCGCTACCTCCAAGGTGCGGATCTCCTGCTGGGTGAGGTCGTTGGACGCGGCGCACTTGGTGCGGAGGCCCCGCAGGCTGGACAGCGAGATGTCGATGAGGCTCTGCAGCTGCCCGCACTGCTGCAGGGCGGCCCGGGGGGCGGCGGGTGCCGCCTGCCCGCCCCGCCGCTCCTTCCGCTCCACCATCGGCTCGGCGCGCCCGGCGGCAGCGCTAGCCATGCCTCGGCATCGGGGCGGCCCGGGGAGGCAGCCGGCGCGGGAGGGTCCGCAGCGGCTGGGTCCGCCCCGCCGGCGGAGGAAGCGACATGCAAAGCAGCAGCGCCACTGGAAGCTCGCCGGCTCCTGCTCGCCTTCCCCTCGCCCGTAGCCTTTTCGTAGCCGCCGGGGGCCAGGGTCGGGCCGACGGGGCCGACGGGACTTGTAGTTTTCATGCCGCCCTGGCTGCAAGCCGCAAAAGGGTAACACGGTGGGGGGGCAGGTTCAATTCCCCCCCCGCACCCCCCAAGGGAAAGAGGATACCCTCCCCCCCCCAACAAACACTTGGCTGGAGCTAGTGGAGGTCCACCTTATACCCCCCCCTTCAATATTTCCTGCCCCCAACTAAGTAAAAACCACACTGCCTTATTTCCAGCAGGGTTTTACATCAAGATAACAACCTCGATGTAAACGCATACTTGTTTTGTTTTGTTTTGTTTCTTTGCAGCAAAGACAAAGCCATAGGCACAGGCAGGGCGGGCTCCCGGTTTTTTGCAAAAATAAATAAATAAAAAATAAATTTAAAAAAGGGGCCGGAGTGCCGCCGCCGAAGCAAACAAACAAACAAACAAAAAGCCGGAGTGCCGCCCCTTGAAAAGTTCTGCCCCAAAGGGCCGGAGTGCTGCCCCTTGAAAAGGGCCGCCCCAAGCACATGCTTGGAATGCTGGTGCCTAGAGCCGGCCCTGGGCACAGGACCCCACCTCACCCAGCCCTACTGGGAGTCGAGTGACCAGACAGCAAGTGTGAAAAATCAGGACGGGGGTAGGAGCCGATATAAGAAAAAGACCCAAAAATCAGGATTGTCCCTAGAAAATTGGGACATCTGGTCACTCTAAGTGGGAGAGACAGACCCCCTTCCAACTCCTTTGATTGTCACTGAGCGCTGTGGAGGTTGGGTGTGAAACACTACTCTTCCGGTAGGTTTTTTGCACCCATTGAGTCTGCACAAGATGCAAAGCAACAGAGGATCAGGCCCCCTTATTGTGGGCTTGATCCTCAGCTGATGTGAAAGGAGTTACAGCAATTTACACAAGGCTTTTGGCCCTGTTATCTTAACATGGGTCCACTAGGGTGAAAGCCATTAATACTGATAACTTTTTTCTTTCCATAAGGCTTTTGTGTTCCCACTGCCAAAAGTCTTACGCTCTGAAAGGGACATCATACTCTTAATGCCTCTTTAGTAACACAAGAAGGGAATTATACACTCTATGTCCATATCCATGCATAATTCTCTACGTGTTTTGACACCTTGCACGTTATGCTGGCATGGATTTGGCCCATTAATTATATGTAGCATTTATATAGCCATTTACATTTCCAAAGCACTATGCAAACACCACCTAGGTGACCAGATGTCCCGATTTTATAAGGATTTATAAGGATTTTTGGGACTTATATAGTCTCCTGATACCCCACCACCACCACCACCACCCCTGTCCCAATTTTTCACATTTGCTGTCTGGTCACCCTAACACCACTTAGTTTATTTAATCTAGTAAACACCTACACAGTGGCTCTCAACCTTTTCTATACCCAGGCAACCTCAGACCTCCACCTAGCTATCCAGGATCTACCCAAGAGCCCCTTCCCACTTATCAATATTCAGGGACGGCTCTAGGTATTTTACTGTCCCAAGCATGGCAGGCAGGCTGCCTTCAGCGGCTTGCCTGCGGGAGGTCCCCGGTCCCGCGGATTCAGCGGCTTGCCTGCGGGAGGTCCCCAGTCCCACAGATTTGGCAGCAGGCTGTGGGAGGTCCACCAAAGCCGCGGGACCAGCGGACCCTCCGAAGGCATGCCGCCAAAGGCAACCTGCCTGCCAGCCTCGTGGCGACCGGCAGAGCGCCCCCCGTGGCTTGCCACCCCAGGCTTGCACTTGGCGTGCTGGTGCCTGGAGCTGCCCCTGTCAATATTGAGAGGGAAGTGGGGTTGTGATCCGGATACCTGTCCGTGATCATTAAGTTAAAGACACATGAGCTGGATAGTCAGACCCCTCTGCCTTTGCGCAGGTCCAGTTGCAGACCCAGGACCTTCGGTTGTTTTATTTACATCATTCATGCTGTTTGTTTTCCTTTGAGCAATTCCCTCGATTTTGGACAGTGAAACTAGACAGGTTAGTTTCACAGAATGTATTTATAAATCAGATTAACTTTTTGTTTCTGCTGCATGGACCCAATGATAACACAGGGACATTGGAATTGCCATACTGGATCAATCCTGTGGTCCACCTATTCCAATATCCAATCTCTGACAGTGGCCAGCACCAAATGCTTCAGAGAAAGGTGCAAGAAACCCCACAGTCAGCAGATGTGGGGTTATCTGTCCCCCATTAAGGTCTCATCTTAATCCCTAATAGTTAGAGATTGGTTTAAACACTGATGAGCATGGGGTTTTATATCCTGTCCAGTACTCTTTGCTTGCAGTGACTATTCTAGCTTCTGGATAACCATATGACTTCCCAATCCCTCTTTGAGTCTTAATGAGTTTTTGACCTCAACAACATCCTGTAGCAATGAGTTCCCTGTTGTCGTATCTTATTTCACAACACTCCAGGGAATGTTCAAGCAAAAAATAACATCTAAATGAAAGACTTGTTTTCATCCACTTTTAAAAGAAACCTTCCTATGCATCTTATCTTATGTACGTTCCTTCATTGTCATTACAAAGCCTTCCCTTTGCTGGCCGGAATCTGATTTCTCTTACACCATGTAAAACCAAGAATAGTCGAGCCAAAGCCAATGGCATTACACTGATATAAAACCGAAGTAAGAGAGGCCTGTATCAGCCCATGAGTCTAAATAGAGCTGAGAGTAACCCTCTAAATGATCTTTCCCAAATGTTCCATAAATCAATCAAAATGTTTTATGTAACAAAAATGTTTACATAGTAGAGAATAAGAGCTGGTCTAGTATTTGAAGTGGGCATTAATGTAAACATCTTTTAGCCAATATAAACACTTAAGTACAAGAGTCATGTGGGTTCATTCAAATCTTTACTGAATAGCATTCTACTAGTAGCTTCATTATGGTATGGTCTGTGGGAACGTTACGTTTGCAGCTCAGTTGGTGTTTCATTGTGAACTACACTATAAATAACAATTACAAATAAAGCAGGTTTCGTATCCTGAATATCTGATGTAGTGACCACAAGCTGTGTGTGCGAAATATCAACCCCGGACAGTGCCCGCTGCTCCTCGAAGGCGTCAAGGGAGCCAGTGGACGCCGCCCAGAGGAACTCTGCCCGGATGCGTGAACGGATAGAGGATCGGAAACAAGCCCCACAGTCACAGGAGTCTCCATTTGCCAACTTTCTCTCCCTGGTTTGGAAAGACTCCTATCTTCAATGGGCTCTAGGAAGGTTTCTTAAGTATGTGTGTGAACATAATCTGAGTAGTCCCATTGAGTTCAATGGCACTATTGACCTGTTGTAAATTACTCACATATTTAAGTGCTTTGTTGGATTGGATCCTAATGTTCTTTTGCCACTGACTTGCTGTATTACCTTGGGCAAGTCATTTAACTGCTTTATTGCCTCCATCTTTCTAATAGGGATAATATTTATTTACCTCACAGGAGGGTTAGGAGTTTTAATTCATAAGTGTTTGCAACACACTGAGATCCTAGGAAGCAGGCTGGTATAGACCTGGGAAATATTACAGTGATACAATTGCTAAAAAGTCCATTGCATAGCCAGCCAGCAAGGAACATAAAGGAATCGCTACAGAAGACACTGTAGATTTATTGCATGGTAAAGCAAACCTAGGAAATAGAGGAGTCCTGCATTGCATGAGATTTTTAATCCTTGAGCAATGTTTGTGTATTCCAATGGGAGCGGCTGACTAATTCACTGGCTACCATGAGCAGGCAAGACCTACATTGCGCTAGACTGCCCTCTGGGCCCAAATGGAGAAAATGTGCTGACTAAATGTTTTGTACTGTACAGGCATTAACGCCCCTCTCCTCTGCATTCCTCAGTGATCTCCTCTGAACACTTATGTGCTCAGGCTGCTGTCAACATCAGCAGGAGAAACAGAGAATCCTCTCAGAGTGTTGTTTCATGGGAGCTGCTTACACAAAAGAGAGCCAGTGCCTTCCAGACAGAGTGGTTTTGACTCCATTCACTAGGAAGAGAGGAGAAGGACTGATCTGCAAACACCAAACCACAGGGAAATCGTTGTCTCTTTCCAAGACTGTAGCCCAGAACTGCAACCCTTCGGTGTCCCATACATCTTCAGGCTGCATCATGGAGTAAGCACCGAACAGACATGGTATTGAGACGGCTGGGGCGGAAGGCTATGAAGGAGTAGTTGGGAGAGGTATAGTCTCTCTGGCTCCACAGTTATTATGGTCATAAGAGGTATATCCCCTATTCCAAAAGCAGCCACACTGGAACAGCGCTGCACCCTGCTCTCAGACGAAGGTGGGGGATGGATTCCATTCCCCTCCTGCGCCCCCCCCGCTCCCTCCCCCCCCCCGACACACACACAACCTCTGTTTAGCTACAACACTCATTTAGGGCTGATCCAAAGCCCACTCATGTCCGTTCACTTCAATGGGCTTTGAATCAGGCTCACAATCATTGCGTGTGTATTGGGGAGTATAACCCAGCCTGAAGAGAAAGCTGATCCCAATTCCCCTTACCTTCACCTGCTTGTTGTTCCCACTGGGTTCTGTTCACTATTGTCCTATGCCTTGTACCATCATTTACATCAATGCACAGTGGGTGTAAAATGCTATCATGCTGATAGGGGTGTAATTTACACCCACACTGCACTCGCTTGGCATTGGTGAAAATCACAGCGTAAGGTGCATGGCAAGTGAAAGGAAAGATGGGCCAGTGCTAGGCTGGGACTCGGGAAACAATAGGTCAGTTCCCTGCTTCACCACCACCATCAGTTCCCGTTTAACCCTGGGCAAGTCACTTAGGCTATGTCTACGTTTGGCGCTAGGGGCGCGATTCCCTTCTCACGTAGACATGCTCCCGCTAGCTCTCCCTGAGCTAGTGCACCACATGGTGTAGCTGTGACAGCATGAAGAGCAGCAGCACAGGCCAGCCGCCCTGAGTTCAAACCTGCCTGGCGCCTGTGGGTACGTACTCAGGACGGCTAGCCAGTGTGGCTGCCCAAACTACTGTGGCTATGCTACTTTTTTAAGTGCACTGGCTCAATGAGCGCTTGTGCAAATATGTCCATGTGACCTGGGAATCACACCCCTACCTCCAAGAGTATAGGTAGCCTTAGTTTCTCTGTTCCTCAGTTTACCATCTGTAAAATGGCACCACCCTACCTCACATGGGTGCTGTGAGGATAAATCAATTGAAGATAGAGAGTTGCCCACATACTATGGTAAATGTGGCCATGGATAGTTGATGGGCTGTAAATCTTGCTCAAAACATGAAAATTCCCATTCATGCAAATATTTTTTCATGCCATGGGTGGTGCATTTAGCAATGTCCCAGTTATGCCTTCTGATTTCTGTGTATCACCACCCCATTCAATCTCTAAGGGCGCCACTCTCCACACAGAAAGGCAGCTGTTTTTGTCGAGTCCCTCACAGAGGAGACACACTATGCCTTCTCACAGAGACTCTGGCTTTGTCGACACTGGAAACTGAACGACAAAAGTTTTGTCATTCAGGGGTGTGAAAAAAACACACACGCACACCCCAATGACAAGTTTTGCCAATGAAAGGCGCCGATGTGGACAGCCTTTGTCTGGAGGAGCGCTCTCCTGCTGCCAACACTAATGCCTCTCTTTGGAGGTGGAAGTATGTTGTCGGTGGGAGAGCTCTCTCCTGCCAACAACCAGCGGCTACGCTGCCATGTCACTAAAAGGTGTGTAGTGTAGACAAAGCCTTTATTTTTGCTCTTGGTGTTTGTTCAATCTAAAACAAAAAAAAGTCACCCAGAATGAAAGTCTAAGCTGGTTTTCCTTGCATATGGAGAAACATAACTGTGGCTTTGAAAACAGCTGCACGGTCCCGTGGACAGAGCCTCACAGCAGGACTCAGTCAGTGACCTGCTGTATGTCATCACATAAATCATTGAATTCCTCTCTGTTTCCCCTCCCACCCTTTGCCTCTCCTCTCTATTTAGATTGGAAGTTCTTTGGGGCAGGGACTGTCTCTCACTGTGTTTGTACAGCACCTAGCACTATGGGGCCCTGGTCTCAGTCAGCATCTCTAGGAGCTACTGTTATATAAACCATAATAATAATCTTCTTGTCAACAATGCAAAGATGCTGGTGGGGGGAGGAAGCAGAGATGTTTAAAAACCAGTTCCGGTGCACCTCGCAAGCTGCTTTTACCAAAGTCTACATGGCCTTTTTAGCTAGCTTGCCCTAGTTTCAACTCAGCTAACAAAATATCGAAATTAGAAGATGAAACTGAAGTACTCAATGTGACGAGTTTAACACAGTGGTAGAAACCAGCTTTACGCAAGTGTAGCACTGGGATTTGAAGAGCTGAAATGTTGGGGTTGTCAGAGAAAGGAAGCCTATGATTTTCCCTCTCAGCCTTCCTCCTACAGTCACCGCCTGAGTGTTCCTTTTTACTATGCCCAGCTCAGCACAGTAATACAGAGCAGTGACAGCAGGTTGGGCCTATTGAGCTGTGCTATTTCTAGGTATGCAACGGGAGATTCCCTCGCAATCTTCGGAGCAAGTGAGGAGCATGACCATGGGCAGATCCTCAGCTGGTATAAACTGCCATAGTGCCACTGTCTTCAGTTTACACGTCTCTGGTGCCTGCATTGGAGCTTTGCTGATTTACCCCAGCTGAGGCTCCAGCCTCACATCTTTAAGAAAGTGCGTAGGATGTGCCTGACTCCTTACAAGTTGGTCTGTTCTCTGCACAGCTCTCCCTTTGGAAAGCTTATGTACTAATTGCAATGAATGCCCAGTCTCGCAGTCCTGCAGGCAAAACACTCATTTTTCTCTATCAGCATCTACTAAAGTGTCTATTCTCAGAAGGGCCATTGGGAGCCTTGCTTGAGTAAAGAGAGCAGGATGAGGTGTAAGGGGTGAAACAGTCAGTCAGCAACGCTGGAAGGACAAGTAAAGAGACCACAGGCTGGCAGAGCAAACCTGAATAGTTGATATGAAATAGGAGAGGAAGGGAAATGGACATTAATTATGTATTGTAGTTAATAATTTGTATTGTGGTGGCATCTAGAGGCCAGGGCCCCATTGTGCCAGGCCCTGTACAGACATAACAAAGAGATAGTCCTTGCTCCAAAAGGCTTGAGATCTCCGTGGAAGACTACAGGCAACAGGTAGATAGACAGGGGCGCACCAGACAGTGGGATGATGGTCAGCCTGATGATATGTGGTCCCAGCACCCAGGCTGCCTAGCCCCTGTCAAGTTTTTTCATAGGCATCGCAGCAGAGGAGGGTTTTAAAAAGGGTTTGGAAGGAGGACCAATGAAGTGGCTTTAAGGATGTTTACAGGGAACTCCTCCCCTGCGT
This sequence comes from Gopherus flavomarginatus, assembly GCF_025201925.1. Classification (NCBI taxonomy): domain Eukaryota; kingdom Metazoa; phylum Chordata; order Testudines; family Testudinidae; genus Gopherus; species Gopherus flavomarginatus. The sequence goes on from NC_066635.1 coordinate 16,268,444, forward strand.
CAGGGGCAGTCTGGGGAAAAAATGCAGTGTGCTTGTTGGAAAAAATCTTGCAATCAAAGCTGGCATTATTTGCAGAACAAAGGTGCCGAGGGGACAATATCCTAATGGCATTAAAGATATGATAGGGTAGGGCTCAACTGTAGAAATGAAAACTTTTGAAAAACAGAAGGGGAGAATGACAAAGGAGAGAGAATCCATAATGAATATAGCACGCACACACACACGCAAAAGGATGGGGGAAAGACAACAAGAAAAAAGGAGTGAAAAGACCAGAAGTAGAAGAAAGCAGAAGCGTCCAGTCTTCCTTTTTGAAACTCATTTGGATTCAGGTTTAATTACAAAGCCAGCCCAGGTTCACTAATACAGTAGCAGGACCCATTTATCTATCATTTAACAAGATTTATACCCATTCTCGGATGAGTATCCCCACTGGTTACACTGAGTAATTAATATTAATTACTGCATAGTTCCCAGAGGTGTAGCTGGCACTGCATAAGAGGCACAGAGAGACACAGATCTTTCCCCATCCATTTGGAACATTTTTCATCACAAAGACTAGTCTTTGTGGAGAAAAGAAAGAGGGCTGCTTCCCGTCTCCCCACGAACCTCAAGCAAACCATCTCCTTTACTCGGCACAAAAAAAAAAATCTGCCTCGCTAAGACAAAATATTTCATTTGCTGTCAACTAGACAGCCCACGTGGGAAGCACTTTAAGCCTATTGTTCAAAAGTTTCAACAGTGAAAAAAAGTAGAAGAGGCCTGAACTGTCACACACAGTTTTCTGTCCCCACTTTAGTAATTTTTCAGATCCACACAGTGTTCAAGAAGGAGACGATTCCTTTACAAAGAAAACTCAGCCATTTACAGGCCGCTTGTGTTTAAAAGAAAAAAAAAAGATGCTCATCTTAACAGCTGCACAATAGATTCGAAAGGAAAAGTGTTTTCAACGTAATAACTTTTAACACTACCCACCCACCTACCCCTCTCACCCTTGTGAGGAATTGCCAGGCAGAATTTGGCAATCGAAACTTGAAGTACAGCACCAGCTACTGAGAACTGGAACACCAGGATTTTTCAGCAGGCCAGTGGCAATAGCAGGGTAAGCGTGTTTTCTAATGAGCTGGAGTAAAGAGCTGCTAGAGGAAGCTGTTTGCAATACACGCGTTTTATCGCTCTTACAAAACCCATGAACAATGATACATAGATGCCAAGGCCAGAAGGGACCACTGTGATCATCTAGTCTAACTCCTCTGTAACACAGGGCATAGGACTTCCCCCAAAATAATTCCTGGAGCAAATCTTTTAGGAAAAAGATTCTCCTCTCATCCCCCCCTCCTCCACCCCCATTCCCAGTAACTTTTGAGTCATAGTCCAGTGTCTGTACCACAAATCTCAGGTTCAATTCCTGGCTTCACCACAGCTTCTCTGAAGACAATATAAAGGCTGCAGTTGGTTTCAATGATCTCAAACCCCTAATCCCTCCCGGCTTTGGTTTCCCATCTGTAAGATGCAGATAACAACAGCATTGCAAACTCTCATGATTTTATTATAAGTCTCATGATATTTGGAGTTTTTCTTAAAGCCCCAGCACTTGGAGTCAAGTGATTAAGCAAGAATCTTAGCTTTCAATTAAAACAAACAAACAAAAAAGTAAGTTTCTAGTCAACATGGCTAGAAAAGCTTGAAAATATTAACCCCAAAGGCTCAAAAATCAGAGGGCAGATAAAATGAACCCAACATTTATTATTTATCACATGATTTTTTTTCCTAAACATTTTTTCTTAAATGAGACAAAGTTACAATAAAACGTTACTGTACTACTTCATACACTACTTATTCAGATCAGGTTAGTATTCAAAGTACCTGGCTAAAGATTCTGGCTTGCTGGCTGGACAGACCTAAAAAGGGAGATCAAATTTTCAAATATCTATCCTCTTTTGGGGACTTGTCTTGTGAATGTACTTGCTATGAAAACTTTTCCACTACAAGAATAGTCCGTATTTGACTACACCTCAATTTCATAGGAGGAGGGTCACATTTTTTCCAATAATGTGCAATACAGAGTCTAGCTGCTAACAATGAAAAAGTTAATTTGCTCTTCTGTTTAAAATATAGATCCTTTATGATGGCATTAAGTAAGCAGGTCTGGGGAATCTCTAGGAAGCTGGCATTTTGGCATAAGATAAATCTCTGAATAGTTTCCTCCCCATACCATCTAATTCTTGGACACAACCACCACGTGCGCAAGTATGTTCCCCTTTCCCTGCAACCCCTTCAAACAGAGCATGTCCCTACTAGCAAAAATATGATGGATCTTAATTGAAGTCAAATGTCATCTACCCAGTCATTTATAAACATTTTCTTTATGACCTACACAAATTGAAGATGTATATCCCCTTTTCATTAGAGCAGCATTTCTCAAACCAGGGATCCCAACACAAAAGACAGTCGCAAAGCTATTGTAGCGGGGTCATGGTATTGCCACCCTTACTTCTGCGCTGCCTTCAGAGTTGGACAGCTGGAGAGCAGTGGCTGCTGACCAGGCACCCAGTTCTGTAAGACAGCATCACCGCCCGAAGCAGCACAGACGTAAGGGTGGCATGTCATCACTTTTTGGGGGGGTTGTCACAGTCTGAAATATTTCCAAAGGGGGGCCCAGCAAAAAAAGTTAAGAACCCCTGTCATACAGAGACCCACTCATCCAGAACAATTTCTTTGTCCAAATTCCTTTCCTGTCTTTTCATCTGTGTTGCTTTCTTATCAAGATCTTTTTCAGTCGAAACTGTATCTATCTTACAAATTAAACCTTTTCTTCCAAGCATGATCCTGGGCCAACTCCTCCAGGGTGGTTAAAGGGCTAGATAAAGTCACCTCATGTCCAGATTTCACAATCAAATTTTTGACTTATGAATACTGAAAATAAGAGGTCTTTATACCATTAGCTCCCGATTTTTGGAGGCTCAACTTGAGCTTGACAGTGCTACAACAATAGCAACTTTTCCACAGCTTTTCTCTGACTTTTCCATTTAGACTGTAAATTCTTTGGGACAGGAAGTGGCTCTTACTATGTATTTGCACAACCAGGCTTGAGACTCTATTGGGGCCTCTACGCATTATACAAATAATAAATAATAACCAGAGAGGAACCTTACCTTTCCCTTGAGGCCTGCTAGGCTGTAACTTTTGTTTACACTCTTGGCACATAGGCCAAGTAAAGTGACAATTTTTTGCTGGCCAAAGAGTTCCTACTACATGTAAGTCTAACAAGAAAGAAACGTGCCAGCCCTAATCGCACAGGTTAAGGTCTTTATTCTACTGTCTCCTTGGTTAAACACATCTACGATTGACTCATATTGGTGCTTATCCCCTGGTACAATTTGTATATTGGCGTTAGATGTGTATAAGGAAAAGGACAAACATTTGCTTAACAAAACAACATGGGGATAATCAAAACGAGGAGAGAGTTGTAGCGCACAGAACAATGCGGCAGGTGAGCTGCAGCCCCCGCCCCCATACACCTTCCAGCAGAACCTGCTGTGTTTGTTACACCTGCCATGTATTTGCCGTTTATTTGATCTCCATTCTGTAAGAGCAGCAACTTCAAAAGCAACACATACCTCTTCAACCTCCCGGCCTGACAACGGAAAGGGAAGTGTCTGAGGTGTGGAGAGTTGGAAACAGGCTCACGCACCGCAACAGGGCTCTGTCGAACTTGTCGGGTCAGGAGATTACTTCTGTGAGGCTCCTACGCTGCTGAAGGTTTTAATTGTTTTACCACCGTCTCTGTCATTAGCACTTAATGGAACTGGATCATGTGACTACTGCTCTCTCCTCTTTATGTAACGAACCAAAGGCGGGGCCCACATTTTTAGGAGATGTTCTAGCACATAGCTATTAGCTTACTTCTCCAAGGCCTCTTTTTTTTTTTTTTTTTTTGGCTGTTGTGTTAAATAGAGGAAAAGCGGTTTGACAGGTTAAACAGCTCACATTGTAACTGTGCCCTCGGATGAACTTTACACAGAAGGCCCAGATTCTGCTGCATAAATCCTGAGTAAGCCCACATGAGCAATTCTCTGAAGGATAGGCTCTAGCTCAACCAGAAGTTACTGGGCCCAGTGCAGGAAGCACTGGGTGAGACTTTACGGCCTGTGTTATATAGCAGGCAGGCCGGCCATAGAGCAAATGGTGCCAGTCATATAATACTGCCTGGCGACGCTGTGCCCCTTATATACCTGCGAGGGCATGGTTGACAACATTCTAGGAGGTTTGAGGAAAATGTAGTTCTCAGAAAGTCTGGAAGGTTCCACGAGATTCTACAATGGTCCAGAACATTCTAGGAGGTTAGTGAAAAAATGAATCTACATACGGAATTCCTGAAACATTTTACTTCGGATATTCTGTTTTCCCTTTTGTCGCTAACAACAAAAACAGCGCCCCCAAGTCCGGTGCCCCCCAAGCCCGGCAGCGCAGGCCTGGGTTGCCTTCCCCTAAATCTGGCCCTGATGGCAGGTCAGTCTAAATCTTGGGAACACATGATCAGCCAGAATGGATCAGAACCGAGGTCCATCTAGTTCCAATCGTGGCCAGTGCCAGATGCTTCAGAGTCTGGCACAAGAGCCCTGCAGTAGGCAGATATGTAATAATCTGCCCCCTCTCCCACACAGAGATCAGGATGAGACCTGATAGTTGCTCAAGGTTTAATATCCCTTAAAATCAATGTGTTTTTTTTTACTGTCATTAGTAACTATGGCAATTCCTGACATCCATGTAAATATCCGTGATCATGGTGGCCTTCTAGCCTTAAAAATCTGTGAATCTACACCTATGTACCTGAAGGCAGAATTTGACTCAGTTATAGGGCCAGATCCTCAGCTGGTGTAAATCAGTGTAACTCTACAGCGATTGAGCGATGCCAATTTACACCAGATGAGGTGCTGCCCCATGGCCTCCTAGAGGTACCACCTGTCACTTTGCCTTCAAGGGTACTGGATTCTGTACATACCACACACATACTGAACTTTACTCCTGTAGGTAGAGCCATTGGCTTCAAATGGTAATGCTCACGTGAGTAAAACACAGCGTATGTATGGTGGATCAGGCTCTTGGAAGATAAGCCAATTCCATGCAAAATCTCTGGACTGTCTATCTAAAATAAGCCTAGAAACATTGATATGAAAATCTACTAGCTCCGGCAAAATAAATCTAGCTATACATTTACCATGATGATGAAAATAATGTACAGGGAGTATGAATCTTTCCATTAACTGTCTGACTTTCTTTCCCCTGTCCCTGCAGCACCATGAAAATTTAGGTCTGTGTCTCCTCACTTCCTTCCTCTTCATAAAATGTACCTAATAATCAGCCATCTGGTGTCCACGATGCCTGGAGTATTAGGGCATTTCCTTTATCCTGGGGAGGCTTGTTGGAGAAAAGATAAATGTGTTCTCAGTCCCATCCCCACTGTGCCCTGATTAGGGTCTGGCTATTTTTACTTTGCTTATCAGGATTTCTGTAGCAGCCGCAAGGTAGCACTAAACAGTTTTGGTAGAGAGACTGATCCAGAAATAATGGGACTATTCATTAAAGAGACTTGCAGTCTCTGATTGCATCAGATTATATGACATTCACTGACTTATTTATAATAACTTAATAGTGATAGCAATAAAATAGGAGCGAGACACAGACTGCAGATGGAGAGAGGTATAGAGAATGCTGTATATTGTGTATGATAAATGTGGATTCCCTCTTTTATGCTGGACCCAGGCTGAAAATGTTGCTCGCAATAAGGGTGACCAGATGTCCCAATTTTATAGGGACAGTCCCAATTTTTGGGTCTTTTTCCTATATAGGCGCCTATTACCCCATCCCGATTTTTCACACTGTCAGTCTGTCTGGTCACCCTACCTTCAATGCCAGTCTACCTTAAGGACTAGAACACTTGCCTACTCCCTTGTAGGCTGTCTAGTGCCCAAGGCCCTGATCCTGCACTGTGCAACATGCTGCACCCACACAAAGCCCCATTCAAGTCCTGGGATTCCGTGCAGGTACAGGAGTCTGCCTGCAGATGATATATAACAGGATCAGGTCCCAGTTTAGCAAACAGGCCAAGCTTTGAGTATCTGCTGGAATGTACAATGACTCCAAGCTCTTTTTCTTGAGTAGTAATAACTAATTTAGACCCCATCTTTTTGTATGTATAATTGGGATTACATTTTCCAACGTGCATTACTTTGCACTTATCGACATTAAGTTTCATGTGCTATTTTGCCACCCAATTTGTGAAAATCTCTTTACTCAGTTTGGACTTCAACTGTCGAGTAATTTTGAATCATCTGCAAGCTTTGCCACCCTACAGTTCACTCCCTTTTCCAGATTAGTTATGAATATGTTGAACAGTACAGTACAGATCCTCGGGTGACTCCACTATTTACCTCTCTCCATTGTGAAAACTGACTATTTATTCCTATCCTTTGTTTCCTATCTTTTAACCAGTTAGTGATCCAGAGTTTATGATGCTTTCTAATTTTCCTCACTAGGATTTGACTTCCAATCTTTAAAGGATGCCTTTTTGCCCCATCCGCCTCTTTTACTCTGTGGTTTAATCATGATGGCACTTTTGGGTCCTCTGCCTGGTTTTATTTTTAACTATTGTTTGGGGCTATACATTTATTTTAAGATATTTCACCCTTGTAACTCTTCCTTATAATTTCTGTTTAACTAGCGTCCTTGATTTTGTGTAGATTCCCTTTTAGAAGTTAAATTGGCTGAATCTGCAGCAAGAGGAAATTTGGGTTATATATTAGGAAAAAAATTCTAATTATAAGGATAGTTAAGCATTATGAAATCCCCATTACTGGAGGTTTTTAAGAACAGGTTGGACAAACACCTGTCAGAGATGCCTACATATATGAGGTACTTCCTCAGCACAGGGGGCTGGACTAGATAATTTTTGAGGTCCCTTCCAGCCCCACATTTCTGATTCTATATTTAGACTCTGGATTATGATGGTTGCATCCTTCTGTGTTTAAGCCACTTAGTGCATCTATTAACTAAATAACTAGCACATGAGTGCAAGATGCAAAGAGATGGGTACTCTGGAGTTAGTGTGGAACATCTAACATATATTGTGAATGGAAACAGATTTGCTTCCTCTACACCTCTGTAAAGCGCAAGACTGCAATCCTGCAAAGACTTATGCATGTGTCACATGATTCCCCTCTGAGACTACTCACAGAACAACAAGTTACACACACGCATCAGGGTTTGCAGGATAAGTGTCCAAGAGAACAATGAACTAACTGTTCTGAACCCTATTCAAGTCCAAAATGTTCAGCTTTTTTAAAAATAATTTTACGAAACCTAACAAGGGTAGAAAATATGATTATTATTACTACTACATTAGCACAATTTTGAATGTTTCTATAGTGCTTTGAAAATGTAACATGATCTAAATGCTCTTTATTCTGGATATTACCATTAGTATCAGGACTTTTTTAAAAAGATACTCGTTTATCTTGGCAGTTGGAATAAAGCCGTGAGCTGAAGATAACAGAGACAATTCCTCGACCAATCACATATGTAGGAAGCCAGGACTTGAGTGCTGATCACTATGTTCTAAATACACTAGCTGTTGTACCTTTCTGTACTAGACTGAAGAGCCCATTATCAAATATGTGCTCCCCGCGATTACAGTCCAAATCCTGACAACTCCCCCTTTAACTTTCTCTTTGTTAAGCTAAATAGATAGAGCTCCTTGAGTCTTGGGCCATGTCTACACTAGTGAGATTACGGCAGCACAGCTGTATCGATGAAGCTGTGTTGCTGTAAGATTGCTCAGATAGCCACGCTATGCTACCAGGACAGAGCTCTCCTGTTGACATAATTAAATCACCCCAACAAGCAGCAGGAGCTCTGTCAGCGGGAGAGTCTTTCCCGCCGACATAGCATTGTCCACACCAGTGCTTCTGTTGGTGCAACTTATGATGTTCAGAGGGGGTGGGTTTTTTCATACCCCGAGCAACATAAGTTATACCAACAAAAGTGCTAGTGTAGCGATACTCGAAGGCATATTTTCGAGTCTCTTGACTCTTCTCTGAGCCCTCGCCAATTTATCAACATCCTTCCTGTATTGTGGATAAATAACCTGCCCAGGGCTACATAGCAATTTAATAACAGAATCAGGGTTAGAAGGCAGGAGTTCCTGACTCCTGATCTGTGACATCAATTCTTGCTTTCTTTGAATTCTTGGTACTGTGTCTTGGTATAATCAGGATGGGAACATCAGGACTGGCACAGATCCAGTCAGAGAGCAGAAATAGACCTGCAGTTATTTAAAAACGATATGAGTATCTTCGGGGAAATAATGCACATTTTGCACGTGTGTATCGGGCACTGGATGGTCTGAGAACTCGTCACAGACAACAGTTTTTTTCAACTCAGAGTCACAGGATAAATCACACTCAGGGAGGAGGAACAGGGCCGGTTTCATTGATCTCAACTGGGATTGATTTCTTATTTGTGTTTTTTTTTTAAAAAGTACTAAGAAAACCACTATGTTTTGTTTGGGGGAAAAGTAGTTTTATTCTCAGCCTTCCTAACAATCAGAGACTGTGAGAAAGTTTGTTCTGTCCATGCCTGGTGACTCTTACTGGAATCCTGGCTCCTGTCAAACTCTCTGATAACAACATCCCAGTGTCATGAGGTAATAACCAGCACATCCCCTTCTAGTGAGCCGGGGACGAATTCATTCCTGGTGTCATTCTATTGACTTCAGTGGAATGATACTCAGCATGAATTAGGCCAGTCCTACAACAGCCTCCTCATTTCCTTCCTTCCTTGTGTTTTCTGTTTAATCTTTTCACTGCTGGTACTTCCCCAACACTACAAGTGACTATTTCAGGGTTGTCATCTCTCCTAATTTCATAATGAGTCTTGTGATATTTGATGCATTTCTTAAAGCCCCAACAGCAGGAGTCATGTGAGTTGTGACAATCTCAAGTTTGTTTGTTCTATAATTTGTTAATTTTTTTTAGCAAGTTCCTACCCCTCCTGGTTGTGAAGTAAAGCTTAAACATGTGACCTGAATGCACCCCAACATAAAAAAATCAGATGGCGAATAAATATATGGAGATCTCATAGAACTGGGAGGGACTCTGTGATGTTGTTGAGTCCAGCTCCCTGCCTTCACTAGTAGGACTAAACACTGATTTTTACTCTAAATTCTTAAGTGGCCCCCTCAAGGATTGAGCTCACAACCTTGGCTTTAGGAGGCCAATGTGCAAATCACTGAGCTATCTCTCCCTGCAGTAAAAAATAGTACTGTTTTTTGGTAAATCATTGCATGGTTTGGGGGAATCCTGATTTCCAAGCATCGGGGATTGGCAATATGGCTATGTATCTATCTACTGCTATGGCTTCCATCATGTAAGCATTGACCACATTATGCTAAATCAGCCTAAATGAGAATTCAGCTGGTTTCAGTGCCTCTACAGCAGAGATCTGCACTTATGTAAATAGATTGGTGTAAGGACCAATTTAGCTCTTCCAGTTGGCCAGACCTGAGAATAGTGGTGCATTTTACAAGGCCCTGCGGGGATGCACACTGCTGGCAGGTCCAGCCTCAATCACTTACACACTGCCTGGCTGTATTTAATGCTCTGTCACTTTTAAGGATACTGAACCACATGCCCAGTGACACAGTTTACTCAATATCTGGAATGTACAGTCTCCATGCAGCCCCAAAAGGTTAGAAGGAACAAATCACATTATATCTGAGTTTTCCCGGCTTCCTTGGGTTTGGGGCATTAACATTCTAGTGGTACAGCATATTTGCAATTGATCCTCTTTACACATACACAATTGGAATAAGTCAAAATTCAGCCCTAAGCTATTGTGGGAAATTTGTTGGAGGGGGGAGAGGGTGTACAAATCTCAGAAGCCACTGGTTTCTTTTGTTACAGGTAGTTGGAGAGACACGCAAGATGGTGTGCCAAATAGGTTAATAAACCAGGCTGCGCAGCATTTCCATCATGCAGCAGGTGACAACTGCTCAATGCAATTTGCTGTTTATTTCTTGCTCTGATAGGTTCCCTTCCTCCCCCTGCCCTCCACTTTCCCTTGGGGAGCTGATTATGATGGGAGGGGAGGGAAGGAGGATGCTGGCATGAAGCTGCATGTGTTTCTTTCCCATGGGAAAGTTGAATTAGATAAAAATTGAAGACAGTGCCCTTAAATCAACAAATTCCCCTTGGGAAGTTTTCTTCTTGCTCTAGCCAGAATAGGTTGCTACGCCCTGGAGGGTTTAGGGAGACATTCTGAAAACTTTTTTGTGTGCGTGTGGCAAAATATCAAATACACTAGGACTGCATTAAGAAATAGGAGCCCATTTCTGCTGCTCAGAGTTTGCTGGGAGTGTGTGTTCCTGTTACTTTTGCTACAGGTTTGTGTGATCAATGGTTCAGGAATAACTAGAGGCTCATCTTTCCTCACCTTGAGGCACAGTCACTGGGACAATCTGGGTTCAGTTCTGGATTTCCTGTGGGACCCTGGGCAAATCCCGGGATCTCTCACTTGTGTCAGGGGGATAATGCTTCCTTTGTTTTGTCCATTTAAACGATAAGCTCTTTGGGCAGGGACTGTCTCAGCAGTGCTTAATTTATGCCAGAGCTTGCCAGGCCTGAGCTCCAGTACCTCTGGGCTTGGCTGTTCAGAGCCCCGGCACCTCTGGGCTTGCTGCCTCAGTTATGAAAGTAAAAAAATTACTTGAGCCCCACCACCAATTTCATTGCAATTTAAAGACTGTGTCTAACTGTGTGTATGTGCAGGGCCTAGCCCCATGGAGCCCTGATCTTGGCTGAGGTCTATGATCACATAAAGAATAACTGGACGTCAGGACTCTATTTCTAGCATTGCTGCTGACACAAGACCAGGCTTTCCCTCCCACCCCCATAATTTCCCACTGTTGTGACTCCATGGTGATTGTGTCCCTAAAGCCTGGCCTGAGCTGAATTAGACACTAGTTGTTAAAATGCCAGCATGCTCTCTACACTAGCATTGCCACCATCGCCTTACCAGTAGAAGGGGACCTGTGATAGCAAAGGTAGGAAATCTTAGGGATAGTCTAGTGTAGATGAGGCCCAAACACAACTTTGAACAAAACACTCCTCGGTGCCTTTATTTACCCAACGGTGTAATACTCTGTGATGGGGTGTGCTCCCCACACTGGGCCCAATTGGCTAATTAGGCTGGAGGCAGCTAATTAGAGAGATGTTCACCTGTGAGGGACAAGCAGGGCTTCAACAAAAGACTGGAAACTGAAAGCAGAGGAGGCTGCAGGGAAGGACTCGGCCATCCCTTCTTGGGAGAAGGGAGGGAGAGTTTGGAGACTGCAGAGATGAGTTGCCTCAAGTGACACCCTGGGAGGAGGGAGTGAAGAGACTGACAAACCCAGAGGAGTAGGAAGGGCCAGGAGGCATGGACGAGGCTCAGAGAAAGGCAGAAAGGTGCAGGGAAAGGACCTTGGCTGTGGCTGTTATGTAGTGTCCCTGAGGTGGAACCCAGAGTAGAGGGCAGACCCAGGTTCCCCTGCCAGCCACTTGGGGAGTGGCCCTGTGAGGCAGTGAAGCAGAAGACTGCCTGAGATTACGGGAGAGCAGGAACTTTGTTACATCCCCTCCCACCACCAAAGGTAAAACCACAAGTGACCTGGCCAGAGGGCTGAGTCACAAAGAGAACAGCTTTGGTGCCTGAGAGCGAGAGAGCGGGCTGAAGAGGAGAAACCGACAGTCTGTAAACTGCTGGAAGGGGCATTGGCCGCACGGAGCTAATCCCCAGAACCGCCAGGAGGTGGTGCCATTCAGTGGTGAGTAGAACAACGTGTCACAGGTGATGGAGAATGCAGGCACTGCAGGACGGTCACGTCTGATACAAGGGCTCGGTGATGCACTGTCCCTGACAGGAACCCCAAGGTGAGGGGCAGAGAGAAACTAAGGTGGTTGTACTCCATAGCACGGGACCATAACAGAGAAAGGAACCCCTAAGGGAAGGTGAAAACAGAAACACCCACCGTACAGACTTTCTTTCCTGAGAAAAGTTGAACCCGACTAGGGTGGATGCCAGAATTGCTGCTCCCACAGAAGGGAGCTCAGAAGCAACAGGGGCAGGCCCATGCTACGTGGCGACAATATCAGAGAACCAGCAGAAATGGTGGGAAGCAGCCTTGGAAATATTCTTCAATCTGGTGTGGGTAGCTGGCCTACAGCAGGTGCTGCACAGAATCCTGCAGGAAAGTAGCAGGAGTCATTGTACGGGCCAGGAATGGGAAAGGTGCTCTGGGACCAGGAGGCCAGAGGCCCAACCCCAAAGATGTTAGGGCTGTCGGAGGTGGGGCATCCATGCCATCTGCAGAGAAGTCACATTTCAAGACCTGTCCGTTTCAATGTCTGGAAACCACGACAAGTCAGCAGGAATGAACTCATTCTGTTCTGTTAGACGTCTGGGTGCATTCCTATAATTACATATTTCAGTGCTGTGAACTCCCTGTCTTCAGAGAATGTGTTTTAGATATCTGCTGAACCAAAGGTCAACCGTTGCTAGAGAAATAAACAGGCTGCCTTATGTAGTACAGCAATATGAGGAGTGCTGGAAATCGCTTGTGCTATGGGACACGCATATCCTTGGTAACTGTTGTTCTCGTGGGCTGGTCAAAACACCTCAACCCTGAATCGTCAGGTATGTTGTTCATATTTCAGTAATGCTTACAGGCCCTAACCAAGGTCAGGGCCTCATTAAACTAGGGCTGTACAAACGTATAGTCAGTGTTTGTGCATCAAATAGCTGGGCGTCTAAAGACAGCATATCGGTAGGAGATGTGCCTGATATCACCCTACCAACCAGCAGGCGTCCCAGGACTAGAACGCAGGCCTCTTGAGCACCCAGGCCATACCCATACCCCTGGATCACTGTGTCGCATTACTTTGCAAATGTGGATCTGAAAGCACTTTACAAAGGTCAATAAGTAGCATTATCCCCACTTTCACGGGTGGGGAAAACTGGCACATAGAGGGTTTGAGCGACTTGGCTGTGGTCATGCAGTGAATCAATGGTAAAGCCAGAAACAAAAGCAGGTATATTGACTGCTTTTCTACCCTATTCACTGAACCAGGATATCCTGGCTCTCAGATGCAACAATCTTTGCGTATTCAGCTGCTTGAGAGAGAGAGAAGCCAGCAGTCTCATGTGAATGGCCATGATCATTGGCTAATGGCAGCTTTAAGGTGAAGGAAGAAGATTGTCGTGAGTCAAACAGAGTAAAGGGAGAATCCAGGTGACAGAAAATGACTGTGTAACTATGGCCATTGCACATGAAAGTGGAAACTGATGGTGCAGGTGTACAATGGCAATTTTTATCATTACTGTCATCTGTAGCTGCACAACTGTTAGGATTTTGTCTTGTGTACTACACTTTCAAATGTCGGAGGGCTTGTTGATGCAAAGTTGTACCCCCTTAACTACATGGATATATTTAAAGTAGTACAACACCCCCTTCTCAGTTCGGGCACAGTTTTATATCAGGATAGCTTATTCCAGTACAGAAAGGGAATAAGCTAAACTAGTGGAAGGCCCCGGTGTAGTTCTGTCCTCACTAGGGGTTAGGCCAATGTAACTATATTGGTGGTAGAGAGGAAAACAAAAACCTACAGAGTTATCCCAGCACCAAGACTGCATAGACCAGGAGTCTGTCTTTTGCATGGGCAGCTGCTGTTTTGTGAGACAGAGATGATGTACCGCATTGCAGAGATGTGCAAGTCATGCTCTCAGGGAGACCAACAAATGCTCCTGTTTTGATGCTTTCCTTCATCTCAAATAAGGCATTCATACTGAGCATGTACAGTAGAAACTTGTGAATAATGGAGAAGCACAGCGCTCCCCAAACTCATTCCAATATGCATCTGTAGCATGGTACATGTTACTTAACATGAACTAGGTTAGCTTGTTAGCCACTTCAGTGACATATTGAGAACTGACGAATACCTATAGATCAAAGATACACTATAATAGGCAGTGGCCTTCTGTCATTCCACTGACCAATATTGATCATAGAATCATAGGACTGGAAAGGACCTCGAGAGATCATCTAGTCCAGTCCCCTGCACTCATGGCAGGACTGAGTATTATGTAGACCTTCCCCGACAGGTGTTTGTCCAGTGCGCTCTTAAAAATCTCCAATGATGGAGATTCCGCAACCTGCCTAGGAAATTTATTCCAGTGCTTAACCACCCTGACAGTTAGGAAGCTTTTCCTAATGTCCAACCTAAACTGCCCTTGCTGCAATTTAAACCCATTGCTTCTTGTCCTATCCTCAGAGGTTAAGGTGAACAATTTTTCTCCCTCCTCCTTGTAACAACCTTTTATGTACTTGAAAACTGTTATCATGTCCCCTCTGTTCTCTTCTCCAAACTAAATAAACCCAATTTTTCAATCCTCCCTAAAGTTGTGGTTTCTAGACCAGAGGTTCTCAATCTTTTTCTTTGAGCCCTCCCCCCTCTGCAACATGCTATAAAAACTCTGTGGCCCACTTGTGCCACAAAAAATTAAAAGACAGGGCTAATGTTAGGCGCTAGCAAGCAGTGCAATTGTCCAAGGCCCCTGAACCCTGCTCATGCCCCCGGCCAGGGGGCCTCGGACCCATGGTTGAGAACCACTGTTCTAGACCTTTAATCATTTTTGTTGCTCTTCTCTGGACTTTCTCCAATTTGTCCACATCTTTCCTGAAATGTGGCACCCAGAACTGGACACAATACTCCAGCTGAGGCCTAATCAGTGTGGAGTAGAGCGGAAGAATTACTTCTTGTGTCTTGCTTACAATACTCCTGCTAATACATCCCAGAATGATGTTTGCTTCTTTTGCAACAGGGTTACACTGGTGACTCGTATTTAGCTTGTGATCCTCTATGACCCCCAGATCCCTTTCCGCAGTGCTCCTTCCTAGGCAGTCATTCCCCATTTTGTAGGTGTGCAACTGATTGGTCCTTCCTAAGTGGAGTACTTTGCGTTTGTCCTTATTGAATTTCACCCTATTTACTTCAGACTATTCTCTAGTTTGTCCAGATCACTTTGAATTTTAATTCTATCCTCCAAAGCACTTGCAACCCCTCCCAGCTTGGTATTGTCCACAAATTTTAAGTGTACTATCTATGCCATTATCTATATCATTGATGAAGATATTGAACAGAATCGAACTCAGAACTGATCCCTGCAGAACCTCACATGATCTGCCTTTCTAGCTTGACTGTGAATCACTGATAACTACTCTCTGGGAACAGTTTTCCAACCAGTTATGTACCCAGCTTATAGTAGCTCCACCTAGGCTTGATTTTCCCAGTTTGTTTGTGAAAAGGTCATGCAAGACTGCATAAAAAGGCCTTACTAAAAATCAAGATATATCACATCTATCGCTATCCCCCATCCATAAGGCTTGTTACCCTGTCAAAGAAAACTATTGGGTTGGTTTGACATGATGTGTTCTTGACAAATCCATGCTGACTGTTATTTATCACCGTATCTTCCAGGTGTTTGCAAATTGATTGCTGTTATCTTTCCAAGTACTGAAGTTAAACTGACTGGTCTGCAATACCTTGGGTAGTCCTTATTTCCCTTTACATTGTACCCCTTTGTTGCCATAGCTGTAAGATGGGGCCTTTATCAGTGCCAGTCCAGTTTACCCCAGTGTGAAAAAAATCTTGACTGTAGACAAGGCCTACAACCACTTCACATTTTCAAAGCCCTTCAGAGAGAGGGATGCATAGTCTAGTGGATAGGACCCTGGGCAGATAGTCACAAAAGCTGAGTTCTGTGCCCAGCGGGGTGGTGTTGGGCAAGTTTGCTGTATCTGTCTAGAAAATAATTGTGTTGGGAAAGTCTGTTACTTTGTGTTAATACAGTGCCTAGTGTAATGCATCATCTGCTTATATTATAGGAGTTCCTAATTATAATACTTTACAGTTAACTAATTCATTTTCCCAATGACCCTCTGAAGTGGATAGATAATCCGATTTACCTATCCCCATTTTACATGGGGAGAGAGAGAGATTACCCAGGAGATTTGCCCAAAACTACACACCAAACCAGCAGCAGAGTTTAGATGAAATGCCAGGTCTCCTAATCTCATACTCAAACCCCTAGACCACATTGCCTTTTAACTCAATTTATCAGCTGGGCATCAGTTTTTGCTACACGTACATGTTTTTCCTCCTATCTCTTTAAAGCAAGCTAGTGAATCCTAGCTCTTAAAAGATCACTGAGTACTGAGGATTCACTCCAGTCCATAGGGATGTTGTGTGCTGTGTTTGCTGAATCTGATTTGCACCTCTGCTCAGGAACATATGACACAGTGGGCACCATGGCAAACAGCGTTTACCTCTCCAACTACTGTACCTGGTGTTCTCAGCATCACTGCTTACCTTGGAAGTTTAATTGGGCATTAAAGCTAATCAGTTACAGCTGGTTTTGTAAGCATCTAAGCCCTTAATTCTTACCCTTTGCTGAGCTTTTGTTTTCCAAAGGTATATATATAGCGCAGGCTTCAAAACCTGTTGTTTTCCAATGTTTTTGTTCCACATTGCTGCTATGGGAGGTGCCCCTTGTGCCTGTGTATTTTTCTGCCTGCAGTTAGTTAAATCTAACTCACAGCAGGGCATGTTGATCTATAAAAAGCTGTGAAAAAAATTAAGATGATGCAAAGCAGAGGTGACAGGTCGCTTAGCTGATGTGCTGGCTGTCACACAAGTAAGCTAGTGGTTACTTAAAAAAAATAAATAAAAGTAAGTTGTGTTGATGGGCTGGTAGCTGTGGCTTGAGCCCAAGAAATAGCCAGAGAGAATTGGATCTTTGTTACTCTTGGGAGAGGCAATCCATGCATTTATGGACTATTTTATCATCCTTGTTTGTATTACCGTAATGTGTCCCAGCTGCAGTCATGGACCTTGAGCCCATGCCCCCAGAGAGCTTACAACTGGAGAGGTTAGGGGCCCAGCCTACCTCTGTAGGCTCCACCAGGGGGAATGGGGCATCACAGGCTCACCTAGGCATAGCTAACTTGCTGAGTAACTGGGAGGCAGTTAATTAGGCAGGGAAGACTCTGGGCCTGATAACAGGTTAAGGATGGCAGAGCAGAAGCTCCTGAGGAGAAAGGTAGCTGCCAGAGAAAAGATCCCTCTGGCAGACTGGAATCCAGTGGAGTAGGTGGGCCTAGGTTCCCCACCTACATGAGCCAAGGACTTCCTAGAAGGCAGCTCTAAACCCAGCAGATCGAGGACTGCCTAGACCTCACCAGAGCTGCAGAATTTCCAGCTCTCCATTATAGTATCCTCCCACAGCATCCAATGGGAGCTGCAGGAAATGGCGTGAGCAGCAGGGACGTGCTGGCTGCCACTTCCCGCAGCTCCCATTGGCCAGCAATGGCAAACCATGGCCACTGGTAGCTGCGAGCCCATGCAAATACAAACAAACTGTCTCACAGCCTGCCAGCAGATTACCCTGATGGGCCACGTGCGGCCTGCAGGCCACAGGTTGCCCACTATTGGTGTAGAGCCTTTAAGGCAGTGGCTCCAGCTTTTCCAGACTACTGTACCCCTTTCAGGAGTCTGATTTGTCTTGTGTACCCCCAAATTTCACCTCACTTAAAAACAACTTACTTACAAAAGCAGACAAAAACACAAGTGTCACAGCACACTAGTAGTGAAATTGTTTATTTTCTCATTTTTACCATATAATTACAAAATTAATCAATTGGAATATATATATTGTACTTGCATTTCAGTGTATAGTATATTGAGCAGTATAAAGTCCTTGTCTGTATGAAATTTTAGTTAGTACTGACTACACAGTGCTTTACATGTAGCCTGTTGTAAAACCAAGCAAATATCTACATGACTTGATGTACCTCCTGGACGACCTCTGCATATCCCCAGGGGCACGTGTACCCCTGGTTGAGAACCACTGAACTAGTAGGTCAAAAAGAAGTAAAGATGCATCCATTGTACTAGAGGCAGGGAAAGGAAGCCAAGATTGTAAGAACTCAACTGTTTTATGTGGCTGTTGCCATCCAGTTATGTGCTGAAGTAAGTGCTTGTCATAGGTTGGGAAAGTGGCCTTCCATCCTCGTTATATGAATTCTGACAGTCCAAAAGATTAATTGTCAATAAAGCAATTGAGGTGCGGGCTGCACAAATTAAGACGCAGAGCTAGAGAGATTGATCGGGTGCTTCGCTCTGCTGCAACCAAACCTTGGGAAATTGATGAGAGCAAAGAAAATGCTCTATTGCTCAGTGAGAGTTTCTGAGCTTGGAACAGAGCAAGTGGAGACTAATTGCACTAGAGAGATTTTCGGCTTTAACTACATTGGTCTGCTTAAGGCAGCAAGAAGTCCCCATTGTGGATTCAGTTATACAAGTATAAAGGTGCTTATGCTAATATAGCTCATTCCAGTTCCAGTACCTGCACTGATATATGGCATCTTTTTACATGTATAACTGCATCCACACTAGGGCTTATATCTAGATCAGAAAAAAATCAAAATCAGCCCCTTATCTGACCAGTGGTTACACTGTTTAACTTTTCGACTGCAGACTGGGCCTAAGGCATTTTCAAAAACGCCTGTGACTTACCAGCCTGAGGGCTTGGCTACATTGGAGAGTTGCAGTGCTGGTGGTGGGTTTACAGCGCTGCAACTTACTCACCGTCCACACTTGCAAGGCACATACAGCTCTGCATCTCCCTGGCTGCAGTGCTGGCTGTACTCCTGCTCTGCCTGGGGTATAACGATTGCAGCGCTGGTGATGCAGCGCTGCTCCACCAGTGTGGCCACCAAAAGCTCTGTAATTGGCCTCCAGAGGTATTCGGAGGTATCCCAGAATGCCTGTTCAGCCACTCCCAACAGCGCTGCAAATGCTGCAAATGTGGCCACACTGCAGTGCTGGTAGCTGTCAGTGTGGCCACACTGCAGCACTTTCCCTACACAGCTGTACGAAGACAGCTGTAACTCCCAGCGCTGTACAGCTGCAAGTGTAGCCATACCCTAAGTCCCAGTATCAAAAGTCAGGCAAGGTTGACACTTAAAACTTTTGTCAGTCTAGTAATATTGACTATAGGTGTGATTTTTTTTTAATATACCAGCAAAAGACCTACTATAGGTAAGAATGCTTTTGTTAGCACAGCTTATATAAGCTAAGCTGCCCAAAGCACTCTTTTGCTGGTATAAGCTGTGTCTACACTAGGAAGGTTAGCCAATACAGCTATAATGGCAAACCTTTCCTAGAGTACTCTTCAGTCTTACTAAAAAATGAGTGGGAAACACAGGCTCTTAAATCTCTTCGGACAATTTTACCCCAGCTCAGTTGTCAGGCTGCTGTGAGCTTTTTGTGGGGGCTATTTTTAAATCTAAAGAAATAATAAATATGCACATTATATCAACCCTCCCACGCTCTGCTGCTGTTGCTATTGCTATGCCATTGAAATAAACTGTGAGCTCCTGTGGCGGGGTGACAACTCACCAGTTCAGTGCCTCCTACTGGTCATCCTGGGAATTAGCTCTTCCATCCCAGAGTGCCCTCTGCAGGCTGGTATCTCACCTGCCACTGCCCCCTGTGTCCCTCCCAGACCCCAGTGCCCTTCTACATCAGGGTTCTGCCCCCAGCAGTGACCCACAACCTGGGTCTCCCCACCCAGGGGAACCTCCAACTCTCTATCCCCACCTTGCCTCAGTGGCTACTGCCAGTCACCATTTAGCCCCTGCTCACTGCAGTCTGTAAACCACTCATCATCAGCAAGGGGGGTTAGGACCAGCTGCCTTTGCCTATCCCTGGGCTGCCCCTCTGCAGCCCCAGTACCCTCTTGGCCTTTTAGCAAGGCCTGCAGCCTGGGGTTTTAGTAGACTGGAGCTCCCCAGCTTCCTCTGCCCTCCTCCAGCACTGCTCCACCTCAGATACCTATCTCAGCTCTCAGGTAGCGAAATCCTTCTCCCTCAGAAGCTAGAGAGTGTCTCCTACAGCTTCTGGCCCTCAGCTCTCTTATAGGGCCAGCTGTGGCTGCTTTCCCCAATCAGCCCAGCTTTTCTCTCTCTCTCTCTCTCACACACACACATATACATACAGAGCCTTCCCCAGGGCTGCTTTTAAGCCCTTCATGGCAGGAGCAGGGTGACCACCCTGCTCAAGCTCCTCAAAGCGTGATCCACACTGATGCCACTGGCAGGAACATGGAGCCAGTCTTCCTACAGGGAAACAAAGGCCAGAGACCATGTGCAGTTGCTTAAGCTTTGTCTGCTCCCCTGTAGTACTGTTAAGTGGTGCTACTGTACTAGATATACAGACACAGACATCTATGATGCAACCGGCTACCCCACTACATTGTTTGAGTCTGCATCTTCTCCCAGCCTTCTCACATGAGAAATAACATTGGCTGGTATACATTTGTTCATAATTATTATTAGGTTTGTAATGGCATCTCTCGACTGTCCCCGGAGAAGGCTAGTAATCCCCCTCCACTCTTCCACAGCACAGTGGCCCAGTCTCTGTTAAGTGGTACCACAACCCCCCAGCACAAAATTAGCATTGCCATGTGGTTTCAGAACACAGTTCAGGGTACCCCCTCAAACCACTCCTGGGGAGTGAGCCAACCCGGAGCCTGAGCTACACTGTTTCTCCCCCCTCTCCATCCCCCAGCATCTTTCAAGGGAGGAGAGAACTTGGCTTTGGGGCTGTTAAAAATTCTTGCTGATGCTCTAGTGCCCTCTACAGCCGGCTGAGCTGAGTGGGGTTTGGAGGGCTGACTGGAGGGAAGGTTAATGCAGTGTGTGGCTGGAGGATAGTCATTCCAGAGGCAGGGCAATGCCTCTGCTGGGAGAGGAAGTGAGTCACTGATACGGTTGGTTGCAGGGCAGCATTGTGAGAATGCGAAGGCTCCCCAAACAGGAACTGCAGACAATTGCAGGAAATGAAAAAATGTAATCCTGTCAGGAGACAGTTATTTCATTAGAGTCATTTAACACGGTCCTGTTCCGGGTGGACGAGGGCAGCCACCTCCTTAAAGGAAAATTTATGGGGGCAGGAGGGGGCATATTTATCTCTTTACCGTGCTGCATGTCTTATTTTCTGGATTTCTTCTACCCATCTGTGCATGAATATCATTCACTCTAATTAAAGGTGCAGCCTTTCCTGTGCTTCCATTAACCCATGCATAAAGTGGAGATAAAGGGCCCGAGTTCAGTTAGGAATGTGTAAATCAAGAGTAACTCCCGTGACATCATTGGCATCACACTGGTGTATGCCAAAGGCCCTTCCAAAGGTGCTTGCAGCTAAGTGAAAGTGCTAAGTATTGTTTTTCCTATACAGAATGGTTACAGCATGGGCAGCAGCACCGCAAGCTTCCCACACACACTGCGTTGGCAATACCCCTCCAACCTGGCATAAAGAGGCCAGTTTTAGCAATAAGATAATTCTCCACACTTCATGCGAGACAGAACCACCATCAGACAGCACGAAATGTTGAGCACTGCCAACCCTGGCATGTATTTGGAGCCTGAGGCCTGGTCTACACTGGAAAAGGAGGTCACTTGAACTCTATTCGTCAGCGGTGTGAAAATCCACACTCCTGAACCGCGTCATTAAGCTGACCTCAGTCCCCGTGCCGGCAGCACAAGTTCAGGAAGGTGGAGTACCTATGCCAATGGGAGAAGCCCTCCCCTCACCATAGGTAGCATTTACACTGAAGCAATGACGCAGGTGTGCCACAGGTAGCATTTTAAGTCTCTGCCTCTGTCTACGCTTAAAATGCTACAGCTGCAGTGGCGGTTCAGCGTAGAACTTCACGACAGTGATGAGAGAGGTTCTCGCGTTGCTGATGTTAATACACCTCCCTGAGAGGTGGTAGCTCGGGCGGTGGAAAAATTCTTCTGTCGGCCTGGTGCTGGCTGTGCTGGTTAAGTGGAGTTAATTACCCCTGAGGCTACGTCTACACTACAGCATAAAATCAAAATTCCTAAAACCGGTTTTATAAAACTGATATTATAAAATCGATTTTGTGCGTCCACACTAGGGCACATTAATTCGGTGGTGTGCGTCCATGGTCCTAGGCTACCATCGATTTCCGGAGCGGTGCACTCTGGGTAGCTACATTAAAGGAATGAGACCAATAACTTCGATTTCTGTCCACACTAACCCTAAATCGATATAGTAATATCGATTTTAGGGTTACTCCTCTCATTGGGGAGGAGTACAGAAATCGATTTTAAGAGCCCTTAAAATCAATTTAAAGTGCCTTGTAGTGTGGACGGGTACAGAGTTAAATCGATTTAACGCTGTTTAAATCGATTTAACTGTGTAGTGTGGACCAGGCCTGAGTGATGTAGCTGGGTCAATCTAACTTTTCAGTGCAGACCAGCTCTCGGATGGCCCTGTTACACCTGAGCCATCTAGTTCCCTTATTGTCTGTATTTTCGCCAAGAAGGTAATTTTATTGTGGTAGCACCTAGAAGCCTCCGTCATGGACTGGGACCCCCTTATGCTAGGTGCTGTACAGATGCAGAACAAAGGGACAGTCCCTGCCCAAAATTGCTTACTAAGACAAGACTCCACAGGACACAAAAGACAGGGGGAGCACATGGAAACATCACTGATCAGCACGCTAAGCAGGTATCTGAGCACACTAGCTGCACATCTGTTGTCAGCGTCTGTTTAGTCCTCAGCATCATGTGGACTGTCCTAGTACGGCCTCCAGCCCCTACCTCAGTTTCCCCCTCCAAGAGACATCTTCAATAACTCTTAAACCCTGTTGTCCATTCACCGCCCTTCTGAGGCCTTGGTTTATCAAATTAACAAATATTCAAAATAAAAGCTCTCAAGTCCCTCCATTCACCCTCTTATATAGTCATGCCCAGGCCTTTCCTGCCTGTTGTCTTACTTTCAAGTCCCAGGTTTCTCTGCTGAAGCCTCTTCTAGCTTTTCTCTAGTCTCCCTGAGCATCTTCCCTCTCTGCAGCTTCCTGCTGCTCTGCACAGGGGAATCAACTGATCCTTGCTCAAGTGTGCCTCCTCAGTAACCAGGGCCAGCTACCCACGGCTTCTAGCCCTTATGGGGCGAGCCAGCCTGCTCCATGGACATTAGAAACCCTAATCCTTCATGCCAAAGCAAAAGGCTGCACCTTCACCTTTCCCAGAGCCATCCCATTGCCAGCAGTAGCAAAGGTATTAAGGTGAACAGTTGTGGGGCAGTTCCTCTCTTCATCCACACTACGCAATAACAATCTCTTAGGGTTAGTCATTTTCTCCTCTTGCTGAACTATTTTTTCAGATGGCCATTTCATTGTTTTTTCTCTTATCTATGGAAATCCCATGCTGTAACACGTTCTGTTTTGAAGCACTTACTTTCATATTTTTCCCTCTTTATTTCCTGTTGTGGAAGCAAACTGATTTTTTGAAGCCTCTATTTTTAAATTGTTGCTCTTATACTCTTCTGCTGTCCTGCATAGCCTGTTCTAAGGGCAATATTCCACTTTCCCCAAAGGTTCTGCTGCCAATAAAAACTGACCTTGATGTCCATTGCACATCCTTCCTTAAGCCATGGACACGGCTCTCCGCAAAGTCAGTTCTGGGGCATTACAGCCGTTGGTGGGGACTGTTCCTCAAGGACAGACACTGTAGAGAGATCAGAGGAAGGGAATTTCAGAACCTTCTGCCCCAGGTCAGTGTTTTGAAGTCACTTTAAGCTGGCAACCAGATGGAGGCTTCCTTGATAGCCGGCTGTGAAATGAGTTAATCTCAGATCCATTCCTAGTGGGCAGATGCATCACTCTACAATCACAGCTGGTACCATTCTCAGAGAGGAGGGCCAGGCTTCCTCTCATACCAGTTCTGCTGTCATTCCACTGGCTTCCTGAGTTACCCTGGATACTCATCTCTGGAGACTCAGGCCCCAGCTGAACAGGGAGACTCAAATACCCTCCCTGTGCCTGATGGTGGCTGCCTGACAGAGAAAGCTTGTATTACTGCTCTGTGTTCAGGGGTTCAAGTCCGACCCTGCTCACCCACCCTAAATCCAAAGTGGTTACTCTAGGAATCTTTCCCTGTCCTGATGCTTCTGTTCGTGCTCTGTCCCACTTCTTCAAATTATCAGTAGAGCCATAGGGACAGTGGAAACGGACAGGTCCTGCAGCCAAGGACAATGGTGAAGTAGGCTTAAATCAGCAAGAGAAAACAAAAAAGAGGGAGTGGCATGATGGGAGGACAAAGGGTTCCAGTGGCCAGAGAGGCTAAGCTGTTTGGTGATATTACCGTAATGGGGGCCATATGATTACCAAAGACAGACAGACACACACATTACTGTAAAAATAAATAAGAGGAAGGCTACCAAAGGCACAGAGCATACAACCCAGTTCTTACTGGCTTTCAATGGGAGTTGGGTGCCTAACCACCTTCTGTGTCTTTGAAAATCTGTTCACGCTTCACCTTATGCCTGGCATGCCCTTCCTGATCCCGGGCTCCAGGCGCTCATGTTCCTTCTCAAAACCAGCATCCTCAAAAGTCTCTAAAAGATAAATGATGGGCCTCCTGGCACAAGCCAATGTGGCTCCCTCCTCTGAGGATCTGGCCCTGGGCCCATTTGTGAATATTGCAGTTAACAATTAAACAAATTGTAACACTTACGCCACCCGACTCCATCTCAGACCCTCCTTCCCCAGGCTGTCTTCTCCTTTTGTTCTTGTCTTACCAGGTCCTCATAGTAGCAATTTCACCTTCATCTATTTTGCCAAGAACTGTCCCCGAGCCGGCTGCCACATAAGAAATAAATAATCATCCTAATAATCCCATAATATCCTTGCATTTTATGGCTGCTGGGTTTATAAGCCTTGCAGCAGTACCACCTTGTGCTGGTCACCTATGACGTCTCACAAGCATAGCTAGGCTGGCTTACCACAGTACTGGAACTGGGAGACCACCAAGGAGCACCAGGGTTGAGAGAATGTGGTGCTGATGATTCGGTAGGTGGTGGCGTTATGGGTGCCCTATGCTGCTACAGGTCATCAGCCAGATTCTGATCCCAATTGACTTCACTCTGGATATACGTCAGATCAGTATCCTGCCTGTCCTCCTTCAGATCAGAGAGAAAAAAAGAGCATTCATAGTTGTTGAAGATCTTATGGCATTTTTTTTTTATTTTTTTGGTAGGAGCAGGGATCTTTACCCTATTGTTCTCATCAAATTCCAACCACCTTGTCACTGAGAAATTTTTCAAGCTGTGGCATAACACCCAAGTTTAGGCTGACCAGGCAGCAAGTGTGAAAAATCGAGACGGGAGTGGGGGGTAATAAGCACCTATATAGACAAAGCCCCAAATATCGGGACTGTCACTATAAAATCAGGACATCTGGTCACCCTACCCAAGTCCCAATGTGCTCCATGAGAGTAGCAAAAATTCTACTCCTGGAACTGCTGTTATGAAATTATTCTGATGGCAGAAATAGTCCGGGTGCCTACAACACTAAAATATGAATCTACCTATGTGGCCTCCATCAACACAGTATCTCTTTCCCTCAACAGTGAATTGTTCCCAGCTCTTGCAGTTTTATTATCAGTCTTGTGATATTTGGTGTTTTACTTTAAAACCCAGCTCCTGGAGTCAGGTGATTGTGAGATAATCCCAGCTTTCATTTGAAAAACAAAAGTACATTTCCAGCTTTCATGATTGCAGGGGGGGGGGAAGCTTGAATATGTGACCAAAAAAGGCTGAAAAACAGACAGCAAATAAAAAGAAACCCTTTTTTTATTTTAAATATCTCATTCTTTTTAAGACAAACTTATGCTATGTTAAGTATCAGAGGGTAACTGTGTGAGTCTGGATCTGTAAAAAGCAACAAAAAGTCGCGTGGCACCTTATAGACTAGCAGATGTACTGGAGCATGAGTGTTTGTGGGTGAATACCCACTTCGTCAGACGCATGTTGGGGCTTGACTCATGATTTTTGAACGTGTGGAATTGGCATCACTGTGTAAGGTAGCAGAGCATTATTTCCAGTTGAAACTGAGGCACTGAGAAATTAAATGACTTGTCCAACATGGATGCAGAGCTGGGAACTTAATGCAACTTTCTGTCCGGGATGCCACCTGTCATGCTGGGGTCTCACTGAGCCTGCCCATTCCACCAGCCTGGACTTCCTTACCCTGTCTTTTCTGGGCCAGGCCCTCAAGCCTTCTTTAGCGCACGTGCACACACACACGCACACGTGTAAGGCCACACCCAGCTGCAGACAGACTGAAGTCAACTCTGAGATTCACCCACCACTCAGGTGCACACCCCCTTTGGGGAGTAAACCCAAAATAATATTGTCTTGTGCTGTACAGAAAAGTCTGCACAGCACAAGTTCATAAATATCACCCTCTCCCTCAATGTGGAGAAAGATATGCACAGTTTCTTCCCACCCTCCCCGCCACCCCAGATCTGAACTGCACAAGCTGGGTGATGTTATAAACAAAAAATAAGTTTATTAACTACAAAAGGTAAATTTTAAGTGATAAGGGATAGCAAATAGAACAAAGCACATTACTAAGCAAATAAAACAAAACACACATACTAAGCTTAAGATCTTAAAGAAACTGGTTACAAGTAGTAATTTGTCACCCTAAATGTTGATTTTGAGTAGGTTGCAGGAATTCTTGAAGTTTAGCTATCCCGCTTGCAGCTTAATTCTTCAGGTATCTTATCCACAGACCAGATCCCTTTTCCAGCCTGGGTTCAGAACTCCTCCCCTTTGTCCTTATTCCTTAAGTGTTCCTTAGGCAGTTATCCTGGATGGGGATTTTGTGAAGAGCGACCCAAGATCAACTTACTTCCCAGCCTTAAATAGAATTTATATAAGGCCCTGGTCTTGACTGCCCGCTCCTTTTAGTTGAAAATAAGTAGAAGTTCAAGTTGGTGTTTAATGTCAGGTGACATTATCACCTGACTTTGTAGTGTCAAAGCAGCATCCCAGGAAACTTCTCAGGAAGGAATGAGATTATCATTTTCAAAGTTCTATTGTTCTCCGTAATGGCTTATCCAGGCTTTTTGCCTACTGTCTGGTGGGCATTAACCAGGTGAAAACACAGTTGTAACTGTTACATAGTTAATAGTCCTAATTCCATATACAGAAATGATGCATGCATATGAATTGGATAATCACATTCAGTAAGTTATAACCTTTCCAATGATATCTTACAAGACCAATCTTGCTTAAAATATATCATAGTTATGCCATATTCATATCAAACATATTTCCATAAAGAATATGGAGAGTAACGTCACACTGTCCTCTCACTCTTGTGTCCTAAATATAAGATAGACAGTATGATCTCGGGCAAATGATCAGTGCAGCTCAAGGAAAGATGTTATCTGAAAGGTTCAAAGCAGGGATAGTGAACAACACAGAGTAATAAGATGAGCAGAAATTGCAACAATTCTCGCACTCCCACCCCCACTTCCAATTCTTTAACAAAATGTTCTCTGTTTGTGAAAATGGAACAAAATTGTTACAAAGTTCGAAGGTCGTAAATTGCCCCTTGTGATGATTTCTGACGTGGTGGTGTGTGTGGGCGGGTGAGAGAGAGAGAGAAAGAGAGAGAAAGTGATCACATGCATTCGTCCCCAAAACTTGATTTTAAAAAGTAATTTCTAAATGCCTGCTTGAAAGGCAGAGTTTCCCCTCTTAGGCCAGAGGCCAGATTGTTCATTCCCAGAAGTGATTCAAACAAGCGATTTTGATCGGGGCCCTTCTGTCACATTCCAGCATTAGGGATCTTCCACTAAAGCCGTGCTAAACAACAGCGGGATTGTTTGCAGGCCCAGGAAAATATCATTGGCAGATGTCAAATTCTCTGCAACTTTAAGGGAAGGCAGTCTGGAGAAATTCCAATGGCCAGAGACTCTCCGGTCATTCTCAGGCCAACATAGTATTCCCATGACTCACCAGCTGGACAAAGAGCATCAGTCAGAGCCAGAGAGCTGGGTATAACACATATTTTCTCCTGCTTCCCCTAAATTCCCATAAACAGCAGACCACATGGAGCTTAATTCAACCCTAGTCTGGGGAAAGGGAGCTCAGAGGGGGCCTATGGAGATGGGAGGGGGTATATCTGGGAAAGAGCTGGAGTCTTACAATAATGATACACCCGCCAGTGTCTGGGCTATGATCCCTCCACAGGTGGCAAAATCCCATATAGACTGATGTCAGTTGCTAAAGCAAACAGATCATATCTGCAGTTGGACTCTGCAAGAGTCCCACCTCCAGCCACAGCAGCTGACTCAAGAGACCAGTGTAAACAAGCCCTGGAGGTTTTATCACTGCATCTGTCCTATGAGAATTGCCAATATTTGCTCACCCTGGGGTTATATTTTTGGCAGTCTTCCCAGCAACTCCCTCTGCTGTAGACCAAGTGGCGCGCTTGACTTTTTTTTCCCTCTGTCATCATGTGATTTGCTGTGTTGGGAGAACTTGAGCCCTCGTCCAGACTACCCCGCCATATCGGCGGGTTAAAATCGATTGCTCGGGGATCGATATATCGCGTATCGATCCCCGAGCGCGCGTATATCGATTCCAGAACTCCATCAACCCGAACGGAGTTCAGGAATCGACATGGAGAGCCACGGACATCGATCCCGCGCCGTCTGGACAGGTGAGTAATTCGATCTTAGATATTCGACTTCAGCTACGTTATTCACGTAGCTGAAGTTGCATATCTAAGATCGATTCCCCCCCCTAGTCTGGACGAGCTAGGATAGAGTGGCTGCCTCTATTCCACAGAAGAGGATCCTTCTATTTTAATCATGTCAGCATGACGGCATATTGCCACCACTAGAGAGCACTGCTGACACAGGCAGGCTTCTGCCCTGCTAGAGGAAAGATTTGTAGTGTCTTACAGTGTGGTCAGGCCCAGGATATTAGAGAGAGAAGTGGAGTGAGATAATATCTTTTATTGGACCAACTTCTGCTGGTGAAAGAGACAAGTTTCCAACTACACCGAGATCATCTTCGGGTCTAGAGGGACGCTAGTCTTACAAAATGTTCAGAACAGATCTGCAACCAACTAACTTCTTTTAATTTTTTTGTTAGAATATGCACGGGGGGGAAAATGCAAAAAACATTCCCAGCCTCTCGGTGCAGTTAAATGAAGCATGGCAGAGGCGAGCAATAAACGCAGAAACACCCCCCCCCCAAAAAAAAATCCTGAGAGCTTAACAAGAATATATTTTGAGTCCTTTAAATTTGCTTTTTGGAATTGGAGCCTTTAGGGATCATGTTTTCAAGCTTTTCTTTTCAACCATGAAGGCCAGACTTTTTTTGGAGGGGGGGGGGCAGGTGGTAAGGAAAGCTACAATTCTCCCCAGATCACTTGATTCAATGATCTGGAGTTTAAAAAACACCAAATATGGCAAGATGTGATGAAAAAGTGGGGAAGATTAAATCTAACTCAACTGGATATCTGCAACAGGCTGGATGAAAGATCCTGGGTTGTGCTCTCTGGGGAACTCTTTGCCTGGCACGGAGCCTATAACTTTTAGGCAGCCAGGTGCAGGTCCCTGAGTGCCCCATGGCATGCTGGCCATCAGCCAAGGCAAATGAACCCTGTGTGACCAACTGGCCAAAGTATCCCACCTGGGCATTATGGTGCCTACCACCGCCACATTGTGCACCAATCCTTGTGCCCAGGCCAGTTTTGCATGAAGCCTCGAGCCTTCACCCTTGCCTTGTTAGCACAGCAGCACACCAGTGATTTTGAATAACACAGACACACAGAGATACCAACACCCCACCCTCACAAGCATTCACATGCACTGGCAATGTCAACAGGCCAAAGGTCCCTTCCTTTGTTGTGTATGTAACATGACAGTAAACCAGTTGCAAATCGCTCTGTGTAAGCTCCAGAGCTTGTCTCTCTCACCAAGAGAAGCTGGTCCAATAAAAGATATTACCTCACCCACCTTGGCTTTCCAGTGAGAGTTTTACTCATGGGGATGGTATCCGTACCTATTTCCCATTAGTCCCCTTACTTGCTTCATTTTGCACGCTGTGTAGCTGGATTTTCAGGCATACAATTTTCTTGGCAGGGCCTCACAAGAATATTCCCTAGACAGTAAATCAGATTAACTGTCTGCAGTACCGGTGACGTTAAGGAGGACAGCACCGGGTGTAAGTCAGCAGGAAATTTGGCCAAGGATTCACAATTGAAAAAATACTAGTGCAATAATTTAGTAGATTCTTCTGTGCCTTGAGGAACACGCTGTCTTTCCTCAGTCCTATCCCTATCATTTGTGCTTCCTGTACCCACTACCTGGTCTTCATTTTTGTTCAGCCTGTGGGTCGATACTTTGTATCCCATAGCGCCTTTCATCAAAGGATCTCAAAGCACTTCACAGACATTAGCTAATTAAATCCATGTGAGAGGCAGTGGGGAGAGTGAACAGCCTTTTAATTCTGCTCACCCCTGACATGCATCTGCCTCCTCCTGAGTGGAGCACAGCTCCTGTTTAGCAGGGTGATCCTGAGGCAACTGGGAGCTCTGGGCGGCCCTGCACACACACACACACACACAAAGGAGATCCAGTGTTGAAGAGGGAAATTAAACCCTGGCTTTCTGGAAGGACAAGACGGGGGCAACACACCACAGCAGCACAAGCAGCTGAGTGGCTTTATTGTTAATGGAGAGAGTGAGATTCCCCTTGCACTGCTCAACAGTTACACATTATTATTGGTTGCACACAGGAACTTCGAGAGGCCTTAACTGAGTTTAGGGCTTCATTTTGCTAGACACTGTACAAACAACCTATTTCCCAAAGAGCTTAACAGTATGTGTGGATGAAGGGTGAGAGTAGAAACAGAAGTAAAGTAACTTGCCCAAAGTCACAGCAAATCAGTAGCAGAGCGAGGAACAGAACCCAGCTTTCCCTGGCTCCCAAACCAGTGTCCAATCCACCTGCTTAGATTGCCTCTTTCTAACACTTCTGCAATGTTGAAGGTCTGTCAGCTAATGTTTGCTATTGGATGTGAATGGGGGCAGATTGCTTTGAATTTATGACTGGGCAATTGTGTGTCTCACAGGGTGAAGCCTCATATTTTGCTTGTATATAAACATCCCCCCCACACGCAGATATTTTAGTCTTGTGACACGCCACATGAAGATCAAAGTTCTCACCAGACTAAACACTCTCCTGCTACTCTTATCTTTAGTGGACTTGGATTTGTTATT
Organism: Gopherus flavomarginatus; assembly: GCF_025201925.1. Lineage (NCBI taxonomy): Eukaryota > Metazoa > Chordata > Testudines > Testudinidae > Gopherus > Gopherus flavomarginatus. The sequence continues at coordinate 16,299,713 of NC_066635.1, forward strand.
TTTCACTTCACACAACCGTGATGAAGCAACATTTCCTTTGGGTTAATTTCTTCTGCCATGCCCTCCAAAGAGCTAGTGACATGCATCCTTTTAGTGGTACCCTCAAAACATGCACTGCAGGCTTGTCTACATGGCGAAGTTACATCAGTATAAGGCAAGATGTGAATTTGTACCAACGTAGTTTTACCAGTATAACTCCTCCGACCCACACGTGGACACTGCTATTTTCGTATGAGAGTGCCTTGCTTGAGTTTAACTTTGGAAGCAATTAAAATAAACTGAAAAAAAAAGCCATTCATTCAGGAATAAGAGTGTCCAGATGGGAGTTATACCAGTATAATGGTAGTGGTTTAACTATATAAGTAGGAGAATCGCCCAGGCAGACAAGCCCTAAGACCCTGGTCCAGCGAAGCACATATCTTCAACAGGACACCTCACTCACTCACTCATGCCCGTCACTTCACAGGTTCAAATTAATCTGGACCAAGGCTTTACAGTCTGATCCAAAGCCTATTAAAGTCAATGAAAGTCTTTCTATTGGGGCTGGATCAGGCCCTGATTGCTGCAACCATTGTCCTCTTAGGTCAGGGGTATGAAGAGGTGTGATCCCTGACAAACACAGCTGTGCTGAGAAAAGCCCCTAGTGTACACACAGCTCTACTAGCAAAACTCTGGGGTCTCGAGGGGTTTTCATAATGCCAATAACAATAACGTTAATATAAAAAGCAGCAGAAAGAGACTCATACATTGAAACAGAGCAGTAAGGGGCATAGCACGTTTTGTTTTGCTTTGCAGTTCACCTTCAAAGGCATTTGTTTTCCTCCTTGTCTGAGTCTGTGCTTGGGTCCTTTTTCCAGCTCATTTGCTGAATTAACACTTGGTGGTTTATCTGTTTGGATTCTGACACTTATGGACTAGAAAAAAAGGAAGGGGAACCTTTTGTTTGGCCATTTGACCATTTCTCTAACGAGCGGAGCCTCAACTGCAGTGAACTTTTGATCTAGATAATAAACACACCCTCTTAGTGAGTGATGCTTTTAGATAAAAGAGCATCCATCCAAGCAGACTTTCAACCCTTTTGTTTCCAGGACAATGTCTGCTGAACCCACAATACTCAGAGTTTCTGGTGTGCAAAGTGGAATCTTCCTTAAGTTATTTCTGCATCTCACAATCTGGGAAGGTGATGGATGGGTGGAAGATAAGAAACAGAATCTGGGCACAGTCAAGGATGTTTTTCTTTTAATAATCTTTTGAGCATCTTGCCTTCACGGTTGTTTCTCATATGCCCTCCTTGAAAGCAGGAGCTTGGATCCTTATCCAGAGCGGGCCTGACTCTTTGATAGGCCCTGATCCATCATTGCTCTGCACCTTGTGTCATTATTCACACCTGTGCCCAGTGAGCCTAAAGCACTATTCTTTATGAGGAATCAAGCCCACAGTGTTTAAGGGCATTAGTATGTGCATTCACATCAGCAGGACTGAGGCTCTGTCTACACTACAGCTTATGTCAGCAAAACTTAAGTCGTTCAGGGGTGTGAATCTTCTCCCGCCGACGTAGTTTATATGGCTTGTGGCGGTGTCTTTTTGTGCCGACGGGAGAGCTCTCTTCCGTTGGCGTACAGCGTCTGCCCTGCTGCAGCACTGTACGTATAGACACACCCTGAAACCCACCGTGTCTATACTAAGATCTCTTTGTGGGTGTAGCTATACCATTACACAATACCAGCCAAGTGCTCCTAGTGTGGATATAACTTAGACTGGCAAAATTGTGCTTTTATCCGCATTACTTAGCCCCACCCCCACGTGAGATAAACAATACCAACAAAACCGCAGCTTTGCCAATAGCGCTGTGACTCGGAAGGGACATTCCTAGCACAGATAGGTTGTTCAGGGATCACACCTCTGGACACCCCTGACCAGCATAGCTATGCTGGCAGAGGTCCCTGGCATAGACCTGACTTTATCCCTGGTAACAGGTACTACATGTAATGTTCAGAAGGCCCACAAATGGAAGTAGATTTTCAACATGAGCGCAGCAGCGCATTGGGTGCATGGTGCATTGCTGAGCTCGTTGGAAATTCTGGTCCTAATCATCACATGGTGGGGGCTGAGCTCTGCTGAAAATCCATTCAGTTATTCTGGTGCACAAATGGGAAGCTGAGCTTGCTAGGAAATCTGTCCTGAAAGTGTTTCTGGGACCTGGCTCTTATTTCCTCTCCGTTTTAGGTGCACAGTGGGTTTTTTGTGCTAGGCTACTGGGGTTACGCATTTCCTTTGCAACCTGCACCGACCCACACAAATTGAACTCTTAGAAAACAGCTCAAAGAGTGTCTGCTTAATAACAGCCTGTTCATAACTCACCCTCTTATGCTTGGCAGTTACAGAAGTTTCTTAGCACTGGCAAGGCAATGCACTATGGAGGCCCTATGAATTCTCCTCGGCAACTCCTGACCCCATAAGTGCCTGGGTGATTTTTTAGGAATCTAATGTACTACGACTACACAGTGGTTCTCAGCCTTTCCAGACTACTGTACTGTCTGATTTGTCTTGTGTACCCCCAAGTTTCAGGTGACTTAAAATCTACTTGCTTACAACATCAGGCATAAAAATACAACTGTGTCACAGCATGCTTACTGAAAAATTGCTGACTCTTATTTTTACCATATACTGTAATTATAAATCAAATCAATTGGAATATAAATATTGTACTTGCATTTCAGTGTATAGTACATAAAGCAGAATAAACAAGTAATTGTCTGTGTGAAATTTTAGTTAGTACTGACTTCGCTGGTGCTCTTTCTATAACCTGTTGTAAAACTAGGCAAATATCTAGAGGGGTTGATGTACCCCTGGAAGAACTTTACATACTGTAGCACAGTGGTTCTCAGTTGGGGGTACGCACATGCAGCAGGCTGGGTCAATGTCACAATGCGATTAAGCACTGATTGTCAGTTAAAACTGGACCCATACTGTAACTAACGGATGTGTGGTTGTGAATTTCCTCTTTTGTTTTAGATAATGTTGGGTTTTAAAGAAGGCAAAAAAAAGCAGAGGGCGAGAACTCTTCTGTGGAGCTAACTGTGGCACTTAAATACACTGAGTGCCATGGCCTTTGTAAACATTTATTGTAGGCACTTTTTAGAATGTGGGATCTTTGATCCAATGTATCTGTAATAGCTTTTTTCAAGCAGTTACAATCCTGTGGGTCAACAGAGATTTTGCCACATAGAGATTGAATATGCATTTCTCACAAGTCACTATTCAAGGGGAAAGCTCATGCAATTCCTTCTCAAAGGAAGTGTTGGCAATGATTTTGTGTTCTTAAAGCCCCAGCTTGTGGAATCATGTGATTATATTAGACTCTTGGCTTTCATTCAAAAAGTTTCTAAGCCTCACAGTTGTAGAGAAAAAGCTTGAAAACATGAACCCTAAAGGCTCAAAAATCAGATAGCAAATTTTATATATATATATATATATATATATATATATATATTTTAAGTGTCAGGATTATTGAGCCAATCTCATGATTGGAATGGGGGGGGGAAGGGTTTAACTCATGATTTTTTAACTCTAAGGGTTGACAATAGGGAGTCATTGCATGTGCTGTCTTAGGGACAGATCCTCAACTTATATAAATTGTCACAGTCCAAAATATGACAACTTACACCCACTGAGGGTCTGTCCCCAGCATCTTTCAGGCTTGGATCTTGAAAATAATATTTGAAAATACCCTTATTGCTCTTTCTCTGCAAACAGCTTGTTGATGGAGGATTTTTAATAGCACAGCCAGCCTAGTGTTTGCATAAACAAATAGGCTGATATGAGTAATCAGCTGGTTTTCATCCCCCCCTCCCACCCCCAGGGTATTTTTATTAGTTTAGTAATAATAAAAACCCTCACATCCAAACCAGGGTTTTGGGGAATGTGTACATTCCTCACAATCAGCTCCCTTGCTGGAATCCTGCCTAGTAAAATTTCAGGAACAAACATTTTTTTCTCCAAAGGTCAGTTTTCATAAGACCTTGATAATGGGAACCTTGACAGGCTGTTAATCGCAGCAGTGTTACTCAGGGCATGTGAGAGACAGACAGAGCCAGAAGGCTAGAGTGGAGCTCCTTTTTGCCTGCTCTAGGCTCTGTGCTTTGCTTGTAACCTTAGGGCCAAACTAATTATTCCCCTACATCCTCTTTGTTCTTACTCCACCAGCTGTAAAGCTGGAGCAACCAGCCTCCTCCCAGGGAATTCCCCCACCAAAGTAGGGTGTTCCCTAGGCTGGTGCAGCTGGTATAGCCAGATGTATTCCATCCCACTGCAGGAGCCCCTGGTAAAGGGGGCATTTTAGGAAAATGGGGAGTGGTCAGAGATCCCATGTGGCCCTGCATTCCTGACTGCTACAACAGTCCTTCGGGGTCATAAGCAGGTAGGTGCAATTTAGAGCAGCTTTCAGGCTGCTCTAACCTGCACCCAAGGGCAAAACTCCTCCCTGTTGGCCCAGGATAGAGGAGGCTTAAATGCTGCAAAAAGCTACCCTTCCCTTCCAACGTTGGAGCCCCGAAGCTGAGCCTTAGTGCAGGAATGAACTGGTAATGGGGGTCTTCACAAACACTAAAGAATTGTTGGGCTTCACAACAAGCCTGTGGGGTAAAGAACTATTATTTCTTGAGTTTTTCAGAAGGGGAATCCGAGAGGTTAATTCTGTGGTAGAGCCAGAATTAGAATCCAGATCTCCTAATTTCTAGCCCTGTGCCGTAACTACAAGACCGTCCTTCTCTAGCTTCAGATGAGCTCCAGAAAATGTTTTTTTTTTTAAAGGAAAAATAACATCACCAACAACAACCGCTCAGTGAGTTAGCTAACTCCCTCGTAATTGTGCTTGCAGTCATTTTTCATAAAATCCCATCAGACAGCAACGTCTTGATTTCATAGTTCACCTGTGCATTGGTAATTGTGTGGGTTTTTTTAAAAGCATGTAGGAATTTAATCAGCACTAAAAATGCATGTTCGTTCTAACCGTGCAGTCCTGGGAAGGGCCTGGGCAAGATTGCAAACCTAATTTTCAAACACAGCCTCCGTTTTTCCTTTGTGCAACTTTGCACACACATAAATTGCGCCCACCATGTTGTGTCTGCAAATCCTTCAGGGTTTTTTATCCTGGCAGCTCTCTGCCGGTACAGAATTGCAGTATTGCTAACACTGAGCTCTCCAAAATTACACGTCAGGCTCTCCAAAATCATGACGCTTTTAAACATTACACGTCATTACACGTCATTACACGTCAGGCTCTCCAAAACATTACACGTCAGGCTCTCCAAAATCATGACGCTTTTAAAAGATAACTCCTGTGATCTTTTTATTTGCTTCTTGCTCGTGTGCCTTTGGAGTGCACTGAGATCATTTTCAAGTTTTTCTCCGCAACCATGAGGTCTACAGACTAAAAGCTCGGAGTCTCACCTAATCACCTGTCTCCAGGAGATGGGGCTTTAAGAAATTCGCCAAATATCAGGACACTTAAAAACATGAGAACTGGCAACATTGAAATTGTGAGTGCAATTAACTGGAGAAGCAAATTTGCCTGAAAAACCGGGGGCCTAGTTTAAAAAAAAAAAGTCAGGCCCTGAGGTTTTTATTCATCAGTTCAGACAGCTTTTGGACCAGCTCTTCTGTCCCTAAATACTCTCCCTCTCCCCACCCCCATATAAGGAATTGATAGGCAGCAGGAATTATAACTGAAAGGGACTGAAGCGCTGAGTGGTGTCAGTTACAGAAGCTGGGTTTAAGAGAGAGGCCGCTAGCGTTCCAGACGTCCTTTTGCAGTAGTAGGATAACACTCACACTAGACAAATGACTCTGTGTGTGTGTGTGTGTGAGAGAGTGTGTGTGTGTGTGTGTGTGTGTGTGTGTGTGTGTTGGGGGGCGGGAGGGCTCTTTGCAAGCCTTGTTAAAAATCAGTTTAACAATACACTAAACCCCCCTTCCTTTGAAGTGTACAGAATGCAGTGGGTTGTCTTGATCAAAGCTTGGTCTGGGGTTATTCTGGCATCAGCGGCTTTTCACTTCACACTGTGTGTAGAAAAGGTCTGGACTAGTGGCTGACAGCAGGGAAAACCCTGACCAGTTCAGGCTGGCAAAGGGCACGGGAAGGAGGATTTGAGTGCAAACTCTAGCATAGAGCATAGAGTATTTGAACTCTAAATACTAGAGATGGACCTGAGCCAGAATGTGCAGAGCCAGATCCGCCCTTCCCCAGAGCTTGTGGAAACCAGGTCCGGGGGGTCTGGTTCAGGTCCTGCTCTGCAATGGGTTTCTAGCCTCTTTCATCGGTGTTTTACAAACACTACCTAATTCAGACTCACAATAGGCCTAGGAGACTAGGGATATACAGGGATGATTTAATACACTGCTAAAATGCCACCACCTCAGATATGGAGCAAGTGCACCAAAGCACTACACAACGGGGCGGGAAGAATACCATATCCAAGGGAAACTACAGGGCATCCTGTGCAGTCAAAGTTAGGTGAGGGTTAGCTCACCCGGGTTAGCTAGCCCCAACCCATCCACTCTTCCTAATGTAAGAGACTCTTAATGAGTGCCCTCTCTCTGGCACACACCTAGAACTAAGCCATCAGTAGCAAAAGCTGAGGCACCATCTTTCTCAGTCAAAGATCAGGGCAATCTGGACCTTCAACCCCTCTTGCTGACTGAGTGCAACCCCTCCAGGGGACAGGCCCTGCACCTTCCCCTCTCTGGGGTGGAAACCCGCTGGGCGGGATTCTCCCACGCTGTAGACTGGCACCCCAGGGTGCAGCCCCATGGTTACCCACCACTGATTGCTTGGCAGGCCTGACTGTATTTGGCTGCCCTACATATCCTCCCTCCCTCCAGGCACAGGGGCCAGCAGGTGAATGCAGTGACCCAAACCAGCCTTTTAATCTCCTCGATAGCACCACAGCAGAGCAACAGTGAAGCAGTCTGAAGACGGCACCTAGACTACACCTAGAGCTGCCTGGCCTAAAGCCTAGATAGGCCCAGTTTAGCCAAACATAGTCCCTGTGCCTCTCCCCGTTGTGCTCCGGGGGCTCAGATGTTAGGCATTCCCAAAGGCCTTGTTTCAGCTTCCTGCCTGGACTCCCCCTGCCCTGAACCAAGCCAGAATGCCCAGAGCTAAACTTCAAAGGAATTGTCACTTATGTTGTCCTTTTAAGTAAAGTGAATGATGCTTTCTGAAGTTTATGGTCTCCTCTTTCCTGTGCAAGGCAGCTCCTTCTGGAATTAACCCTTCATAATCACACAGTCACCAACACAGTAACAATCCAACCAGCAGATGGAATAGAAAACAGTCCTAGAACATCCAGGCATTTTCCCCTGTCCTTCACATTGCTAATTCCACATCAACTTCTGGAACAAATACGGTTCCCTATTATCTCTTAAATTCAACAAGTTGCCCAAGCCGTAACCTCGCTGATAAACATAAGTATCGTTACAGTGGCTTAAACAAGGTCACTGATTACTTATCTAAAGTACACGCTAGCTTTATCAATTCCAATATATCAGTGTTTGAGTCAGAGGAGTATGACTGCCTTGGTGGGACTATTGGAGTTCAGATTGTGTGCCGTGCGGTACTGCTCCTACAGGGTAAATTCACCCCATGCAGCCAGCTAACAGGAGGGCTATGCTCTACGGTAATCCCACTTGCCTTACTTCAGAATAGGTTTTCATAGGTATTTACTTTCTGAAATAGATCACTTCCCCCTTCCTTATAGCTTTTCCAGGCTGAGATTCCCTCCTCCACCACCAGACTCTTCTGTAACCTATTTATTTGGGAAGGGAAGATCCTAATATGTAAATTAAAGGAGGGCATAGGATGGATGAAACTGTTCGAAATGTGATTCAGACCATTGGAGGAAAAGTCTTTTTCCCCCAGGCTCCTAGAATATACAGATATAAGCCACCAATATCACAGCTCGGCCATGTGACCTGGCCTGCCCCTGCCAAAAATAGTTCAACAAAACATCCAGACATCATCTCTTGACTACAAATAATGCTTTTTCAGAAGGTCTTGACCTCAGAGTATCTCCAGAGCATCAGGATCTTGCCTTTGGCTGGATTTCTTATTCTCTCTAGATAGCACTTTGCCTATCATAGAAGCAGAAGGGACTACCTAGCTTCTGCATATATAAATAAACCCCACCTGATTGCCTGTAGGTTTTGAGTACACTCCACTTCATGGAATGTCACTGGGGCTGCAGCTGCTGATCTATTGTGTGAATACAAACAAAAGTCCCTTGGATCTGCTAGAGAGACATGTAGTGCCAGACCCTCGGCTGGCGTACGTCCAGCTAGTTAATGTAAATCCAAATCCATGGCATTTACACGGTGAAAATCTTCCCCGTGGTTCCTTGTAATGGCTGAGTGAGAAAGAAAAATGCGAACTAAAACAGAGCCTTTGCCGTATCTGCAGGGCAACGGATTTAATTTGGGAGCAGGCGACGAGGGGAGGGAAATAGAATCTCGGAGACATTCATCCCTGTCTCCTTCCCATCCCCACTTCAGGTACATTTGAAGCATTTGGTCTCAGTCTCCTCTTATGAAGACATTGGCTGGATGTGCTAGATCAGTATATTTTGATGCAGCCCTGTATTGCCTGCCAAACACATTCCACTAACCCAGCCAAGGGCGTGTTTAAAATCTGAGCCTGGCCACGCCTGCCAGGAGGTTTGTTACGGTTTGGTTTTTATTTTTCTCCCTTACGTGGTTGGCTGGCACAATTTAACAACAGCCGGAGGAGGGGAATTGATACCAGGGTGGGAGAGCCACAAACACATATAGCCACAGCCAATCAGCATCTAGAGGCTACAAAACTGGGGAAACGCCTCTCCCCACTCTTCTGTGCAAAGCTACAGTGAGATCACTAGTAGGAGGATCAAAGGGTTGCAGCATTTCCTGCCCTTTCACAGAGCTATCATCCTACCTTTCCCTCCCACTTCCCCTTCTGCATGGCCAGCTTGCAGCAGTAGCTCCTCCCATGGGCTGTCTGGCACTGCTCCTGAATACATAGTCACTGTCTAGGAGTCCCCCAAGGGTCCCCCAGCCTGCCCCCAGTCCCCTCACTGTGCTGTTCCGCTATTTGTATAAAACGGCTCACCATCTTTGAATCACTATGCTCTAGATCTGGGCCTTACCAGACCCACTAGTTAGTAAAGCCCTGACCATAAATAGATTAAGATTTTCAAATGCGCCTCAGTCCCATTTTCAAAAGCGACTTAGTCCCAGATTTTTAAAGGTAGTTAGGCATTGCTGCACTCATTGTTGCAATGCCTAACTGAGGTAGGAGCCTAGGTGTCACTTTCAAAAGGGATTTAGGCACTTAGGAGACCGAGGCTCCTATATCAGCTAGGCATTGCAACCCTGAGCACAGCAACTCATAAATACCTTTATCAATCTGGCCTTTAAGCACTAGGAGCATAAGTCTCAGTGAAAGTCAATGAATGAAGACTCCAAATGCTAAAGTTTTAAAAAGTACCCAAGTGATTTATGTTCCTAAGTTCTTGGGGCTCAGGCTCCTAAGATTTAAGCTGCTTTACAAATTTTAGCCATAGTCTTCTAAGGAAGAATCATGTTACTTCTCATGTAGCCAGACCCTTAATGGTAGCTTCGTGCAGAGGAGGAAGGTTTGAGTTAATCAAAATAGCAGTTTCCAGTAATAACCCCCTGGAGATGGGCCCAAGCCATAAAGTTCAGACCCAACCTGCCCCAGGATGTTGGGATCAAGGAGGTTGGCTCAGACCCATCTCCATAATATTTTGCCCTTTTTATACAATGTTCAATGCATTGTATTCATCCTTAAATAGCTGTGGTAGAAATAGTGCTATTTCTACTTGCTAGACACACTCCGAGACCTGGGTATGTCTGGCACAGTCTGGATTATTTTGGTGAGCTCAACACAGAGCTTGCTTGTCCTTGTCAGCGTTAGCACAATTGAATCTCAGAATGGAAAAAACTTGGATGATGTTGTGAGTGTGTCAGCTACAAATCACCCCTTGGGGTTGCATAATAACAGGGTAAGGCTTGTAAAACCCAGCATCTGCATCATTAGGAATGTTGGCCAGCACGAGGCAGCCTGTGTGCCAACTCTAAAATTATCCCTGGTGTTCTGGAGAAACGGTTAAAAAAACCCTAAACAAACAACCACCCTCAGAAGAGCCAGAGAAAGCTACGTGAGATTCCACTGGTGTGTTTCACATCAGGAACACTGGGACATCATGAGAAGAGCAAGAAAACAGGACCCGTGAAAGGTGGAGGATTGACATATGTTTCTTCCTCAGGCTTGGTCTACCACACCCTGACTGATATTGCTATGCCAACCTAACCCCCAGCGTAGCTGCAGCTATGTTGACGGAACAATGTTTCTATCAAGGTTAGTTACATCACTGTGGAGGTGGTGTTCCTACACCAATGAAAAAGCCCCTTCCATCAGTGCAGGCTGCTTTTGCACTACAAAGTCCTGGCATAGCAATGCTGGTATAATCTCCATAGTGTAGACACCAGCTCAGCCTCCAATGAATTGCACTCTTTATTTAGCACTGCCAGAGGGGATCTTTAAATAGGACCCTGCATATGAGACCCCCAAGCTCAGGCCTAAGGCAGGGATTGGTGTCATGAGCACGCAGAAATGGACACTGCACTTTTCAGATAGGCATGTGCAGTAGTGTGCTTTGGTTTGCACGTGTCTAACTTATGCGGCCAAAGGCCTGACTCACACATGCACATTGCATATATGAGGAACCTGCAATCATATCGCACAAGCCAAATTGTAGGAACTTGGCTTTGAATGTCATATCTGAAAAGCATGGTCCTTTAAATGCCCACCCTTCTCCCTGCAGCCAAGAAAGTAACTGGAGTTTGCTAGAACTGCCCCTCAGTAGAAGACCAGTATCTATATATGGGATACTTCAGTTATGGAGAAAATGATCAAAATGTTGGAAATGTTCTTTATTTGTATTGCATTTGCACCTATGAGCCCCGGCCATGGACAAACATAGAACAAAATCATGGTCCCTGCCCCATATCGCTTAAGCAGTAAGGTATGCAAACACCAAGTAGCCTTGTTATGAATTTGTTGAAAAGGAAGGATTACAAAAATCGCAGCAGGTTAGTAATATTTCTCACACTGAATTTAATTTTTGGAGATGTAGCATAAGGGTAATAAGTCTATTGGATGACCAAATCTAGTTGTCCTTATCCAGCGCTGCCAACCATCCTTGTATTCCCCCATCTTTTCATGGCATCCAAATCTCGATTTATATTGTAGGTGTTATGTTCACTGAATGCACATGGAGAAGTTAGATAAAAACATAAAATACTCTTGGTAGATGGTTGCAATGTATCACTACTTTTATGCTTAAAATCCAGAAATATAACACGCAGTAACCAGAGAGAGACAAAACAGACTGCTCCCCAAGGCACAACTCATTTCACCTTGTTCCAGATTGGCTCTTCCAGACTGAATCTATCTGATGGTACATTTCCCTACAGAGCCCTCCTGGCCTGCCAACAGGACCAGGAACCTCTTTATCCCCCTCCCCTTAAAGTGATAGTTTGCAATTCCAACAGTCCTCAGTATACCACAGTAGACCATTGAAAGATAAAATAATAATAATAGCTAGAGATGGGCCTGCTTAGGAGAGTTTGGATCCAGAACTAGACTGAGCTTTCACACGGTTTGGGGGATTTTGGTATCCAGAGCTCTGGGCTCAAGGCCCCTCTCTAGTAGAACATATCTATGTGTCAGGATGATCCCAGTAGGCAAGTTGGAACTGCCAGAATGGAACAGATCAATGGTCCTTTTAGCCCGGTATCTTGCCTCCGGCAATGGCTTAAGAGCCACGGATGTGTCAAAGGAAGGTTTTGAAGCATGGGAAGCCCTTGTAATGTTTTTTCCCCACAGTGCAATTACAGCTGTCGTTATTCTTATTAACATTTAATCCTTTAAAAAAAACACTTATTACTCAATAATAGCCTGTAACAGTGAGTGCCAAAGGTTAATGATACCCTTTTTGCAAAGCTACTTCCTTATATCCATTTGAAAAAGTGTTGCCTTATCATTTTACTGAGCATCCTAGAATGAGATGGGAAGAATAGGAGCACCTGACTGACTTTTCTTGAAGCTTTAGTTTAGATCAGGGATGCCCAGCCTCCTGCCCATGGGCTAAACACAATATACTAGCGGCTGATTCATTAGCATTTTGTCATCATGTTTACATCATTACATCATTTTAGTTTACACAAGTGTGTAAAGAGACCATACTGTACCTAGAAACAACCTATCGAAATACACACAAAATGAGCTGAACTTAAAATATGTCAATACAGGTGACTTTAAATCTTATTAAAATACATAGAATCTGTTTGGCCCACACAAGGTGGTGCTTAGGTTTGTGTGGCCCTCCTGTGTAATAAGGTTGGGCACCACAGGTTAAGATGGAAGCCTAGGAACCTATTGGCCTAACAGGGCTATATGAAAAAAAAATCATATCTGCTGTAATCACTTCTGAATCCTTCTCATGCCATCAAATGTCACTTAAGAACATGAACAAGGCTCCACCATCCCTGTCTCTCATGCTGAGTGATTTCCAGAATGGCTACCTTGTTGTGTCTCTCTAGCTTCATATTTTTAGGAGGCTACATTCTTGGCCTATCACTTCAGCCCAGCCTGAAAAATGTAGCAGAGTGCACTCACCACAGGGATACCCCCTCATGGCCGGGCATGGCATACAGCTCGGTCATCACCTAGCAGCCCATTGCAACTGCTGCTCCAGCCCTGGAGTCTCATGATTCAGCCCTCTGGCCGGGTCACTTTAAATCTCTCCTCTTCCAGGACATCAGCGTCCTACAAGGACTGCGTCCCACACAATGGTCATCGGTATGATATTTTCCTCCCTTCCATGGCTTCTCTCCCGTCCCACTCTTCTGTCAGAGTTTGGTCCCAGGGCTTCTCCTTGGAGTCTTTAGTTTTAACCAAATACATAAGGAACACAAAAGACACCAAAAGCAAAACTTCTGCCCCTTCCCCAGGCATGAACTTTAAATCCACCCTCCCCAGCTTGCTGTGCTTCTGCAGAATGTTAACTCCCAGGGGCTACCTCCCTGGAGACTTGCTCTACTGTGGTTCCTCCATGTCTGTTTACCCCCAAGGCCATCTGCCTGTGGGCTGGTTTTCTCTCAGGCCACTTCAAGAGTCTCCTTCACCCCTGCTATCCTCTCCCCTCAGGGCTAGCATGTAAACTTCCTTCTAAAGCTTCGGTACGAAGCAGAGAGGGACCACAGAATTCTTCCCCTCTGGATGGCCTCTCTTTATAGAAACTCCCCAGCTCTTCCTCCAGCTGGGACTCATCTTTAATTGGGTCTGGCCCACCCTGTAGGAGCAACTAAGTGTGATCATTGGCTTCTCAGGCCCACATTAACCCTTTCACCACTCATATGGGGTGAACACCCCACTGGACTGCTTTTACTCGATCCCTGGCCAGAGTAAATGGCCCTACCAAAAACTCCTACTGGTCTAACTCACAGGGTCATTGAAACACATAAGCCTTCCTGCTGCATTTAGGTGCAGCACCAGGGCAGGCATGTCATTGCTTACGTGTGTGCAAAGTGCTACCGGGTCAGAATGATGGTGTTTGACACCCAATGGAGAGTCAATCTCATGGATTGCACCACTTTGAATCAAGAGAGACTAGACCAGCAGATGCTCAGCACCTGGCAGGATCTTGTCTTGTTTGTAGAACATAGATAAGGTCACCCCAGTTCTGTAGGAGAAGATTTCACCGTCCCACCACTTCACCCTGCTACTGCATTTGTATTCTTTTGACTTGGAATTCATAGCAATACTGAGTGCCGAATCCTCAGCTAGTGTCAATCAGCATAGTTCCAGAAATGATGATGATTTACACCCACTAAGGATCTGACCCATGGACTCCACCCCACCATAGCCCTCTCCATCCAGATATGTTCTTTAGGCAGGTTCTGCAACCGTTTACATATTACTGTCACATGGAGGGGTCTTCTCACTTGGGAACCCCTTGCTCAAATAACCCACCTTTGGACCGATGACCCTACCCTGGACTCTGACGAGGACAGCAAATTTCACAATAATCTGGGTGCACATGTGGATTTTAGGGCTTAGAAAAATCAGCTGTTTAACAGTCTCAGACTGAGGGCTTGTTTACAGCAGTGGCTCTCAACCTTTCCAGACACCTGTACCCCATTCAGGAGTCTGATTTCTCTTGCATACCCCCAAGTTTCACCTCACTTAAAAACTACTTGTTTACAAAATTAGACTTAAAAATCCAAAAGTGCACCGCATGCTATTACTGAACAATGGCCCATGTTCTCATTTTTACCATAGAATTATAAAATAAATCGATTGGAATATAAATATTGTACTTACATTTCAGTGTATAGTATACAGAGCAGTATAAACAAGTCATCGGATAAAATTTTAGTTTGGACTGACTTGGCTAGTGCTTTTTATATAGCCTGTGGTAAAACTAGGCAAATATCTAGATTTGTTGATGGACCCCCTGTGCATATCCCTAGGGGTACGCGTACCCCTGGTTGAGAACCACTGCTCTACAGCAGCATACCTACGGGACTGCAGCTGTGCCACTGTAGCACCATAGTGTAGACATTTGCTACAGCGCTGGAAGGGGTAGTTAATCCACCCCTCAAGAGGCGGTAGCTAGGTGGGCGGAAGAATTCTTCCATCAAGCAAGTCGTGTCTGTACTGGGGCTGGGATCCAATGAACTACATATCTCAGGATGTGAATTTCTCACCCCTGAGTGACATAGCTTGGTTGACCTCTGTTTTAGATGTAGACCAGCCCTTAACGATACTGGTGCCTATCCCAATTAAATAGCATTACTTTCTGTGCTTTCATGACCTAACCTGAGTTTACCTCAGTAGCTTATGACCTGGAACCACACCGGTTGTCTCCTTCCCCTTTTTGCACTGCAGTTCTTTCCCAACACTGGGCATTATTTCTAAATCACCCCTCTCTTTGCTTTGAGGTTTCTTGTGCAAGCTTAATGAGAGTCAATTAAGTAACTAGTTGCTTCAGAGAGTTATGTAATGTTGTGCAGTTCTAAATTAAAAGCATTAAGGAGCAGTATATAAGGGAGGTATAAGAACTGCCCCCAGAAGCTTTATGTAACAAGATAATGTGATCACTGGACTGTAATCAACATTTGTTTTCTCTGCTAATTAGAGCTGTGGAACTAAGCAGAAGACTTTGGGTAAAATCCTGGACCCAGTTTCACCACTGACTTCAATGAGGCCCTTGTTTTTGGTCAAGAGGGGCAGTGTTTCAGTTTGGGCCCCTGAGTTATCATAACACTGAATACTTATATGGCAGCTTTCATCCATAAATCTTGAATTGTTTGCCGGAGCTGGATAAGCATGTATGATAAACCTTGTTTTAGACATACAGAAACCGAGGCACAAAGGTTAAGAGACTTGTCCAAAGTCACACAGCAAGTCAGTGGCAGAGTACCACGGGGTCAGATCCTGGTCAGTGCTGCAGCAGCTTTGCATGCATTTGCCAGCACAAAGTGGCCATGAAGCTGATGGAGCCAGGAGCAGGAGTATTGTGTCTTTTGTTCCGTGTACAGCACCTAGCACAATGGGATCCTGGTCCAAGACTGGGGCTCCTATCCTCTATAGTAATATAAATAATAGTACTTCCTTGTGGGAGAGAATCCCCAGGTGGAAAAGGCTGGCCAAATCACTGCACTATAGGCAGAGGAAGCCCTTCACCCATCACTATCAGGCACCTTGAGGTGAAGGGGGCAGGAGGGGAAGGCAGAGGTGAAATATGGTCATGCTTTCTCACAAGGCACAGAAGATAAAATGGGTCAAATTCCTCCCTGTAATAACTCCATTGGCCCAATATCCTTTAGCCAGCTTCTCTCTCTTCACATATTGCAGAATTCACAGGCTCTTTTCTTAGCATTCCCCACTCAGCTTCTTCCCTTCCTCCGTATATTAGCATCATTCTCCTGTTGCCTCCCAACCCTCTTACCTCAAAGAGTTCTGCCTGTCATTGTCTATTTGCTGGCGGTTATCATTTATTCAGCTCTCTCTCTCTCTCACTCTCTCTGATGTCACTTTGTCATTGCTGCTCCCGTCAGGAAACATTGCCAGCCATTGCCTCACCTCTTTGTCCTGATAATTCTCTCCACTGCCCCTTACTAAGCAATGCTTGCACCAGCTGGGTAATGCCTGTCAATATACAGCAGAACCTCAGAGTGACCAACGCCTGGGGAATGGAGGTTGTTCATAACTCTGAACAAAACATTATGGCTGTTTTTACAAAAGTTTACAACTGAACATAGACTTAATACAGCTTTGAAACTTTACCGTGCAGAAGAAAAATGCTGCTTTCCCTTTATTTTTTTAGGAGTTTATCTTTAACACAGTATTGTGCTGTATTTGCTTTTGGTCTCTGTTGCTGCCTGATTGCGTACGTCTGGTTCCAAACGAGGTGTGTGGTTGACTGGTCAGTTCGTAACTCTGGTGTTTGTAACTCTGAGGTTCTACTACTGTATTGCAGGTTTGCCTCCACTTCCTGGTTCCTTTCCTCCTAGTTCCTGACAATTGTAATGTCTTTCTTTAGTCTAATATTTAGAGCAATCCTCATCCAAGGATCTCAGAGTGCTTTACGTAACATTAATTAGGACCTCAAAGTGCTTTACTAACATTAATTAAGCATTACAACAACAATACCATAAGGGCTATAGATTCATTTGCTTGCCACTCATAATATTGTTTTGGTAGAACAGGAAAGAGGATGACGGTGCCTCGGGGCAGCCACAACAGAGGATTAAAGCGGTGAAAACTCTTAATCCAGAAACAAGCTTGTCTGTCTCACCAACAAAAGTTGGTCTGATAAAAGGTATTACCTCACCCACCTGGCCCGTGTCTCTCTAATATCCTGAGACTGACACAGCTGCACCACCACTCTCTTACTTCTGACATCTTGTTTGGAACCAGCCTCAAGAGACACAACAGAATAATGGAAAGAGCTGGTTAGGAAATGCTAAATATTTCCCCCACAAAAATTCAACAGAAACTTTTTTCATTGAAAAACTGATTTTTTTGTTACAATTACTATTATTCATTTTTGCATTGCAAAAAAACCCACCAGAGAACCTGGAAAGAACTGAAAATTTTCATTTAGGAAACAGACATTTTTGGTTACATATTTTTCAAATGAAAAATGTCGACCAGGGCTCAACAATTTTATTTGACTCTAATGATTTATGGGCAGTGCTACGTAGTCTCATATGCCAACAAATGACACTCTTTATATTAACTGTTTACATGCACACTGTCATAAACAGATAGCTAAGGGTTAACGTCTCTTTCACCTGGAAAGAAGTAATCTGAAACACCTGACCAGAGGACCAATCAGGAAACCAGATTTTTTCAGGTCTGGGTGGAGGGAAGTTTGTGTCTGAGTCTTTGTCTTGAATCTCCCTCTCGGCTATGGGAAGGATTTCTCTATTTCCTGCTTTCTAATCTTCTGTTTCCAAGTTGTCAGTACAGAGATCATAATACAATAGGGGTTATTGTTTTTTTCTTTTGTATTTACATGGTATAGTTGCTGAAATGCGTTAAATTGTATTCTTTTGAATAAGGCTGTTTATTCATATTTCTTTTAAGCAATTGACCCTGTATTTGTCACCTTAATACAGAGAGACCATTTTTATGTACTTTTTCTTTCTTTTTATATAAAGCTTTCTTTTTAAGACTTGTTGGAGTTTTTCTTTAGTGGGGGAACTCGAGGGAATTGAGTCTGTGCTCACCACGGAATTGGTGGGAGGAAGAAGTCAGGGGGAAATCTGTGTGTGTTAGATTTACTAGCCTGACTTTGCATTCCCTCTGGATGATGGGGGAAGAGAGATTAGCTCTTGGTACTTCTGTTTTCCAAGGCTGGAAACGGGGAGGGTGGAATCCCTCTGTTTAGATTCACGGAGTTTGCTTCTGTGCATCTCTCCAGGAACACCTGGAGGGTGGAAGGGAAAAGGTTTATTTCCCTTTGTTGTGAGACTCAAAGGATTTGGGTCTTGGGGTCCCCAGGGAAGGTTTGGGGGGACCAGAGTGCCCCAAAACACTCTAATTTTTTGGGTGGTGGCAGCTTTACCAGGTCCAAGCTGGTAACTAAGCTTGGAGGTTTTCATGCTAACCCTCATATTTTGGACGCTAAGGTCCAAATCTGGGACTAGGTTTATGACACACACATATAGCACTTTTATATAAAACTCAAGGGCATGAATTAAATGGCAAAAGCACTGGAAGTAAAGCAACCTCTTCCATTTTTAGCTCTTTAACCTGCATTAAATTTGTTAAATATAGATAATTCAGTAAAGAACCTGGCATCCATTCAAAACCCAATGGCAATTGCTCTGCACGAGACATTGTCCCTCCCTTCCCCTGCAGCAGGACAAAGTCATGAACTCCAGATACGTATGTGTTTGGCAACAGATTGCCTACAATCCCACCAGCTGGAATCCAGGAAATAGACAAGGCCCAGGGGGATCCTTGTGTACTGTGTAGCAAGCAGAATATAGTCAAGGCTGCCTAGTCTACAACTGACACATGATAGAGTCTGGAACTAGAGAGGTTTCTTTTTCTCTTTCGTGGGTTTATTCCAGGAATTAGATGACTCTTGAGCCAACAACAGCTAATTGGCTCCAAGCAGGGAAGCCAGCTAAGATCAGATGTTTGTAGTTTGAGAGGAGATGTTAATATTGTCCTTGGGAAGTTTCAACAGTAATACATTGAGGCAGCAAAAGAGTAACAGCCACATTGTTTGCGAACTTGGAAACTCTCTATTATTATAAACTATTAGTATCACAGCAGCACTTAGCCAACCCAGCTGAAATTGGGACCCCTTTGTGCAAGGAGACCCCCAAACACCTATTGTTCAAACACGTACTCAGAGGAAACTCCTGCCCCGAAGATCTTACAATATAAATAAAATTATTATCCCCATTTTACAGACTAGAGAGTGAGAGATTAGGAACTCGATTTTCAGACATAGGAAGAACCCACACTGAAGTGAATGAGAGCTGAGGTTGCTCAGAACCTTTGGAAATCAGGCCCTAATGATTTGGTCAAAGCCACATATGAAGGTTTTGGAAGGGCCAGGATTAAATGTTGATTGCTGATTGCGAGTCCATCACCTTAACCACATGACCATCTGTCCTCTCTAGTCCAGCTAAAGTACAAATAATGGGGGAAATGGTAAATTCTTGGAAAACTGGGGCCTGATTCTGAAAGGTGGGGAAACTCAGCTCCTTTCCAGATCAGACCCTGGGATGATTTTTTCAGACTCTTCCTACCTAACTGCTTTGGGACAGATGGTGGTATAAACGTCCCAGAATCAGTACAGCTATGACTGGAGTGCAGTTAATGCGGAAGTGAAACAGCAACCCGCAGCACACTGGAGGAAAGGAAGAAGATTATGTCCAGTGAAATTGTAGGATGAATTTAAGTAGGCAGAATGGAATTACCCAGGTTGGAATTGAGCCAGAGTATTAGGGTTATATTAGCACCTTTACTCTTGTGGAAAGTGCCAGAGGACCACGAGTTGTTACAAAAGGGAAGTACTTTGTTTTAACGTATATCATCTAAATGTTGTTTCCTTCCATTAGGCAGGATTCCAAATTGTAGGTGAATTTAAGACCGAATGTAATAGTTTCAAATTCTTCACCCCTCCATTACCTTCATCCCCAAGAAAAAGACGGATCTGTTGACCTCATACTCCCAGCTTATGCGGTGCATGTTTTCCATATCTTTTTTATTTTCCTTCCCCTTCATTGTCACAACCTGGTTTATCTTTGCCTATTTTCTTTTGCTGCAATAAATGGTTTGTGAGAGATATTGGCCATGTGATGGTCCACAGAGGACAGGAGTCACCGGATCCACTTTGGGGCGAGCCAGCTGGGTAGGATGACCAGATGTTGTGATTTTATAGGGACAGTCCTGATATTCAGGGTTTTGTTGTATATGGGCACCTATTACTCCCATCCCGATTTTTCACACTTGCTATCCTATGGCCCCAGTTCTTGGGGTCAGTGGCCAAAGCTAGGCGCATGTAGGAAAACAAAGGTGCTCTTGGTATCCAGGAAGTGCGTCTCTTTGGAAGCTGTGATTCAGATGGGCGAGAGCCTGAAAATCCCAGCGAAACGTACATCAGTCCACAACCAACTTCCAAACTCGCTAATAATGCTGCAGTAACATGGGTTGTTTTCACAAACTCTCCCCGCAGCCCATGTTGTTAATGGCCTTGGCCTTTTCTCCAGATGTATGTTGTTTCCAGGCCTTTCTCTTGGATGCAGAACAATAATTCTCTTCAAGTGGCTACCAAACATCCTCATCTGTCTTTTTAACCCTTTTTAACTTTTACAGTTCTGTCTGCAGCAATGTTTTTATTTTCTCTATGGCAGTGTCTACACTACGAGCAGGGGTGTGATTCCCCTGCTCACGTACACACGCTGCTCATTTACACATCGCTCTCACCAAGTTAGTGCGAGTTTGAACAGTAGGGCAGCTGTGGTAGCCCTGAGCAGCATCAGCAGAGGCCCGGCTGAGCTGCGCCAAGCACGTACCCTTCAACTTCAGGGTGGGGTTGCACTTGGCACAGCTGAGTCACTGCTATTTATACTCACACTTGCTTGCTGAGAGCCAGGATGTTGGAGGCAATTCTTGGAACAGGGTAGCTTCCTGGGAACCGGACATTGGTGTTTGGGTTGAGATTTCTAGAAGAGGGACTTGCCCCTGTGTTGTTCGTGACCATCTCAGTGTCACAACTGGTGCATAGTCCTACTGCTCAGGAAAGGGGCAACACTCCTGTTGGAAGAAGGGGCCACAGTATAGATAGGTAAGATACCAAATGGTGAGGATATTCACAAACAACTTTCTCGCACTGAGGCCTGCTAGACCATGTTAAGTAGTAATGTCTTCTTCATTCTCATACAGTGTTTGTAGTTAATCCAAGACAGCAGAAGGTACTGGGTGCAAACAAAAACTTGCTGAGTCAGGTGGGCTTTTACTCTCCCATTACCCAGCAGCCAACAGATTCATAAAGGGCAATCTTCATGAGATGTTTTCAGCTCATAGTTAGTTAACAGAAAGGAGCTCATGGTACAGTAATGCCTCAAGCATGCCTCAACTAAGACTGGGGTCTTTTTGTGCTAGATTCTGTACACACACACATAGTAAAAGACAGTTCCTTCCTCAAAGAGCTTACCATCTAAATAGACAAGCGTTGAGGTGAAGTGATTTGCACACAGCAGGTCAGTGACAGAGCCAGGAAGAGAATGCAAGTCTCCAGCCACCTAGTTCAGTGCCTGCTCACTGAACCACACTTAATTCCCCTATGTTGTGGTAAAGTTTGATGTGAGAAAGACAGGGATTGGATGGAAATTTATCAGGAGGGGAAGGGGCAGACTGCTGTTTTCCCTATTGCACCCAAAAGGGAGTCTTCTAAAATCAGTGGCAGCTAATCTGGCCTGCGCTCTAGGGTAGCCATGCCTGTGTGTGGACTCTAGATCCTACACTCTCTGTGCCAAGCTGGTCAGAGGAAGACAGTAGGAGAACCACTTCAGGCTGTTCATGTTTATATACAAATGAAAAGGCTTGAAATTCCTACCGCTGCTGCAGTTCTGTTCAGCTCCCTCAATTCCCCAGAGTCTGTACATTCCTAAAAAGGAAGGTTTGGCCCTAAAGGAGGCATTTGTATTTGGTCAAAAGAGATTGGTCTGGCTGCTCTGGAGCAAACACCAGCAGGTTTCACAACAGGCAGAAAACGTTTCCCTTTGTTCAGAGGGAAAAGGAAGACCACAAAACAGAGGCTCTCTCTTTACTCTGGGGAAGGATTAGGTACATCAACCCTGCAAGTTTTAAAGGAGACGTATATAAAAGCCAAGTATCAGGATCCAGAGTTGTTTCATTGCAGGCATATTTTATCTGGGTGGGGAGTGGGCTCCTCCTTTCGAATTTGTTGTTTGCCTTTAAGCCAAGGGGGTTGTGTGTGCCTTTTAAATACACGATATGGACTGTCACAAACTAACCATACTCAGCTAGTTGAGCCTCTTCAGCCCTTGCTGCTCTCAGACTAGCGTAAACTGGTTTGAGCTGCTTTTCAGTCACACAGCATCACTCCACGAGAACAAAAAATTCAAGATCATGAATTTTAGGGTTTGCCAAACTTGGTTCAAATTACAGACATTAAGGCAGCTTCCAAGCCTGTAAATGTTACTTCATGAAATACTTCACCTCAAGGCAGCATTCAGATCTCCCTTAAACACTGTCGCAAATTAGAACCAACTCCATGTGAAAATGTGTAAAATTGGTGAAAGATCAGAATCGGGCAAAAGGCTACTATTCTGATCTGGTAGCACTTTGCACTGATGTAAACAACTGCATAAAGGTGCAGGAGAACAGAGAATCAGGCACAAGACTGAAGCAAGCTAGAGAGAAAGCCCAAATCCTGCAAATGTACAGTGGTTACTTCACATACGTGAAATTCCATCTTTATTTCCTCTAGCTACAAAAGCATGAAACCATCAGACATCTTTGGACAACATAATAAGCAAGACACAGCATTCTGAATGGAAGAGTGTGACATTGTTAAATCAAAGGAGATGTCATTAGTGCACACACCCAATTAACTGGTGATGGTGCCAGAATAATTGTGCTATATTTGCTGTAAAATAATGTAAAATAAAAAGGTCCCTGGTTCCTAAACGAGACACAAGAAATATCACTTTGATCTTTTATACTTTCAGTTACATTGAAGTAATCCCAATTTGACTATATTTGGGCACACTCTGTGAGCAGAACAAATTTGCTTCCCCCCCACACACATAATCTCAGTCTAATTAAACTAATTGCTTAACGAAACTGAATGGTGTGGCTAGTTAATGATCTCTTGCTGGAAGATAAACGTCAAAGCACTTGAGCATAAGTCAAGGCTAAGCAAGCCATTTTCAAAGCAGGAAATTCATGTTGTTACCAAGTTAATTGTCTTTCCTATTGCATTTATGCTTCCTGTATCAAGTTATTTTTAAAAATACACAACAGGGCTATTGCCTCTATAAGATCTCTAAAGGGATTTAAATTAATATGCCTAGGGGTTGCATCCCTGAAGAAAATATTATTTTAATTTTGGGAGTCTCTACATATCCACATTCTGCTTTGTCACTACAGTTATTTAGGTGAATACAGTGCTAGTAAACACCACGATTACAACTCTGGAGATCTGAGTCCTCTAGTCATTCACAGAACTAGTACAGCATGAGCAGTTGCAGAGTAATGACTAGGTCACACTACAAAGGTTTTGCTGTATTAACTGTATCAGTATAGTTAAAACCCTCCTGATGCAGATACTATCAGTATAAAAGTTCTTATTGTGCAGTGTAGCTTATACTGGTTTCTCAACTTTTATACTAGCTTGGGACTTTTACTGGTACAGCTATGCTAACACATATAGCTATGCTTGTAAAATCTTCTAGTGTAGACCTACCCTAAACTTGCCACTATAGCAACAACCATGAGGTCAGGGAGCAAGTCTAGGATCAGGAGGTTCAGTCTCCTTGGGGGCCACTGGTTTGTTATCCTCCCTGGTGAGAAGAGCAAGCAGGGAGTCTGTGCCAAATGTGATGTATCTACTTCGCTATTTGAAACTGGACAGAGATGAACTCCTCAAATTCACTAGACCAGAGGAGCAGCTATCAGCTGATAACACTGGTAGGTTACAGAAGACCTAAGTCACAGGGGACCTGGGAGAAAGGCTCTGTACCTCAGCTGTCTTCAACAACCCTGTTATTTGAATTTTAGGTCCCCTACTTTGTATTGTTTGCTTTAAATTAATTAAAATTGCACTAAACCAAAAAAAAGTAATTCAGTACAATTAAGTCCAGCTAACAGGTATTTTTACTGTAGTATGATTGGTTGACCAATTTTGTTTGGCACCATCATGTTAATGGAATTGTGTGCTGCTCTATCGCACTAGCATAACTGTCTCCATCTAAACTAGTTACATCATTTAAGATAATTTTAAAAATGTAAAAATGACCTGGCTCGCTGGCAAAATTGACCTAGTAGCACTTATAGGATAACCAAAAAAAACCCCAACACCCCACCCCTCCTAAAATTTTGTAAACTGTATTAAGATTTTCACTTTTTTTTTTTTTTTTTTAATTGTGGTACCTAAAAAGGCAGAGACACTTTGGAATTCAGAACCTGTACTGGGATTACTTATGGCACCTTAGAGACTAACAAATTTATTTGAGCATAAGCTTTTGTTAGTCTCTAAGGGTATGTCTTCACTACCCGCAGTATCGGCGGGTAGCAATCGATTGCTCGGGGATCGATATATCTCATCTCGAGACGATATATCGATCCCCGAACGCGCTTATATCGATTCCGTAACTCTATCAACCCGAACGGAGTTGCGGAATCGACAGGGGGAGCTGCAGACATCGATCCTCTGCCGTGAGGATGGTAATTCGATCTTAGATACTTCGACTTCAGCTACATTATTCACGTAGCTGAAGTTGCCTAAGATCGATTTTCCCCCGTAGTGTAGACCAGCCCTAAAGTGCCACAAGTACTCCTCATTCTTTTTGCTGATACAGACTAACACAGCTACCACCCTGAAACCTGTATTGGGATTGGAAGATTATTACAAGTACATAAAAAATGGGCACCTTTAACTTCTAAATGAAGGCCTACTTTTCAAGTTGGATTTCTTCAAATCCTCTAGAACGGTTTTGAGTGGCATGCAAAAGCATGAGGCTTGAACTAGGACACAAGCCCAATAGGTCATCAGAGTGACAGCACAGTTCTCAGCAGCTGGTTGGGTGAGTGCTGGATTACAGGCCTAGAGGTTACCTTTTTAAAAAAAAAGGGTTGTTAAACCAATTCCTTTGAAAATCCAGTGAGCTAGTAAAATTTACCTTTTCCTATACATTTGGACAATTTTTGCTGTTTCCTACTAGTTGCCTTTCGCACCCATCCATGTAGGTAGAGAGCTTATAATAGGTCAGTTCCCTAAATCACATTACAGTAGAGACTAGAATTGTAAATAACCCTTATATTCAGTACAGATGTGTCTTGTAATCAAACTTTTCTTCCTTAAATTGCCGTCATTAGCTAGAAGTTAACACCCCAGTACAGTTATTGTGCAAGTCTGCTACACTGTCCATAACTTTAATCCTTACAGGCCAGTTTTCATTTCTGCTTGGTTCTCGACTTCCCTCATTTAATATGGAACATTTTGCATCCCATTCACCATAAGTTTTTCAGTTTGCAATTGCTTACTTTTATTTCCATATTGAGAGGGTTTAATTAGCACCTTTTCAAGGCAAACTATTTCTGCTGTACTTGTATTTGCAGCGGGGTAAACCCATCCCTTCTGAATTCTCCCTTTTGTACAGAGTTCCAGTCAACACTCTTGTATTGGTTACTGTTAAAGCTCTTCCCCCATCTCATCATTGCTCAAAATCTAGTCTAATATAACCTTCAATGCAGTCCATTTATTATGGATATCAGATTTTATAATTCTGGAATTTTCTAGCCCACCAGCAAACATTTTATACATGCATGTACATATAACGTATGGGTTAAGAAGAAAAGCACTGCATGTTTAAGTAACTGGACAGACTTTCTCTGCGTCTGTATAAGGCCATGACTACACATGAGTGCGGTACCAAAGTGCTCCTAGGACTTAAGGTGGATGCAGTGTATACCAGCAACACTGCAATATTACTAGTATAGTTTATTCCAGGCCCCAAGCCACCCATGCCAGTAAAAGCACCAGTAGAACTGCACCTACAGTAGGACCTTTTGTCAGCACAGCTATCAATCAAGGATCACACCTCTTTACACTCCTGCCTGGCACATCTATGCCAAAAGCATGGTGTACACATGGCCAAAGAGAATCTTCCACATCTTTGGAAGGCCTTTTGAGAAGCTTAAATACTTTCAGATATACTGACATGCGGTTTAACACTATCAACTGTGACATAGTTCCTCCTCTACCTTGGTGGGTCCTGCACTTATTGGCAGATTTGCTTACCTCAGTGATCTTCCCCACAGGCTCGGTCAACTTCTCCTGTGTCTGATCAGGAGTGGGGAGGCTTGGGGGGAACCCGGCCCGCTTTCTACTCCGGGTTCGAGCCCAGGGCCCTGTGGATTGCAGCTGTCTATAGTGCCTCCTGTAACAGCTGCATGACAGCTATAACTCCCTGGGCTACTTCCCCATGGCCTCCTCCAAACACCTTCTTTATCCTCACCACAGGACCTTCCTCTGGTGTCTGATAACGCTTGTACTCCTTAGTCTTCCAGCAGCACACTCTCACTCTCAGCTCCTAGCATGCGCCTCTTGCTCCCAGCTTCTCTCACACACTTCCTCTCCTCTGGCTCCCCACTCCCTGACTGGAGTGAGCTCCTTTTTAAACCCAGGTGCCCTGATTAGCCTGCCTTGATTGGCTGCAGTTGTTCTAATCAGCCTGTCTGCCTTAATTGGTTCTAGCAGGTTCCTGATTACTCTAGTGCAGCCCCTGCTCTGGTCACTCAGGTAACAGAAAACTACTCACCCAGTGACCAGTATATTTGTCCTCTACCAGACTTCTGTACCCCACTGGTTTGGGTCTGTCACACAACCCTCCTCCATTATATGCACTGTATTATGTCCCTGAGGGTTTAGAGTATTATCACAATATAGTTTAACACTTTCCACTCAAACTACTTAATTATTTTCATAACCAACACCACCTTGCATACAAAAAAAGTCAGACATCATGGTTTCAGAAAAAAGTGAGGTTTTTGTACAAGTCTTTAATAATAAACAAAAAATATATATAATCAGGCATTTTATGCAATGCATACATTCTTTATATCTGCAGGTACAGATAAATAACAGAAGGCAGAAGCAAACATTTTGCTTATCGTTGGCAGTTAACCAATATCACCCTCTCAAGAGATATTATAGGGTCGCAGAATAATACAAGTCTGTAAACTTCACATATTACAGAAAACATACCAGGCAACAATACAGTAGTTAGTTTTCAGAAATTCAAGGATATTTTTCTTAATCACAACCCAGGGTTTAAATTTAATGTTTGTTGTTGCAAAAATTAAGGCCAGCTTTGGATGACAAAAGTTTGCTAATTGATGTTCCGGACTTACAGTCTATCTAATCCATCCCTCACTCAACTTACTTCTCTTAACCACACACCAGCACTAATGAAAACTAAGCTGTACCTCTCCACAAAAAAAAAACTAACAATTTTGTATCTGTGGATCAGCATCCTGAACCCCAACTAATGTATGTATGTACAAAGCAGTTAAGCTTCTTTAAATCAATATTTGTCTAACTCAGTGTCCCAGAATAACAGCTATCCTTCTGCTTTACAGCACTGATGGCTCTACAGAAACAATATATACACGATATACACTGAATCAGAAAAGCAATTTAGAAGGTCCACTGATAACACACAGCTGCTCACATCTACATATGTACATGTTTTCACAGTCAGATTTTAGAAAATTGTCATGAGAACTTCAGAAATACTTCTACGGAATTTTTTTTTATAAATATTAAAAACTCCACTGTCAAAATGCAGGACAGATTTTTTAGATGTATCAAATTTAAATAGATCTTGAAAACTTGTAGAGTTTGAAGCTTGAAGGCTGAATAAAGCTTGAAGATTCTTTAAAAATGTACCAGTAATTTTACCAGTTTCAGCAGACTGGTCACATGCAAAGGATTTGGGTTTTTTTGGATTAAGTCAGGTAGGAAAGAAACTCCACCACTTTTGAAGGGACAGGCAGGTTCTTGACTTGGCTAGTAGGCATAACTCTTCTAATTGCCATGCGACACAGGTGCTGAAGACTGGACACATGTTTTGGAGTTGCCCAGAAGTACACACTTCCATCGTGCGTTCTGCACACAAACACATAAAAGTCAATTATTCCACAGAACTACTTTCAGAATTGCACACCCTTATAATTCGATAGCTGGGGAAAGGCCAGATAAATCCTCTCCTCTGAACTACTTGTTCCCTATCTCTAGATGTTAAATACCAAAGTTGAGATTGCATGCTCTGCTCCTGGGCTGAAAAAGCATCCAGCAGGTCTCACACAGCTCTCTCTCTCTCTCTCTCTCAAGCAATGGTGGCAGCAGACACTGAGCTGCTCAGACTATAAATAGCAGTGTACTATGCTAGGGAATTCAAGGGGCCTGTGTAGGACTGCCAAGTGCACTACCTGCACAAGGAGAATTCTTCCCTGGATGGCTAGAGGGCTTTTACAGCATTTGCACCGTGCTGTTGTAGTGTGTATGGGTCAGACCCACGTTTGTTGCTTGCTTGATCATTTCCTAAATATTAAAGAGAAATAGAGCAAGACTATGCTGGTTAAACTCTCCGTGGTGTTGAACTCAAGGCTTGAGTGACTAAGCTTTGATCCCTCCTTCAAACAATCAAAAGCAACAAAATATCATTTAGAAATGAGGAAGCTAGAACTGTTAGTTAACATTTCCAAAGTCCTTTGAGGATGAATATTACTGCGTAAGTTAAGAATTATTAGCTGTATACTCACCCAGCAGCTAGAACACTGCCATCAGTAGAAAACGCACAGCAAAGCCCATTGTTCAAAGGTGCAACTTGTACAGGACAGTCTTCTTCAATACTCCAGAACCTCACCATTCTGGAAGAAAAAAGTTCGCTGTTAAAGGTCGAGTAATCCATTTCTTTAATGCAGTACAATAATTTATGAAGTGTTAACCTAATTGAGAAACAAATATATATTTATAATATACTATTTTCACTTGCAGTCATGTAGTCCGGTGGTTTTCAACCTTTCATTTGCAAACCTCTAAAAAATTTCAAATGGAGGTGTGGACTCCTTTGGAAATCTTGAACAGTCTGCAGACCCCCAGGGGTCCACAAACCACAGATTGAAAACCACTAATATAGTCAGATATAACTTTATATTTGTGTATCAGACAGATAGCAGTTCTAAATATAATGTAAGTGGTTTGAAGAGTTTGTAACAGACACTACAGACTTAGTAACAGCATGCAAAAAACAGTAGCTTACTGCAGCCAAAGAATTTTAACTGATGATCTGAAAGTGTAGGCTGAGTCTCAAAACATTAGCAGATGTTATTTCTGCTAGGAGTTCTCGGTATTCATTTTAGCAAGGTAACCAAGTGTTTCCTTGCCTTAGACAGGATGCCTTCCCTATCTTCAAAATCTTCTACTTTAAAAACTTACTGTTAGTCTTTATTAACAAAACCATATACAAGTACAGAAGTAAAATAGGATGACCCAAGTAACCATACTGATGACATTTTTTTCAAGAAAAATTTAATTCAAACAGACACAGAAGCACACTATTTCAATGATTTAAACCTAAACAGAGGTCCTTTATTTCTCCACCCTTTTACAGATATCTTTGTATATTTAGAATGCTATTTAAGTCATCTACCCTGTCCACCGTCTCCTGTTTATTTTATATGGCTATGGGAGAGAGTTTTACAACAGACCATCATTCAGACAGCAAGGCATTGGTACAAGCAGTCTGTCAGTTAGAAGTCAATTCTCAGTTTAAAAAAATAAGTTGTGGTTGTACAAGGAATTTGTAATTACTGAGAAGCAGCAAGAGTCTGACAACTCTTTCCTCATACTTACTTATCATCAGCAAGGCTTGCAATATGCAGTCCATCGTGACTAAAAGATACAGATCTAACCCATCTGTCATTCGCTCCCCCAGCAAATATTGGCGTTGGAGCAGGAAACAGATGCCTGTAGACAGACAAAGACAGGCTCAGTTAACAGCATAACCACTGAAAACTATGTAGGAGTTTCTGTTAGCCATGATCAGTGATAGACCTCAGGACACTTTTTATTTTTTACACACACACACACACACACACACACACACACACACACACACACACACACACACACACCTCTGAAGTATGAATTAAGAGATACTGCTACAAAGCTCTACAAAGAGCACCACAGTATTTCTTTATATACTGAAGACATTTGCACTAGTAGGTTTTTCAATTACAGAAAAAGTACTCCCCCAGAACAGAGTTTTGAGCTAATTGTTCATCCCAAAAATAATATTTCATGTTATAAAACAAGGGAATTTAATAACTACACGATAGAGCAGTTTTCTCCCAGGGAATAAAATCTTATTGTTTGGTGCCAATATGGTATTACTCTAGCCTTCTACTGTCCAAAGCTGAGTTTCTTCTCATTTATTAGTCAAGCTAACCAAGTAAGAATCATGGGACTGGGAGGGACTCCAAGAGGTAATCTAGTCCAGTCCCCTGCATTCTCTTTCCAATTACTGTGCAATTAACAGGCATGCCTTAGGTTTTTATAAGATCTTGAACCATTTTAGCAATTCTGTTAATAAATATTAACTGGTTATGATTTGTGTACGTTCAATATACAAAGAATTTGAGTTTAAGACTCTCAGAATCGGTGCTGTATTAGCCCAAGTGTGTCTGGATTTTAAGGCCTCAGTATCTGTTCTTAAGCTGAACTGAGCATGTGCCCAATGCTCAGCAACTTAATCAAGTATTAGGCTCTAATTATTCCCTGCTCCTCTCAATCTGTAAGAGTCCAGGTGTCCAGGAAGGGACCCTTCTCAATTAATGAAGGATGTCTACAGAAGTACGTTATAATAAACAACACAGGGTAATTGATAACGGGTGCTAATGAGCCAATTACATCCTGTGAGTGATAAAGGTATTTATTATTGCAGATGTTTGCTGTTATGAATGAAATAATGACCCATTGAAAGATATTTTTAACTCATTAGGAACTGCTGGTTGCCACAGCTGTCAGTAATAATGACTGGATCTGAAATCTGTGTCTCACATCCTATAACTAACTTCCCCAAAACTCTTTCCTTCTAGATGTGAACTGAAATACGCTGTCACCAATTCTACAGTTACAGAGAGCTGGAATGTATGTCCATCCAGAATAGTGCTATATTAAAGTATTGCCTGATTGGTTTACTTATATAAATAAAACTTCAACTGAGTTAGTTATATGACATCATATCTTATTAAATCCAACGATGCAACAGTTCCATAACTTTGTCACTCCTTACATTTTCATTAGGTATAAACTATGGTCAGATCCTTTTGTAAATTCCAAGAGGGAACTAAAAATTAACATTTAAACACTCTGCTTACCCAAATTCCATTAGAATAACTCCAGTATGGGGATCCCAGACATAAACTCGAGTATCGTAAGATGCAGTAGCCAGTAAAGCTCCATCGGGGGAAAACTCACAAGCTACAACATCGTTGAGATGTCCTTCTAGTTTACGAATCATGGAGTACTTATCCATATCCCAAAGAAAAACCTGAAATTAGAAAAGCTAATGTTATAGCTTTTGCTCAGATACCCAATGCAGCATTTACATTTCTTAACTGTCTGCTAGTTTTACTTAGGATTATATTAAATCAAGCATTATAAATTACTACAATTAAGAATATGCTCGTGTCATACTCAGATTAAAATCAGTTTTAAAAAAAAATTAAAGCAGACATGCAAATTCTAACTTAAGTTTGTTAGATGTTATTTACAAAATAAGCCAAAATATAAGAAAGGCAATGCAATTTAACCATGTAGTTTTACTGAAATCCATGTATTATGAAATTTTATTAAATACACAGAAATAAATAGGGTTAAGCACTAATCCCCTCTTTTCAATAACTACCAAATTTTTAAGAAATATACAGACAGAAAAAGTAAGGTTAACATATTGTTACTCCAGTGGCATCCCCTTTGAGTTTAAGATCACTTGTTTACAATACGCTTGGATCACCGTCAGCCTAGGAAGAGAAACAGATACTGCAAGCAAAGAGAATTCACAGCCAAAAGAAATGTCTTTGGCAACATAACAAGGAAGTCTAACCACATTATTAAAAAAAATTTATGCATCTTAAGTTTAATTATATCAACAACAAAAACATTTGAGTATTGTGATTTACCCAGCTTACTGTAAATTTTACTACAGAAATTGGTGAAGTACAAGTATAATACTAATTGAGGGATTTTACATGCAGTTCTACATTATATAAAACTGCACTGAAGACTGTGCAGAATATCTTGATATGAAGGATCTACTATGTTTTAACATATGTTACAGAAAATAGGCTAAATTTATGGGTACAAAACTATATATTAACTCTGTCCCTGCAAGTGCTCTTTAGGTCTTTTTCCCCCAGTACAATTTTACTTGCAGATTAAATACTAACAATATCTCAGACAGATAAAATGCAAACTTAACTTTAACCAAAGAAAATAGTATTAGTGCCTCACACACTTTACTAAAATGAAACCTTTTTTTAAGTCAGTTAGTTATAAGTATCATGTTGACCAGTTTCACTAATAAGACCCCAACATTCCATAAGACTGGAAAATAAAATTTAAGTTTTAGGAGTCAATGGGTTTCACTGCTGTGAAAATTAAAAAATAAAAAGAAAGAAAGAAAAAAGCAGAAAGTGGACATCAACCAGCACCTGCGTACGTACAGTACACCTTGCAGTCGAATGCAAGGTTACTTCGTCCTATGGTAAAGTTCGCCCCCAGCCTGGTAGCCAGAGATGCCACTCTTTCTGCCCAGCTAACACCATTGTGCGCCTGTGTGAGTGGTGCCAGCTTAACCTCAATCACACCAATATTGCTGCCACCACCTGTGACAGGGAAAGCAAGAAGCTTATGGAAAACACACAGCCTAAAAATATCAATGAATACATCCACATCTGTTCTATTTTAAATGACTAAACTGTTCTCTATCAAATCTGAACTGTTAATTTACCAAACTTTTTTAAAAAATATAAAATGCAT
The DNA here is from genome assembly GCF_025201925.1 of Gopherus flavomarginatus. Classification (NCBI taxonomy): domain Eukaryota; kingdom Metazoa; phylum Chordata; order Testudines; family Testudinidae; genus Gopherus; species Gopherus flavomarginatus. The sequence goes on from NC_066635.1 coordinate 16,332,661, forward strand.
TCTAACAATTATCCTAGCTACCAGTCTTCAATGTTCACATTAATTATGGTTTTGCTAATCAATTAACTTTAGTATACTATTCATAAACTATATGCTAGTCTTTTCCCTTGCCGCTATTTTATACTAATTAATAGTTTTTCAGTGCCAAGAAGAGCAGTTTATTTTAAAACGTGCTTTACCTGCACTGCTTTCAGTTCTTTAGCAGGATATTAGAATACTGATGGAAACAGAACCAATATGCTGTTCTTCATTCTAGATGTTTTAGACATATGAGTGCTATTTGTATTTGAGAATATGCAGAAACATTTTTGTTCAGCAGAAGAGACCATGACCAGCTCAGACTTTGAAAGTCCTTTTAATTGAGCAGGAAATAGAAAGGATAAAATCAACAGCAAGATAATTTGATTAAAACATGAGCCTAAATAGTCCATTCTTAACACTACAAGTTTTACTTTCCTTGATTTTTATTTTATGAACAGATGCAGATGTGCAAGCTACTTCAAAAGATGCTTCAGGTTTCTTCAACTAAAAGCAGTGCAAGTTCTCAGTTCATAAATCAGTATATGAAGGCATCTTAGGTAGTTTACTTCAATTTCTTTCATGCAACTTCTTGCATCATCATAAAAACATTAGAAGTTCATGACACCGAGCACAAGCTTTGTTTGTTACTTAGATTTAAAGTGATTATATGCACAATTCAATAATAAACTTATGAACAAGAAACTCTGACACATACTGCTTTACTGGCTCCAACCGAACACAGAATGGAAGAGTCTGGAGAAAAAGCACAGCCATACACCCAATTCTGGTGCCCTCTTAATACCTTCATCATATTTCCTGCAAAGGAAAAAAAATGGCAAAACTAGGAGTATTAGTTCCAGATTAGTAACCCCCAGGAATAGTCCAAATCCAGTTGTATTTAACATTTTATGCAAGAGATTTTCTTAAAAAGACACTGTACTGTTGTTCTAAACTACTGTTTTAAAGAGACTCTGGCTGTATACAAGTTACCTGCCATACTGAAATGGCCTCCAAACTCTGTACCTTGACCAGCAGGGTCAGCACACATACCATTGTAAATGGCCACTGAACCTCAAATACATGGCTCCTTGCTGAGGTGTAGATACAGTCTGCACTATATGGGATGATGATTAAATGACTACTATAAGGGGGCTGAGGTCAATAAAGGTTTAAAAATCCAAAATATACATTGATACTACTGCTGACAGCTGCAAAAAGATTGCTCTATGCTCTCCCAACAGGTGAATTTAAAAAATAAACAAAACAAAACAATACCATCATCTTTCAGGTCCCACACTCTTAGCGTTTTGTCTCTTGATGCAGACACTAATATCAGGCTGCCATCTGGGGCAAAGGTTAAATCTCTGACCAATTCAGTATGGTCCATCAGATTAAGGAGGAGTTTTCCTGTTGCACAAGAACGATACCAATCAAGAGAAAGTGCATAGCAATTCTTTTACTCAAATTAAACGACCACAAATAAAGCTTAAAGATAAAATTCCTCCTTCTTGCCTACTTTTGGAAACAGGCTAGAGCAGAGATGTATCTAAAATATGTAAAGAAATTTATCTAGTATACATACTTCATAGTGATAAGACGCAGTTAATCTTTCCAACTCTGACTAGGTCTGGAAAACAACTAAAATCTATACAGTAACAAGATTAGATGTTTGAGAACTAACCTAAGTGAATTACCTTTTATCTTTAGATGAATGCATGGTTTTGTTCTTAACTTCAAAGAGCAAGTTTTTCAATAGCAACTTCCCTAATATTCATTAAGTAATTTCACTACTAACTGACCAGGAGTTAGTTGCAGCCCAATATAATGGTAATTACAAATTAAATTACAGGATCCCATACCCCCTTGTAGCTTCAAAGGTTACGACTGTCAGCCTATTTTAACGGAATCAGTATTGCTCATAAAAAAAGTAGGGCAAGCGATAATTATTTCTAAATAACCTTCCCCATAACTAAAGTACTAAAGGAAACTCTTCCCTACCTGGAATGCTGAGTTTTCCTTAAAAAAAGCTAAAAAATTCAAGTGTCTCAAGTCAAGCACATACTTACACATTTTTATGGACCGAGGCCTAAACTAGTATTTCTTCCCCCATGCCACCCAGTTTTCCGCCACATCCAAATGACACTTCTGAAGTGCATTTCAGGTGAGATTTCACAAAGCAACAAGACAGTAATGGTTTGGTATGTAATCTGCCATCTTAGCCCAGAGACACTGAAGTACAACCTGAACCATTTCTCTTTTCAACAGCATTTCTTTAGTACAATTGTAGTTGCAAAGGTTCCTTCTATTTTTAGACCTAACTTAGTTCATTTTAACTGCACTTTTCAAATTAGCATTCATAAACCAATACATTTAGAAGCTAGCCATTTCTAGTTTATGATATAGCTACAATGCTGCATTAAGTGACAATGGCAAGACATACATTTAAACAAGCTCCTGTACCTGTGTATACATCCCATATTTTGATGCGCCCGTTGTTCAAGCCAGTTGCAAAGAGAAGCTGATCCTGCCCAAATTTGAATCGATGCCATTCTATATTCACACAGCGACTCTGTTTTTCAGGCACTGAAGACCCAAAAGCAAGACTCCAGACTGTATCACCACAATCAATTATATGCTCACAAGGCTTATTTTTTTGACCACTATCACTGTTCTGTCTTGAGAGTCTTGCATTGACTGAATTTGCAACATTCTTTGTGCCGTGTAACAAGCTGTAAAACAAGTCAGCATTTTAGAAAGAATGCGCTTTACTCTAGAAACACAATGAACTCAGTATTTGATTCTAATAAATCTATAGGCAATCATAATACACATATTGCTACTGTATCTAAAATTAATACCTTAAGATTTTAAAATGACTGTCCCTTGTTCGTCAGTTGTGAAGAGGGTTTGCCATATCTGAAAACCTTGCCCATTATAGCAATAAATTCCAGTTTCCTAATTCTACTTCTGTACAGAGCAGTTAGCTTCTTTAACCCTTCATGAAAGATAACATTTTAAATGCTATACTTAAACTGAAATTTTTAGTGAGAATCTGAATGTATATTACAGTTAAGTATTTGAGTTGTTTTTTATATAAAAGATTGGGGGAGGGAGGGATCCTTTCTGTTCTGCTACAACTCACCAATATGCCCTTCAAAACACTACATTTAATTAGAAAAATCCTAGTAAGAGATATTGAAGCCTGCACACCATACTTAATAAACCGAGTACAGTGCAGAGAAAATGTATTTGCTATACAAGGAAATGCAGCTGACAATCACAAAAATTTACCAACTTCCAAATGGACTTAAAAGTGACCTGCAAATTAAAAATGTGCAGTGTTCTTTTTATAATGTGCTGAAAATATGCTGAGAATACTCTTTTTTTTTTTTAAGCTTAGAGATGCCAAGAATATAAGGACATGTTTCCTGATTTTGTTGGAGAACCAAAGACTGGAGTGGGAGTTCTCAGTCCTCAACTGAAGAGGTAGGCTATCTGAATCTCTTAAAAGAGCTTCTCTCTGTGTTTCAGGAAGTTGATATGGTGTTAAACAAAAAGTACAAGCTTAAAATCACTTCCTCTCTCATTGCACAAGTCTGTTTTTCACTTGTGATATCACTAGTTCTCCCATTGTCCATAGACTCCCCCTACTTATATAAAAATCAAGACAGGTTATAGATAAAAACCCGAATAACCCAATCTCTCATTTATACATCTTAAAGAAGCAAAAACAGCACACCATCATCTTTATTTATTTGCAGGTCACCTCATATTTCTTTTACAAAATGAAGAAATAGGAGGAAGTGAATTTGATAGCAAACTGCACAGTTTTTAATCTTACAAGTTATTAAAGCATTGGGTCCAGGGAACAAGCTTTACTATGCGATGTCCTTGTGACCATGCAAAGTAAGATCCATCAGGTGCAAAGGCAACGGTCCAGTTTTCACGTCCACACTTCTTATCAAAAGGAGACGTTGGGGCTAAGAGCTCTCCTATAGGACGTGATCTTGCTAAAAAAAACAAACAAAAAGGAAATCCCATTTAAAATGTGAACAAGAGATTCAGCATATTTTAAACTTATTACCAACAATGCAGAGATTTCTGCTGATATTTTTACTTTAAATCAGACAAACTAATTTTTGGCTAGAAAAATGACTGCTGCACAAAAAATTCATTTAAAGTCTTCCTTAGTAGTGACTGCAAAAACTTCAGGTCATTAGGCAGCAGAAATGTACTTAAATAACCAACAAGAAAACCACATCTCAAGGTATTATGAACCCAGCTGAAATCTCATTTAAGAGTCTGTTGAAACTATTAAATTACTCTAGCCTCCAGCATTACAGATAGCACCAAAATTTGTCTCTCTGCAATTCAAGCAAGTATTTCAGTAGAACTGAACAGAAAATTTACTTGGTGAAATTTTTACAAATGTGTGCGACGTCAGTTACATTATGTCTCATCTCCCCACATAAAGAAAACACCACTACTGATGTACTGTCAGGCAAATGGGGAGAGATTTTTATACCAAAAATTCCACTCAATCCCACTTATTTCTAGTGAGTATAGCAGAATAAAGTAGCATCGGGCAATCAGAGTCAAATATTTGTATTCTTATTTACTGGACCCGAACACAGAATATTTTCTCCCTCCAATCTAAGAGGAGGGGCAGTTTTATTGTCCTTACTACACCAGTCAACAGATTTAAGAGGACAAAATAGCGCTTTTCAGCATGTCCATTTTTACAAATGAAAATTTAAAAGGAAGGAGTACAAAAATATCACATGTGGTTGTTATGAAATTTTAAAAATGTTTATTAAACATGTAAGTGTTTGTTATGGATTTACAATGTTCCTACTTCAAAATCAACTGCCTTGGAGCTTGAGCCTCCCTCATGTGAATGGAAGGAATCTTGCAGCAGCCCTGCCCTTCATGAGTAAGTGCTCTCACGTGCTGTCTGTATTCATACAGGAGGGTGGAGTTTCTGTGAGTACATGATAAACCCACCACATGCAATGGCAGCTATTAACCATTTCCAAAAAAGAAATGAATGTTGGTAAGTGAAAATATGTATTTATACATTGTTTTGTGGCTTAACCAGGGACTGTTTTAAAAAATCACCAGTAGAAAATGTCCAAAATAGCTAAACAAAGTATCATATATAATTTTTTTTTAATTAGAAATCCCTTGCTATCCCGTCTGCAGGTTTTGTTGGAGTTTTTTTGTATTACCAAAAATAAAAAGTCACATAAAATGTGCGCTATTATATATACTCCACAAATTTATTTATTTTTTACAAGTGACTGAAACACAATAGCTTTAACAAAAGAACCATTTTGTCAGACAATCCATTTTTTACTTAATAAGTTGACTGAACTCTGTATTTCTATGATTTCACACAACTAGCAGCCACCTCTTATTGCAAAACGGAAAAGGCAAGGACAAAGACTTTGCCAATCAAGACTGCTGCATCAGGTTAAATGGAGGAGTTGACAAGCGTGGTCCGAAAAACTCCTCGGTAGCTACGTGTCCTTCCTCCTGCCGCAGAGTACATACCGTATCGCTCTCCCTTCCCCCCTAAGGCATCTCAGGATGCTCCGTAATGTGGTTAAAACCTTTGCCCCCCATGGGCACTAGCTGGACCATCCCAAACCAGCGACCACATTATAGACTCCAACGAGGCTGATAGCTTTTATTTTATGCAACCACAGAGCTGGACGCCTATAGTAACCGCACCCCCTATCCACAGCCAACAATGCCTGGGTTCCTCCTTGGCATCCACACCCACTCCCCCATCTCACCATCCAGGCCCCTCTCCCCACCCAACATCTCATCCCACCGGGATCCAGGGAGCGCCCAGACCCACCCACTCCCTCGCCGCAAGTCACGATGTACCCCCCAGTCTCTCCAGAGGTTCTCCCCTCGCTAACTGGCTTCCCTCCAGTGGGCGTGTCCCCCCACCCAAACTCCCATAACCCCGCTCCCCATCCCATCTCCCCCACCTCTCCAGGACCCCCACCTCCACCTCTGCCCACATTCTATTCAACCCAACCCCCCCAGCCCACCTCCACCGCCTCTCCAGGACCCCCTCATACCCACCTCCCTGCCTACACCTACACTCCCCCAACCCCCCCTTCTACCCTCCCATACCCACACTCCCCCTTCCACCCCTCTAGCCCCCCCATACCCACACTCCCCCTTCCACCCCTCTAGCCCCCCCATACTCACACTCCCCCTTCCACCCCTCTAGCCCCCCCACACTCCACCCAACCCCTTCCACCCCTCCAGCCCCCCCATACCCACACTCCCCCTTCCACCTCTCTAGCCCCCCCATACTCACACTCCCCCTTCCACCCCTCTAGCCCCCCCACACTCCACCCAACCCCTTCCACCCCTCCAGCCCCCCCATACCCACACTCCCCCTTCCACCCCTCTAGCCCCCCCATACTCACACTCCCCCTTCCACCCCTCTAGCCCCCCCACACTCCACCCAACCCCTTCCACCCCTCCAGCCCCCCCATACCCACACTCCCCCTTCCACCCCTCTAGCCCCCCCGTACTCACACTCCCTCTTCCACCCCTCCACCCCCCCGTACCCACACTCCACCCAACCCCTTCCACCCCTCCACCCCCCCGTACCCACACTCCACCCAACCCCTTCCACCCCTCCAGCCCCCCCATACCCACACTCCACCCAACCCCCCCTCCATCCCCCCCGTACCCACACGCCACCCAACCCCCCTCCAGCCCCCCCATACCCACACGCCACCCAACCCCCTCCAGCCCCCCCATACCCACACGCCACCCAACCCCCCTCCAGCCCCCCCATACCCACACGCCACCCAACCCCCCCTCCAGCCCCCCCATACCCACACCTCACCCAACCCCAGGCGCATCTCCCCCCACCCCCACGGGTGGCCACCCTGTACCCAATCCAGCCCCTCCCCACCCTCACAGTACCCAACCCCACCCATTCCCCCAGGCTCCCCTGCCCAGTCCCTCCGACCCCACAGACACTACCCTCACCGATGAGCTTCTCGTTGACACTCGGGGGAAAGCTGGCCATCTACGGAGCCACCCTTCGGACCGGCTCTGACACAGATCAGGGCGCGACGGGACTGACCGACCGGACGGAACGCTACCGCTGCGCTAGGCAGGACCCACACTGAGACAAAATGGCCGCCGCCTCCGGGGATGTCGTGTAGGGGCGGGGCCATGGCAGCAGGCCACGCCCCTTCCAGGGGGCGGAGCTATGAGCGCGCTCGCAAACACGCGCACAACCCGTCTCGCCACTGTGAGGCAGGTCTGCCGCGGGGAGTATGGGGTGGCCACGATCCTGGGAGAAACCATTTAACCATTCCACGGGGGGAGGCGTGTATAGGCGTACGGGGCAGAACGAGGGGGTAGGAGTTAAGGGCAGGATGAGGAACAAGGTCTGTGCTAGAACTTGGGTTTGGACCAGGGGCAGGGGCAGGACCAAGGGGTAGGACCAGAACCAGGGGCAGGGGCAGGACCAAGGGGTAGGACCAGGGCTTGGACCAGAACCAGGGGCAGGGGCAGGACCAAGGGGTAGGACCAGGGCTTGGACCAGAACCAGGGGCAGGGGCAGGACCAAGGGATAGGACCAGAACCAGGGGCAGGGGCAGGACCAAGGGGTAGGACCAGGGCTTGGACCAGAACCAGGGGCAGGGGCAGGACCAAGGGATAGGACCAGAACCAGGGGCAGGGGCAGGACCAAGGGGTAGGACCAGGGCTTGGACCAGAACCAGGGGCAGGGGCAAGACCAAGGGGTAGGACCAGGGCTTGGACCAGAACCAGGGGCAGAACCAAGGGGCAGGACCAGGGCTTGGACCAGAACCAGGGGCAGAACCAAGGGGCAGGACCAGGGCTTGGACCAGAACCAGGGGCAGAACCAAGGGGCAGGACCAGGGTTTGGACTAGAACCAGGGGCAGGACCAGGGCTTGGACCAGAACCAGGGGCAGGGGCAGGACCAAGGGGTAGGACCAGGGCTTGGACCAGAACCAGGGGCAGAACCAAGGGGCAGGACCAGAACCAAGGGGCAGACCAGGGCCAGAACTAGGCACAGAACCAAAGTTTGGACAAACTGGCATGAGAATAAGTCCTGGCTAGGGCAGGACCCCTGACTAGACTGTAAACCCTCCAGGACAGGGACTATGTTTTCATACAGTTATGTACAGCACCTGGTACAAGGGGGCACCGATCCTTACTGGGGCTGTAGAGTGCTGTTTGTAATGCAAATATAAAAGAATAGTTCCAGATAGGACTGGTGTTAGGAACATTTCAATGAGGAACAATAAAATCTGAGAAATGCAGTCTTGCAAGCCATCTTGTGTAAATGGCCCCAAACTTTTCTCTGAAATTGGGCTTGTGTTTTGCACCTGTAAATTTTTTTCCATGCAAGCAGTCTTCTTTGCTTGCAAGTCAGGAAGTTAGACAAGCAGACTCTGGAGGAATAGATTTCAAGGGCTAAATTTTCACAACAGCCTCTGAAGTTGGATATCATTTTCCTCATTTAAATGGACACTGGAAAGAGATCCCACTTAGGCCACGTCCAGACTAGGAATTAAAATCGATTTTAGATACGCAACTTCAGCTACGGGAATAACGTAGCTGAAGTCGAATTTCTAAAATCGAGATACTCACCAGTCTGGACGGGGCGCCATCAATGTCCGCGGCTCTCCGCGTCGATTCCGGAACTCCGTTCGGATTGATGGAGTTCCGGAATCGATGTAAGCGCGCTCGGGGATCGATACACCGCGTCCAGACTAGACGCGATATATCGATCCCCGAGCAATCGATTTTAACCCGCCGATGCCGCGGGTTAGTCTGGACGAGGGCTTAGGGACAAAATCCCAAGGCAGGCTTAACAGGCAGAGGCCCACTCTCGAGGTGCATTCTGCCAGTGAACTCTTTTTGCCCTGATGGTGACATACTATCTTATGTTTCTTTGGTTGAGTGAGATATGCTTTTTATCCTACTGGAGAATGAAAAGGGTAGCGTTTCTATGGAACCAGACACAACTAGAATAATCTCTTGCTTTTCAATTAAACTCAGCCAAACTAGTCTATAATTTATAAATGCAGTTGTTTCCTTTCTTCATTCTCTTTTCTTCCTTGCTGTCCTTTCTTATATATTCCCTTTCTATACCTCTATCTGTCTGGCTGACTTTGTCAGTTTTGCTGTCCCCCCTTTCTCTGGTTTGCTTGAGGGATTTGGGAGCAATACCTGGAATAATATGTCCCTTTTTAATAGCTCTCAAGAGCAGTACTGATGGATCACAAGATGCATTCCATCTTGTACTATTTACTGTCCTTGCCATTAAGTGACGCTAATCTAATGCTCTTTCCACTAATGTAATTTATATTCCTAAACTGATTTGTTAAATCTCAGTTCATATTTTAGTCCTAATCTTTTGTGACTGCACTACAATCAGCTGATTCCAGACACCCTCCCGATGTATTGTTACAGTATATTAATCCTTTTTTCCATTACTTCCAGGTTATCACCCTAAGGTTCAGTTTCCCCACTCTCTTTCTGCCTAGCCGTGTCTACCCTATACATAGAACCACGTTTCGACCCAGTTCTACAAAAATCAACAGTATCGGGGAACCTGATTATGGCAGGTACTTTCCTTGACATGGTTCATTCTTGCAGAGCAGATGGGACCTAACTATTTTGCAGTCTAGCAAGGACCCAGCCTTGCTTGTAGTATGACTCCTGGACACAGGTTAAATACAGTTTGTTCCCGTTTACCCTCTCACTCAACCAAAATTGTGTTGAGGGGGAGAGGTGTGTGACAATCTTTTGACCAGGTCTAGCATGTTTTATTTTATAGTCTAGGTGGAATCTTGTCTGACATGAATACAACTAACTATTTCAGTGCAATCCACCCAGCAGCATTTTTCTTACCACAAGCATGTTGGCTCATCCACATTCACCATGCTGCATGATGATGCTTGTACAAGGGCAATCTTAAAAAATGTGGGTATCTGTCCCTTGCTGCTTCAGCTCAGATTCCTAAAGGCAGAGAAATGTGGGTGTTTTTCATTAAAGATGTCCTCCTGCAAAAAGACCCAGGGAACTGGTGCATTGGCTAAACCGGTTACGCAAATTTGGTTAAGTAATCCTGTGTCTACACAGTAGACGAACCCAGTTAGAAACCACCTGCAGCCTGTCACGCACATTACAGCTGTTATCTAATCAGGGTAAAAATTTCTGTACTACAAGTTCATCTTGTTGTGTGCGAACATGAATCATGTATGAAATCAGCCATGTTACAAAGTGCCTCCAAACTAAGCTTATCTGTTGAGTCAATGGTCTAAGCCCCATTGTGTTATGGGATCCATTTATGACACAGTTACCTTCCCATATGATTCAGTCTTACAGGTTAGGTGAGATTGAACTATATTGCAGCCTTGCTACTGCCCAATGCTGTAGCATGCTTCAGAAACACCTTTAAAGCAGTTAAATCCTATTTGTGCTGCAAGACTGAACCATATTTTAACTGTGTCAAGAGACTCATGCTTTGTAACCGATCCCCCAAAACAGCAGGAGTCACAGCGCACATATAAACCACTCGCTCGTGAATCCTGACTTGTAGCCTGGGAACCCTAACTATGACATTATGTCAGCCAATATGCTTTCTATCCCTACTTCAGTGAAGACATAGTGAGCTTGTATTCATAAACTGGATATTCACGTAGGATAAGATGAGACATGCTCTTTAGATGCTTAAATATCATAAGGGCAGCAGTAACATTCCTACCGGATGAGTAGGATGGGTGTTGTCTTCATAATTTTTTTAACTTTTTCAGACAGGTTATGAAATCTTTGATGTCTATGAAATTGCAGGGCAATATCTAAAACAAAAAGTGGCTGTGTTGTGGAATCCATGGCTATAGGATTTTAACAGGGGCCTTTGATTTCATATTTCCCAACCATTGATATTATGTAAGGATCCAGCCTTTCTTTGCCCTGCTTTATAGGCTAATACACAGTCTGGGGAGATGGTAAAATTTTGAGCCAGAATTTATAGTTAAGCTCCCTGCATAGGGAGAAATGGACCACAAGGCTAAATCTCACTCTTCGTGACATGAGAATGACCATACTGGGTCAGACCAAAGGTCCATCTAGCCCAGTATCCTGTCTTCTGACAGTGGCCAACACCAGGTTCCCCAGAGGGAATGAACACAACAGGTAATCACCAAGTGATCCATCCCCTGTCGCCCATTCCCAGCTTTTGGCAAACAGAGGCTAGGACACCATCCGGGCTAATAGCCATTGATGGACATATCCTCCATGAATTTACCTAGCTCTTTTTTGAACCCTGTTATAGGTTCCTCTGGCAAGGAGCTCCACAGGTTGACTGTGCGTTGTGTGAAAAAATACTTCCTTTTGTTTGTTTTAAACCTGCTGCCTATTTCATTTGGTGGCCTCTAGTTCTTGTGTTACGAGAAGGAGTAAATAACACTTCCTTATCTACTTTCTCCGCACCAGTCTTGATTTTATAGACCTCTATCATATCCCTCCTTAGTCGTCTCTTTTCCAAGCTGAAAAGTCCCAGACCTATTAATCTTGCCTCATGTGGCAGACGTTCCATGCCCCTAATCATTTTTGTTGCCCTTCCTTAATCATCCATCCATTCCCCTCTCTGTCCCTTCCTCCTCCTTTTTCCCCTTTCTCTCTACATCTGTATCTCCAAATTCTCTCTCTCTTCTAAAGGCTGCATGGCCCCTTTCCTTGGCCTCTGCTCACTTGAGCAGCCATTTGGTCCCTCATCTCATGCTACTCACCAGGGCTGTCATTTTAGTTTCTTCCCCAGGTTCTCCTCCTTCCTAAATCTCTGCTCTCAGTCCTGATTTTGCCGTGATTTATCCCAACACTGCCCGTGTCACATGTTACACTTCCATGTAGATGCTGCTTCCCCAGTGGGGAGAGATTCCTGATGTCCTCAGATAGCACTTTTAGAAGTGCCAGCATAACTAAATCTCACCATTAATCTCTGAGCCTTCTTGGCCCTGCTGAACATGGAAAGAAACTACATTCACTGGACAAAGAACCTTTCAGAGTTTCTATTACATTGAGCCAATTCTGCCAAAACTTGCTCCAACACATTCTCTCCTACTTAAAGATGCAACAAACAGATGCTACCCCGACAGCTCAAAGGGCACCGTTAAATTCTGCTGGAAAGAAGTTTGTGCAGCAAGGTTTGCAAAGAGCTCAGATTAAATAATATTTTTCTTTAGCGTCTTGTATTTGAGGACCTCAGAGCACTTTAAGTATTATTATCCCTATTTCACAGATGAGGAAAGTAAGGCAGAGCTTCAGGGCTTGTCTATCTGGGGAAACTGCTTAACACAGCTATAACAGAATAATCATTCCACTATAGCTAAACCAGAATAGCTCCCTGTGTGGACACTCTATTCCAGAATGAAATTACCTTTAATTTGGAATAGTAGCCACCTAGGGGAGTTGGCATAGCTAAATTATACTGGAATAGCCATTGCAGAATAGTTATTTTGTGATAGCTATGCTAGTAAATTTCCACCATGTATCCAAGACCTAAATGACTGTATTAAGGCCTGAGCTACACTAAAAAGTTAGGTCATCCCAGCTATGTTGCTCGAGGATGTGAAAGATCCACACCCTTGTGCAGCCAAGTTAAGATGACCTGACCCCCCATCGAGACAGTTTTAGGTCAACGGAAGCTTCCACTGGCCTAGCTACCCCCTGTTGGGGAGGTGAATTAACTATGCTACGCTGCTGGAAGTGTAGACAAACCCTAATATTAGTGCACTGGCAAAGGCAGGAAAAGAAAAAGGGGCTTCGACTCCCTGTCCTGTGGTCCAACCATTAGACGTGGTACTTTATGAGCAGCACAAAGTCTGGGTCATTTAAGTCTCTTCATGCTGTTTGGAGATGGAAAAGCCCTGAACATCTGTCCTCACTTAACCACTTAATTTCTCCCAAATGTCAGGGGTATTTGTACCGCTGGTGAATAACATGAAATGTCCCTGGAGTTACTTATAAGCTATGAATGTTTGAACTGGGCCATCACGTAGCTGAGATTACTCACTTTGGAAGACTGCTGAGGATTTGCATGCCTCTACACAGCCAGAATAAGGCTGCTGTGTTTGCTTACCTTGTGGGGCTGTTAAACGAAGGCCGAGAGAGCAGACAAGTAACACAGTTTTGGCAGTGTTACCGAGCCTGTGGGTTTCCTGCTATTCTTGTGTAGGATTTTTAAGAGAAGCGATATTCTTCTTGAGTTCTTTTGTTATATCTATATGTATCCCCTGAACAGCTGACATTTCCCCCCATAGGATTCTCCTTCTCCTTGGAGTCACAGATTTTTAAGGTCAGCAGAGATTAATAGATAAACTAGTTTGACCTCTTTTATAACTTAGGCCACAGAATTTCATCCAGTTACTCCAGAGATAGCTGTCACTATTCCTTTGCGGATTAGGCAGGGTCAGGGATGGAATAGGCAGGGTGGAAGCGGCTTGCATGCCCCATACAGTCACATGTTGCATGAGCCTGGAAGGCTGTGCAAATGGCTCTGGGTGATTTATGCTTTTTCCATTATCTTTCCTTTCAGACGCAGCTGCCAGCTCTGCGTAGTGTTGTTCAGCTCGGATGTTAATGAGCTCAGTGCCATATTCCCCCATCAGCCTCTGTCAGGATGTTACGGGTTGCAGTGAACTTTCACAAATAAAGAGGGAGTTTACTTTTGAGGCAGGTGGGCAGCCAAGATTACTTTCTAAAGTCCAGCCTACATGGCTCTTTCTGATGCCATTAAAGCACCAGCTTCTATTTATTCAATTTTCTTATTTACTGACCCACTGAATCTGGGCACGTGTCTCATTTCTGTTTCTTCCTTTGGACTTTTAGAGTAGTTGGGTTGATTTAGAGTTCTCGTAACTGTCCTTGCTGACGTTTTTGTGGCTCACTCAATGAATTATTAGACCTAACTTGGCAAGCAAAGGCTAGGGGGCCTTAAAGGCCTTGATGGGACCCTGCTGCTTCCATAGAGATTGATTCAGCTTCAAAAGGAGGAGAAAAAGGTGGACAGACTGCTACGTGGAGGGTAAAACAGTGCTCAGCAGATCAGAAGATATGGCCCATGAGCTGAGTTGCATCCTCATTGGTGCAGGGAGTTGCAAATGGTCCTTCTCTCCATCATCAAAGCCTCTTGTATCACGATGGTGGCAGTGGGGATTTACCCCTAGAGGAGGGCAGGTGGTGTTTCTTCTGCTGCCCTGCTCAGGGGAGGCAGATGTGAGTCCCACCATAAGTGCCCTAAGAGGCACACTGGTGAAGGCATGCATCAAGGATGAGCGGTAGCAGCCACTGCCTGGTCAGTATCACCCACTGCCTAGCTGTCTGCAGGCCCCTCAGCCAGGTGGTGGTTGTTGGCCACCCAGCATTACCATAGCCTTCTGTTGGCAGACTTCCATCTCTGAGAACCAGGCATCCTCGTGCGTGAATCTTGGTTTAAACTGGCATTAACCAGCAGTGCATCTAGCTCATGGCCTCTACTGCTTATGACACAATTCCACCTTCCCCACACAAGCCAGACCAACCATGTTAAAACTCTGCTCATGAACAACTTCTATTAATCCTTGTTGTTTGGCTGCCTCGATGGGCCCTACAGGAAAAGGATACAGCATGCTGCAGAATTTGGCTCAGTAATAATTGTCATATGTATAGCCCTGTGCTATAGGGAGGCAGGGTGTTGTGTCCCTGCCCCCAAAGAGCTTACAATCTATAGACCAAACACAAGACGTGATAACCAAGAGGGAATGCAGAGCACAGGTCCTCATGCCAGTCAGATCCAGGTGGCTGATCTGTGTAGCTGTGCATGTGTCTTGGTGGTGTGGCTTTTAAAAAAAAAAATATGTAGCCTGGTGATGATGGCTGGCAGATCCAACCTGGCTATCTCCCTTGTTTCTGTTGCTGCTGGAAGTGGAGGCCACATGTAGGAGAAGGACGGGGGAAAAGGTATCCTGGATCAACTCTCGCTGGTCCACTGGGGACAGGGAATGGGAGGAAAGGAATAGCAGGTCCAGAGGAAAATGTTTACCCACAACCGCAGCATAACTGGATGGTTTCTACTAAAATGACCAGCAATGGAATAGATCAGGGGTGGCCAACCTGTGTCTCTGGAGTCACATGTGGCTCTTCAGAAGTTATTATGCGGCTCCTTGTATAGGCACCGACTCCGGGGCTGGAGTTTCAGGTGCGAACTTTTCAGTGTGCCGGGGAATGCTCACTGCTCAGCCCCTGGCTCTGTCACAGATCCTGCCCCCACTCCATGCCTTTCCACGCCCTCCCCTGAGCCTGCAGTGCCCTCGCTCCTCACCCTCCCGCCCAGAGCCTTCTGCATGCCATGAAACAGGTGACTGGGAGGTGCAGGCAGAAAGTGGGAGGCGCTGATCAGTGGGGCTGCCGGTGGGTGGGAGGCGCTGGGAGCCAGAGGGGAGTAGATGGGGTTCTGCTGAGGTATTACTGTGGCTCTTTGGCAATGTACATTGATAAATTCTGGCTCCTTCTCAGGCTCAGGCTGGCCACCCCTGGAATGGATAGCATGAAAATCACAATGGTTCATCATTAGGTTTCCGAGTAAATATCACCATTTCCACAGATATGGGTCAATTCACAGTTCTCTTAGTGCCTGGTCTTCAGCGCGGTCTCAAGACAACCTCCCTTTTTACCCCCTGCAGTTTTGTGAAAGTGTTTGATTGCATTTGAGTGGCTGGATTGCACGTATGCAGCAGCCAGGTAAACATATGATGACATGCACCGCTGGAGCAAAGCTACACCCAGGGTTATTTTTGTCCATAAGCCACAGAGGAGAAGAAAAGAGAGCCAGATTTAATGAAAGTTTAGATTCCAGAGAAAACTGATGGCAGAAGCAGGGAAAAGCTGAGATAATGTACTAGCTGGTGCCAGCTCCGTCCAGTTCTTCCTTCCCCCCCCTCCCTCCCATTCAGGCCTAGGAAGGTTGGAAGGCAGAAAAGAAAGTTACCAAATATGCAATTCATGCTTTGAAAGCCCTATGTCCCAATCTACAATCTCTAGTAATTATTAACACCAGAAATTGTGAAAGATCAACAGCCTTTTCCTTGGACACTGACTTAAACATTTCAAGTTTCCTCTTGTGGTCATGGGCCTCCATTTGGGGGTCTTTGTTCAGCCATCACCCCAGTCCAAATAACGAACAGCAGCCTAGTGAATCCAAGGGGTGGGGCAGCACACTTCACTGTAATGCCTTGCCACACTACTGGTAAGTAAGAGCTCAAGGGCCATAGACCGGGTCATTTAAAATTCATTACACGAATGGCACACATGTAATTTGGCTGCAGATTCTATGTTGCCCCCCACCCCCAGTTCAAATGGCCAGACACAGCTCTAGGTTGCAGAGATGACACAAACATTGCAGAGTAAACGGCGATCTAGAGTCAGGACATGCAGCTGCTATTGAAGTCCATGGGCGTTGCACCCATTTGCAGCAGGTCTGAATTTAGCACTACACGTTTAATGATGTAAGGGCTGACTGTGCTAGTATTTAGACTGTTATAGTGCACCCATCATTGTGGTCTATGAGCTCTAGCAGGGGCCAGTCCCCACACCCAGGAGAGTAAGGATTGCCACCGTAGCCAGATCTGCACCTGGTTGAAGGGGGAGAAGGTTCCTTGTGCCCTACACACACAAGGCCCAGCCACGCTCCAGCCCTTCATTAAGAGGAAGAATATAATGGAGGGGGCAGGATTATGTATAGGGGTTGAGCAAGCATAATGAAGAGGGAGGTTTGAGACTTCCCAAAAGGAATAAGGCTGAGATTTTGAAAGGCATTAAGGAAGATAGGTCCCAGTACCTATTGAATTTCAATGACAGTCGGATGCCTAACTCCCTTCAGCATGTAGTTAGAGTGTTCCTGCCCTGGAGAGTTTGCCATCTAAATAGACCAGAGAGACAAAGGATGGGAGGGGAAACAGAGAGGTGAAGTGACTTGCCCAAGATCACACAGTCAGTCAGTGGCAGAGCCAGAAATAGACTCTGTCTCCTGACTCCCAGATGGAAGCCCAGTTCACTAGATCATACTGCCTCCCCAGCAATTCTTACTAGTAATTTCCTTTCCCTCCTACTGTACCTATAGATTACCTATAGAGGTTTCCACCTCTAGCTGAAAACTTGAGCAGTTTTCCTTAGCTGTTTGTAACTTTGTTTGAGTCTGAGTCCTAAGGGGTTAATCTGAAAAGGATGGATGAAATAGTGTCCATGTGGTGTGGAAAAATTACATAGTTGGAATACTGGGAGAGAAACGGAGCTTGTGTTTCTCTTGCGTTCTTTTGGTTTCTCAGAAGTTTTATCATTTGGGGGCCATTTCTTTGTGGTGTAATAATCGGAACTTGCAGATTATGGTAAATTAATTGTTTTAATTATGAGTTTTTAGTGACTGCACTGGAGTAAGGGAGGGTGCTGGTTTGGGCTTAATTTTTTAGGCATACCACTTTCCTTCATTGCAAGCTAACCGTGGCATTGTACCTTGTGGGAGCCCACTTCCAGACACAGCAGCAGTGCTATATTTATCATTCTAGATGGCGGACCGTCATGCTGGGAAATTTGAACTGTTCAGTCAGATGATAGTGAAAAGATATTCACGCAGCAGAAAGGCCATGTCAGCGCCCTGGAAAATTAGGTTGACCTAGGAACCCAAAAGCTCTTGTGGGATAGTGGAGAGATTTCTATTCCTCCTGACTGCTGAGTGGAGAAAGATCAGAACAGCCTGCACTAGGAGGCCAGACTGTCCCCTTTGCAAGATGCCAGTTCTGCTAACTGCAGGACTTAGTGCTGTACGTGCTTTTCTACACTAAATCAGTTTCATTTGCAGTATGCTTTGGTTCTGGGTTTGTCACTGTTGCATTAATAAGAATGAGCTGTTGCTGAGCGTCCCATGGGAGTGTTCTGGATAGAGCTCAGAGAAAATTTTTGAACAGTTTATTCCCCAAAATATGCAGTTTTGGTTGACCTGAAACTATTTGCAAATTTGACAAGAATTTTCGGAATAGTTGCATCCAGAAAATGTTTGGGGTGGGTTTTTTTTGGTTTGTTTTTTTTGGGGGGAGGAATTAGATTCACTAAACAGGGAGGGGAGGAGCTGCTGCTGCTGCTGCTGACCTCATAACTTTTAACCCAATGATTAGGGCACCCACTGAGGATGTGGGAAAACCAGGTTCAATTTCCTCCTCTGCCTGAAGCAGAGGTGTGTGTTGAACTTCGGTTCTCCATGTCTCAGGAGTGGACCCCTAACCGCTGGGCTGGGGCAGCTCTTTCCTGCTGAAGCTGTTCCACTTTGCGTAAGGGATATAACTATTAATTGGACCAGGTATTGCATCCCAGGTGAGTGCCCTGGGCTATCAACTAGTCCGGTGGGCCTCTCTCAGTCTCTCCTGTTGAAGGTATTGCAAGGCCTTCCATTAGGGTGACCAGATGTCCCGATTTTATAGGGACAGTCCTGATTTGTGGGTCTTTTTCTTCTATAGGCTCCTGTTACCCTCTACCCTCTGTCCTGATTTTTCACACTTGCTGTCTGGTCACCCTACCTTCCATGGCCAGAGAGTGACTCTACAGCCTGGTGGTTAGGGTCTCTTATTAACACGTGAAACTTGGACAATGAATGACTATTTGCTTTATTTTGAAGTCTTGGCATGGCTGCCACAGGCAATGGGCCTTGGAAAGCCCACACGGGTGATCATGTCCCTTGATGTGTGTTCATTAAGGAAATACTGTAACAAATGAGCTGAGGGGTCAAGAGACCTAGGTTCTCTTTCTGACACTATCAGACTTCCTGATTGGCCTTGTCAAGTGACATCTTCCTGCAACCTCTGTTTCTCCACCTGTAAAATAGAGGATAATAAAACCTACCTTCCCGGGTTGTTGTGAGGCTGAATTCATTAATGTTTGTAAAGCACTTTGAGATCCTGCTAGAGAAGGGCAAAGTATTCCCACTTCTGCTGTGTGACCATGGACAAGTCTCGTCATCTTCCTGTGACTCTGTTTACACTGTAAACTCTTTGGCAGAGGAACTGTCTTTCCCTGTGTTTTTATTGTGCCTGGTAAAAGGGGACCCCCTCTCAGTTGGGGCCTGTAGGTGCTATTGCAATACAAATATTAAATAATAATAATGGCTGGCCAGATCTAAGGAATGGCAGACTCATACCATTATTTATGATTAGCGGTACCTTCAGCAGCCCAAAATATGAATGCATATGTTATGGGAGATCACACAGCCCAGGAACAATTCCTGCAGCACACAAAATAGGCTGAGTCTTCACTGAGTCTCCACCCTGAACTATGGCAAAATAATCCCAAATGTTACAAGCATCTGTCTTAATTCTGTTACCCTTCATGTTGTTAAGAGGTCAACAATTTCTCTGCATGACACACCAATGCTGTGCATTGTTCTTCGGTATGTAATCGTCCTGCACACACACTTATATTAAAGGACCTGGGCCTGGAAGGGGCTAAAAGCCCAGATCCTGTTGATTTAAGTGGGAATTCAGGGCCTGCAAGCTCCTAGCGGGACATCCTTTAAGACCCCGCAGAATCAGGCACACCGTCTGTGATGTATGATTGAAAGTGACATTCTTTTTCACTCTGAAACAAAAACGTTACCTAGCTGCTGTATATTCCGTTGAATAGAGAGAAGTTTTTGTTGGATTAAATCCTTTTGCTATGCTCTATAATTATACTCCATTACAATGATGCACTAAATCGCTCAGTACAACCATCATGAAAACTTCTGATTCGAATTGATTTTACTAATGTCGGAGAGGAAGTATGGTCTTGTGGTTAAAGCACGGACCCTGGAGTCAGGAGATCTGGCTTTTTGTTTTAGCTCTGCCACAGGCTTCCTGAGTGACTTTTGATGAATCACGTAATCCCATCTCTGAAACAGCATTAACAAAATCCAACCTTAAATTATTAATACTTGCAAAGTGCTTTGAGACAGTCAGCAGCTAAGTGCTAGCGAGGGACAAAATATTATAATTAAACACTGGATCATACCATGGGCCAATTTCTTCTTTATCCTACACCTTGTGAGAGTCATTTACACCAGTGCAAAGTGGGTGTGAAATGCTCCCTGGACAGAATGGTGTAAACGATTACCCAAGGCATGGAGCGAGTTAAAATCCGGCCCTGTGACTTTATTGCAGCATGTGATATGAGTGAAGAGGTGAGAAACAGGCTCCTTTGTCCATCACTTTGTGTAATTTGATTAAATATAGAAATGATCCAGGGCCCAAAGGCTCTCAGATTTGATGGGGTATGCATCTGATATTCCAGCCTCAGCCCACCTCTTGCTGAATGCAAGTAGAAGAAAGGTGGTTTCGGTAAAGGCCCCCTGCTACTCTTCCGTCTCCTCCCATTGCAGAGCAGCAAAGGCAGGCTGCTGAGAAGCATTTGGAGAGATTACACCTCTTGGCCCCAGTCCCTCTGCCTGCAGATTGGAGGCAAATGCCTTCGCTTGCGTTTCGCTGTTCAGTTTAATACTACGGGCCCCTCCCTATTAGTTTCTTTTGCAAACCAGCTCCCTTTCCCTCACAAAGATGCCAGACATCTCATTTGTCTGTCATCTTCAGGGAGCCAAGGTCTGACTAATCAGCCAGATCAAATAGCACTCAGGCTGCGGTGCCTTCCAATGGAGACAGAGCCGCCTTGTGAGAGCATTTAGTTAAGGTTGATAGGGAGGAGGCTGACCAAACCAGCTGATGTATTGGTCTGCAAAAGCCACGTCTGGCAGATCTAAAACAGCCTTTCTGGGACTGTTTATTCCACTGTCCCACACTGTTGTTTCTCTGCTCCTGATAAGTACGGTACAGTTTGACCTTCTGGCCAAGCCTCCTTAGGATGGGAATCCAGGGCTTAGGGCCAGATGGTGCAAGGCACTGAGGACCATGTTCATAGCTCCTTTATGCCTCCCATACAGTCTGCAATGCTGTCCTTGTATCCTCTGAGCACAGGGCCTTCTCTGTCTTTACTCCCCTAGCAGGGCATAATGTCCCAACAGGGAAGCAGAGGTGGGGCCATGGCTATATCCTGCTTTACACATTTGGCCAGCACAGCTCATTGGTCACTCAGGTGGTGGCAAGCTGCACCCCACAAAGATATATAGTAGCAGGTATGCGGGCTTTGCAAAGTGCCAGCCACCTAGGAGCTCTAGGTGGCTGGCACTTTGCTCCCCCAAGGTGATGCAACAATGCATTGATCGCAGGACAGGACTGTGCCCTGAGGAGATTTTGAAAGGCTATCACACAACTAGCCAAAGTGAGGGCCATTGCATTGGTTGACACTCTGTGCAACAGATCTGCTAGATGGGAGAAAAGTATTCTGAATCTTTGCATTACCACGTACCAAGGGACGTGTAATATTTGTAGTCAACAGAGGGGCAGACTGCATGCCAGAGTCTAGAAAAGCCCCTACTAGTCAATGTTGTTATTAAGTTAACCAGAACAAGCCATCCTGTGTAGAAGAACTGTTTCATTCTGGAAATTGTAACAATAGAGTTAATTATTCACTGCCTCCATAACTCATAATTGCTTTAAACAGTCCACATGCACAAAGGACAAACAGTTTCCATGAAACACTGAAGTTATTTTATGTATGTCATTGTAGAGGCTATCTTCAGCTGGTGTCATTTAATCCCTACCAATTGCATACTAATCATTAAAAATCCACAAGTCCCCGAATAGCATAAAGCTGTGATGCAGACCCTTCTTTCTGAGCATGTGCATCTTTTGCAACACATTGAACATGTGCATCTTTTGCATCATATAGCTGTGGTCTTAACATACTCAAAACACTAATTGAATCCAGTGAGCCAACTGCTAAAGTTTCACTGTTTGAGTAAATATCCAAAAGGATTTTGCTTCAGTAAGGAATGACTATAAATAATACCTAGCTCTTACATATAGTGCTATAGCTTTTCTTCAATAGATATCACAGTGCTTTGTACCATGAGCCCTTTTTTACAGATGGGGAAACTGAGTCACAGAGTGGCAAAGCGACTTGTCCAAGGTCACCCAGCAGGCTGAATGGTAGAACTAGAACATGTGACTCCTGATGACCAATCAAATGCTCAGTCCACTAGGGCACACCACACTACCAAAAGGCTTGGTTCTTTCGCTGGCATGAATCAACGTATCTCCATGTTGGTGCCAAAGATGCACATGTTCAGAAATAAAGATCTGCATCATCCCCCTATGCCATGCATGGGTTTGTGGATTTTTAAAAATGAAAATGTAATCAGAGTTACATTCATTGGAGCTGTGCTGATTTTCTCCAGCCATGGATTAGAGCTAAACTCATTTTAACAGGTACAGTGTATTCTGCTCCTAATAGTCATTGCATGATAGCTGGAATGGCAGAATTCATGCGTAGGAGAGGATGGCAGTGGAACCCACATAACTATCACCTTACAGAAGACCAAGTGTGGGGGAGAAACAGATTGGTAACAGAAATGAGGGAAATAAAATAAAGGAGACGGCAGGAACTGGACCCGAAAAGTCTGTTCTGACATGACAAAATAACTGCACTCTGTAAAGGGGAACAACAGACGGAAGGTGCTTCAAAATGTCAATTTATTAAAGAAATACAAGTTGAGAAGGCACAAGGCTGAAGAGGGGCGATGTCTGACCGCCTGGACCGCATTTCTCCTGCTGCAGTGTGGGGAAAGAAGAAGGTCACTCAAAGATAAAAACGGTATTTGCCTAAAGATCAGAGGTGGGCCTGAGCTGCATCGTTTGGCTCTGGAGTGGAGCTTGAAAGCGTGAGGGTATTCAGAGCTGGGAGATTTCAGTTTAGTCTGGGAGGGAGAACAGGAAGCAGGCAGGAGAGAAATAAACAGGGAAGGGGAATTTGAGAGACGTGGGGATGAAGAAAGGGAAAAGGGTTGACGGGAGAGAAAAGAGGAGGAGCCTGATTCTCTTTGGCACTAAGGCCCCTTTATAACACGTTGCCATGGGTGTAAGTGTAATTGTAAGTGTAATGCAAGTGCACTAAGTCTCTTTCATGTGGCCAGAGCAGTGCAAAGGGGCCTTACTGGGTCAATGACAAGGAGGCCCAGAGAATCTAACGAGATATAGCGTAAACAGAGGGAGGGAAAACAGACAGAGCAGCAAAAACATATTAAAGCAAGGAAAACGAGGCAAGCCCATAAACCATTCTCCCCGTATGCAGCTCCCATTGACTTCAGTCCTATCCGCACATGCACATCCTAGGACGCGAAGGCTGAATTTTCCCAGGGATGAAGAATAAGGAAGGAGGTGGTGAACCTAGCTAGCTAAAGACACAAGGGAAGAAAAAATAAATGATGAGTGCTGCTATTATTTCATTTATACTGCACTCACATGGGTGCTGCTCACCTCAGAAAATAAAAAACCAGCCTGGCCCCACGTGGCATACAATCTGGAATCCAGACATGACCCACCCAAGGAAGAAACAAGCAGGATGGGGGAAGGATTAAGGAGGAGAGGGACAAGGTAGAAAAAAAATGATCAAGTAGCAACTCTTCTACTTCATGTATACATCTTGGTGAGGATTTGTTGGGGTGATGATGGGGGAATCACATCTTAATGTAACTACTTTGCAGGATGCTGCCAGCTCTCTCATGCCAGGGCCCGTCCCCACCAGAGTCATGAGGTTGTTTGTATAATGGACTTGGACTGCCAGCCACCCTGGCAGAGGGTTGGGGACAGGGTGTGAGGGCTCCAGCTAGGGGTGCAGGCTGCCCTGGGGCTACGGCAGGGAGAGAGAACTCCTCACAGATCTCTCCCCTGCAGCAGCACCCTGTAGCACGGAAAGGGAAGCAGTAAAACAAAGCACATGGAAAACAGAATGGAAAAACCAAAGTAAAATGAAGGACTTTGTAGGAGAAATAAATGGAAGAAAGAAAAGTCAGAGACTGAGAAAATTGAACCAATAGAGATGGGTAACAGCGAGAAGGGGCAACGGTCATTGAGAGCCAGAAGTACCAACAGCATTTGGGAAAAGCCAAAGTTTACATATTTTATTTAACAAGAAAGGGTTCAATACATTTCCTTCTTACTGTAAGTTTTCATCTCTTTCTTACTGTCACCAGGTGCAGGTGGGCCCCTCTATCTTCTGCCACTTCTGCACCCACAAACCAGCCAGGGACCTCTGTTTTGGTGCAATCACCTATGCTCTTTATTTGCAGTACAAGTTCCCACCCCCTTGTTGCTACAGAGAACATCGGGGACTGCTGGTTTCTACAGCCAGTAGGGGAAGAGTAGCCTTTAACTCCCTGGCCTCTCCCCTTGGTTTCCTTCCTGCCAGCCTTTATGTTGTCCCTGGCAGCTGTTCCCCATTTGTCACTGAGGTCTGGGCTCACTCAGCCAGCTCTAATTTCCCTTTCCTGATTGGAGCTGGCGTGAGGGAGGTCTGGCTCAGGGTTTCCTAGCCAGCACCCTGTCACACTTACCAAATGTTTGTGTTCCTCCAGCCTTCCAAGAACTAGATAAGAGTTCAAGCCCTAAAAACAAGAGTCAATATCTGCTTGGGTAATCCAGTTTCTATATCAGAGGGGTAGCCATGTTAGTCTGGATCTGTAAAAGCAGCAAAGAGTCCTGTGGCACCTTATAGACTAACAGACGTTTTGGAGCATGAGCTTTTGTGGGTGAATACCCACTTCGTCGGATGCATATAGTGGAAATTTCCAGGGGCAGGTATATATATGCAAGCAAGAAGCAGGCTAGAGATAACGAGATTAGTTCAATCAGGGAGGATGAGGCCCTATTCTAGCAGCTGAGGTGTGAAAACCAAGGGAGGAGAAACTGGTTTTGTAGCTGGCAAGCCATTCACAGTCTTTGTTTAATCCTGAGCTGATGGTGTCAAATTTGCAGATGAACTGAAGCTCAGCAATTTCTCTTTGAAGTCTGGTCCTGAAGTTTTTTTGCTGCAGGATGGCCACCTTAAGATCTGCTATTGTGTGGCCAGGGAGGTTGAAGTGTTCTCCTACAGGTTTTTGTATATTGCCATTCCTAATATCTGATTTGTGTCCATTTATCCTTTTCCGTAGAGACTGTCCAGTTTGGCCGATGTACATCACAGAGGAGCATTGCTGGCATATGATGGTGTATATTACATTGGTGGACGTGCAGGTGAATGAACCGGTGATGGTGTGGCTGATCTGGTTAGGTCCTGTGATGATGTCGCTGGTGTAGATATGTGGGCAGAGTTGACATCGATGTTTGTTGCATGGATTGGTTCCTGAGTTAGAGTTACTATGGTGCGGTGTGCAGTTACTGGTGAGAATATGCTTCAGGTTGGCAGGTTGTCTGTGGGCGAGGACTGGCCTGCCACCCAAGGCCTGTGAAAGTGTGAGATCATTGTCCAGGATGGGTTGTAGATCCCTGATGATGCATTGGAGGAGTTTTAGCTTGGGACTGTATGTGATGGCCAGTGGAGTCCTGTTGGTTTCTTTCTTGGGTTTCTATAGATACACACTGCTGTGGTCTTAATAAAGACAGGTAACATCTGATCCTTTCCACACTGTTGTCTCCTTGGTGCTGAAAACCCCATTTGGAGCTGAGTTTGCTTTATCTGAATTTCTGTGATGGGGCCTCTGAGAAGTGTATAGGTTTCTCTCTCTCATTTGACAGCACATTGGATCTGCATGAGCCTCAGGGCTGGTCTCCACACAGTTTTTATATGGCTATAACTACATCAGTTAGAAAACAGATATAATAGCACAACTAGTATAAAGGTGACTTATGCCAGTATAGCTTTGTAAAAGTAGAGTTAAAAGCTATACTGAGATAGCATCTTTATATCAGTATAACTGGGTTCACACTGTAGGGTTGGACCACTAGAACTATATCAGTTCCTGCACAGACATTAGTATAGGAAAAACCAAAACTGATACTGTTGTAATTCACTTAATATAGTTTTTTTCCTGAAACACTGTGTCCAGTTTTATGATCCACCAGCTGGAACAACTTCAGTGAACCTAATTGCTTTTGGGAAAAAGCCTGCTCTCTGCATTATATCATTGCAGACAATTTGTGAGGCATCTTTCATCCCTTACTTCCTGAAAGCCTGGCCCAAAGATCTAGGTTTGTAATTTGAGTACTAAAGAGTGGTTGGATATAATTATGTCGTCCACTATTCCAGTTGTCTCTCTAACATGAAAAGGAACAAGGAAAGTCTTGTGATTAGTACTGATGATATACAAATAAGTATCTTAATAGGTGTCTGGTACATGCAGTACAATGGGCAAACAAAGTGTACGCAATTTTGTCATTACTGGTTTGACTAGTATATTTTTCATTTTATATAAATTTCATCAGAGGAGATCAAAGAGGTTGCAGTCATTAATTAGATCCTGCTAACGTTGGTAAGTTTTACAAATGAGATACAGCAAGAGTAGGATTTTTGGGGGTACATTTAGCAAGAGTAGGATTTGTTTTGGGTGCATCATGTAGCACTAATGTAAATTGTACCAATTGCTACCAAGGTTGCAAGAGTAGGATTTTTTGGGGTGCACATAGCAAGAGTAGGATTTTTTTGGGTGCATAATGTAGCACTAATGTAAATTGGTACCAGTTGCTACCAAGGTAGCAACAGTAGAAATTTTTAGGTTCATAATTTAGCCTCCTGCCAGTGACGACTTTGTTTACTCTAAAGAGGGAGCGTATGAGTTGCAAACTTAAAAGTACAGCTGGATGTATTGGCTGCACAACAGATCTCTTGATGGATGTGCATCTTGCCCCACCTTCCATTTTGCGAACGGCCTGCTCACTAGAGTCCTGCACTGACACTGGAAAACGGTGCTTGTTAAAATATTACAAAGAAAAAGCTCTTCCTGCCACGTTGAAAGGGAAGATTTTGCCAGCAGCCTTGGAGACTGAATAGGAAACATTAAATGTTAGTTGCAGCAAATGGAATTTCTGGACTGTGTACTGGACCAAATTCAGCCCTGGCCTAAGAGGATGCAATGCCTAATGCATTCAGGTTACTAATTAATTCTTAGACAACTGTATGAAGCAAGTATGATTTTCCCCAACATTGTACAGATGGGGAAAACGAGGCAGAGGGAAGTGAAGTGGCTTCCTCGAGGCCTCCTGCTGAGGGAGTGACAGCCACAGTTACAGTAAGTGTTCCTGACTCCATCATCCATTCAAGAGACAAAACAACAAGAGCTGTCATAGTAAAGATTTACAGATATACAAAAAGATGCACAAACTTAAGTTGATTCTAAGAATCTGTTATAATGGATGTCACTAAAGCATGACATCTCTACACTGAAGCCTGTTAGTGTGCAAAACATAATACATTGGCAAGTCTTACTAGTACCAGTAATTTACGCAATGTCCAGTAGCTAGACATCTTAAAACTATGACATACTGGGCAACAAACAGTTCCGCTGGAAATGATCATTAATTGTACACCTTGAATGGAGCTGCTAAAGAGGAAGTATAGTAATGTTCTCAGAAGAAAATTTTAGGCCACATCCGAATTCCCCACACAGTTAGAACCAGGCCTAACTAATGGATGATAGGATCGGGCAATATTTTCAGAGAGAGAAGTTCATAAAACTGTGGTGCCCTTACTGACTAGCTGGGTGTCCATTTGCTTTGAAGGTCATATAGCTTTTCAGAGAAAAAAAGAGCTCTCCTTTTCCACATGACATTTTTTCTAGCAAAAAAAAAAAAAAAAAATCATATGAGGTTGATGAACCTTGAGAATTTATGGATCTTGCAATAACTTCCTATTATGGAGGAATAAATGATTGACATAAAAATGGTACAGGCTATGTAATTGTGTAAATTCTGAGTGGATGGAAGATGGTATTATCATGCACTGTTCAGGAAATATTCGCGTTCAAATTCAAACTGAATCCAGTAGCCATTTTGATGAATATTCAGGGGAAGACTCCAAATTTAGGCCAGTTAATATTCAGCTGTGAACGGGAAACACATAGGCTCCAATCCACCAAAACACTTAAGCATGTTCTTAAAGTTAACAATGTGCTTTATAGACACAGACTTTCATGTCAAAAGGGACCATCATGATCATCAAGTCTGACCTGCATACTGCAGGCTACAGAACCTCACCCACCCACTCCTGTAGTAGACCCATAACCTCTGGCTGAATTACTGAAGTCCTCAAATCATGGTGGTGAATCCACCACTGACACTAGTTTAAACCTGCAAGTGACCCGTGGCCAATACTGCAGAGTAAGGTGAAAACCCCGCAGGCAGGGCCGGCTTTAGGCCTGTTCCACCAATTCCCCCGAATCAAGACCTGTGCCTAAGAGGCCCTGCGCCCAGTGAGAATCTCTTCCCTGGCTAGAGGCGCCTTGTTAATTTTTACTCACCTGGCAGCACTCTGGGTCTTCGGCGGCACTTCAACGGCAGGTCATTCAGTGCCGCCGAAGACCTGGAGTGAGTGAAGGACCCGCCGCTGAAGTGCCGCTGAAGACTCGGAGCACCGCCCGGTCAGTACAAGCCCCACGTGGGTTTTTTTACATTTTTTTTAAAGTCATCCCTGCCGGGGCCCCTCCAAAACTGGTCAAATTGGGTCCCGCACTTCCTAAAGCTGGCCCTGCTCCCAGGGTTTGCTGAATCCAGGATAAGTTCCTGCTTGTCATACAGGCATATTACACTATGATAATAATAACACTTTGTACTCCGACTCAAGGATCCCAAAGTGATTTACATTAACAAACTAAGCATCCCAAGAGCTGTATTGGGTGAACATTATGACTTTGACACCATGGTTTCAGGGAGTCATCAAGAAAAAGTAACGATTCAACATCAAAGCGATGATATTGTGTTGCAATTCCTTCTTTAAAAGTAATATTCTTTAGTCACTTTTTTTTTTTTTCCTGGTACAGGCCATTACTTGGCTATGACCAGCATTTTGACTCAGAGCCATTAATGAAACTGCGGACTCCTGACTCTCATTCTCAAAGCCCATCAAGAACACTTCTAATGACAAGGGAACAGAAGTGTTTATAATTCTTAACTCTATGTATGGCACATGGCACTCCAGCAGAGGATATGAAGAATGACTCAGCTACAGAACTTGTGGACAAAACTCAATTACATCCAGTGTTTCCTCTAATTTTTCCCCACCCATGTACGGAATGAATTTTGTTATGTGCATGTAACAAAATTCATGTGGTGGGGTGGGGCCGAGGAGTTCGGCATGTGGGAGGGGGCTCAAAGCTGCAGCAGGAGTGTGATGGCTCCGGCTGGGGGTGAGGGCTCTGGGGTGGGGCCAGGGATGAGGAGCTTGGGATGCAGGCTGCCCTGGGGCTATGGCGGGGAGAGAGGACTCCCCCCAGATCTCTCTCCCTGCAGCAGCACCTGGGCTGTGGGGAGAGGCATATCTTCCTCCTGCTGCAGCAGCTCCAAGGCCGAGGCTACAGGATAGGTGCCCCTTTCCTGGCTCCAGCAGGTCTGGGCTGGGGGGGCTCATGCCCAGGGAGTGGTGCCCTGGCTGTTTCTGGGGCCAGGTCAGGCCACACCTGGGGGTGGGCTGCGCTTCCCCGGCTGCAGCTGTGGCAGGTTAGGGGCCAGGTGAGGTTGGGGCTGGGGGAGGGCCGCCTCTCCCCTGTCCCGTCCCGGGGAGAGGAAAGGTTCCCTGAGCGCCTGCACAGTGCTAAATGGGTTGCTGCATGGCCATGCATCTTATAGGGACCTTAGATTATATCCTACTAAAAAGTCCTAGGATGAACTAGTAAATTTCATCCACCACAAGTTAACTTCAGTGTTAAGCATAGACATGGGTGAACAATTAAAAAAAAATTCCAAAACTTTATATTCATGCCCCTTTGGCTGTCCACTCCCTGTGATTTTCCTGAAAAGCAAACTTCATTATGTACACCATGATTTAAAAGATTATGTGAAGTGGTGAGTGCTGGCTCTGCACACAGGGGTGAACTTCACACTGGCTGAAATGTTTATTTCCACAGAACAGATTCATTGTAAGTGCACTGAAACAATTTGAGAATGCCCTTCTACACTGGGGGACGGGGAGAATAGACCTAAGCTATGCAGCTTCAGCTATGAGAATAGCGTAGCTGAAGTCGATGTATCTTAGGTCGACATACGACACGTCCTCATGGCGCAGGGTAGACTGCCGCCCCTTCCCCGTCGACTCCACTTCCGCCTCTCGCCAGAGTAGAGGAGTTGATGAGGGAACAGCGATAAATCGATACAGGATAAATCGATCCCCAGTAGTTCGATCACTACCCGCTAATCTGGCGGGTAGTGTAGACATACCCTTACTCCATCATCAACAGAGTTTCACACTATTGAAGTTGAAGCAAATCCTGCAGATGGAAACATTGGATCATCTGGATCCAAATATTTCAAAATCTATCTATTTTATACTGCCATCCATCACCGTACTATCTGAGCACTTTCTACATAAACCCAGTAGCAATAGCAGAGTCCATAGTGGACTTCATGCATTCTCTGGCACTTCTTTCTTCTCAGGGGCAAAATCTGTCTGGGGCATGTTGGTTTTTGTTTTGTTGTTAGATTTTATTATTTTCCTCTTTGGGGACTTGTGAGGGGAGGAGTTGGCAGGGGTTTGTTACCTGTGCCCTACGCTGGATAAAACACAAGAGAACTCCATGATTCTAGCTGAGTCTTTATTAAGAGAACTGTTTTCCAAGAGGCTGCAACTGCAACTAGCATACATATGCACACAGACTGGATTCCTGGTGCCTCTTCCAAACTCCTCCCTCTTGCAACCTGTGTTCTTCCCTCCAAGTTTCATGCAGGTTGCTACAGGGTTTAGGCGTAGAGGAGGGTGTCACTGTTTATAACAAAGTTAATCAAAACTCTTGATCTAACACTACACAACTTTGTGGTGTTCAAAATCCACCTAAAATGTTGTATTGTGAGCCCAGCTCTGCACCACATTGGACTTTGCTGTAAGATGGCTTCCACTGTTTACTTGATGCAGGTGAAGACCTGTCACCTAAAGAGTTAGCCCAGTATTTTAGATGTTTGCTATATTATTTTGAAAATATTTAATCATTTTTATGTATTACAGAAGCAGCAAAAAATAGGAACTAAGATTAGGTGACCCAAAGTACAGGGCACTGTGCATATATGGAATATATTCCTGTTCATTCTTTGACACCAGAGTGAAACTAAAAGCATCATTTGTGAGCCATTTACCTTAGTTATATAACATGGAAAGCATTTAATTATTTATACTTACTGTTGCAATGCATATTACGCCATTGCTGGATGGCTTGTGAAATTCTTGCTCTGTTGACATCAGTGGGAATTTTACCATTGTTTTAAGTAGGGCCAGGATTTCATCTGTTCTCTAAGCATTTTTATAGCCCCTATCACCATAATATCTGAACCCCACACAGACATTGACACATTTATCCTCACAACACTGCTGTGAGCTAGGGAAGTATCGTTATCCTCAGTTTTTAATTGGGGATCTGAGATACAGAGAGGTTAAATGACTTCCCCAAGGTCACACAGGAATCCTGTGGCATGGCTGGGAATTGACTCAAGAGCCTGTGTGTCACAGTCTAGTGTTTTAATCACAACACCATCCTCCCTCTCCTAGTTGCACCAGCCTTCTGTTTATAAATATTACTGCAGAGTTTAAATTAAAAAACAACCACCCTATGCCAATCTCACAGACTTACATACACACAAACCACATTCAGGACACTAGCTCCTTGTAGCAGGAGAGGGTTAACCAGCTTCACTACCTGCTGAAGAGAAAGCAGGTGGACCAGCAAGGCTGTATTTGTTTTGCAGGGTAAATCATCATGTCATGAAGTTGCAGGTGTTATGTTGTAACATCATGCAGCTTCACCATGTGTTGATGCAACATCTCTATGTTGTAAAAGTGCATCACACAAGGCCTAACTCAAACTCAGGGCTCTCGGGATATAGAGCAGACCTGTAAAAAGTGGGGCTTTCTGTGTCTGGTGAATTTCAGGTTAGAGGATTCCTTCTGGCCTTCAATGCCACCTTAGTACCATCCATCAATACAAGAAGCCATATAAGCAGTGAATGTGGAAAGCAGGAAAAATGGGAGATGTGAAAGCACAACCTGACCTGTGCTTTACTCATGTCAGTGAGTCTTCTGAACTTTAAACTCCAGTTCAGACCTTTTTAGTGCTAATGTCATGATGCACGGTAATCCACCAAACACACAGCTGGAGTCAATACCCTTTGGTCTGGTCTACACTGGTGATGTTAAAAGTTTTGCCAGCATAGCTTGGTCGGTAGGGGGATTGGACATAGCTATGCAGTAACGTATGCCTAACATAGATGCAGTTATACCAATATAAAAATACTTATGCCAGGATAGCTTATTTCACTTCCCAGAACCGGAATACCAGTATAATGCATCTATATTAAGAAAGTTTTGCCACTTTAACAAAAATACTGGGACAAATTCTTCCTTGAGTTACAGGGTTAAACTGATGCAACTCCATTCATTGAATGTGGTATCATGGGAGGAGGAATTTGGCTTATTGTCGTTCTCCTGTCCCTCCCCCTCCCCATGTGTTCTTTCCCTCAGTTCTCCAAAGCAGGAATTTCCTGTCCCACTACATAGCTTGGAAAGACTGTAGAGGTTTTCCTTACCCTATACATACCTGGAATGTTTTTCTTCCTGTTTCCCAATCTCTCCTCCCCTGTAGTGATTTCAGGCAGGGGATCGGCCTTTCCTTTAACTGCTGCTGTAAGTCATGTGATGTTAATGAGGCTGTGGACTTGCAATGTCACACATAGATTGCCCTCACTTAAAAAGTACACTTCCAAAATAGATTAATAAGTGACCTGCTCCTTAAAGACTCATTTGCAGATTAAGGGTAGCAATCGCAATTGAAATGGTGAAGTTTTTGTTTCTCCACTGATTTCTATAGTCCCTGCCTGCAGCCAGGCAGTTAGAAAGATGTTTGGATAGATAAGATTAGAGATCATTGCAGCCAATAGTTTGCTAGGAAAAAGCACCTGCAAATCAAGTATTAGCAATGGTAACTGGGTTGTGACCTGGGGTCTTTCACAGTGTCAAGTGTGTTGTTATTTTAAGGGCTAGATATAATAATTCCATGCACATTGTTCTCCAAAACGGGAAACAGTCACCGCCATCTTCAATAGATCCCTCCTCTCCATCATTTTAATTTCAGTTTCTCTAAGCAAAAAAGAGGAAGAGGTTGGGAAGTGAGCACTGTGCCTGAGACTTGGCTGTCAAGACTTTTCTTGCTACAAACAGCTCAAGAAGGCTGAAGGTCCTAACTGTGGAGCAGCAAATATTATTATAATTTATTATTTGTACTGTGGCCATGCCTACCGGCTCCAATCAGGCATTGAGGCTCCACTGAGGTAGGCATTGTGCAAACAGATAGCAAAAAAGGCATCCCCTCCCCCCAAAGAGATCATAACCTAATAAACCCTGTTTTATAAGTCTAATATGTATCATTTTTTCATCTTATCCTTCTGATGTCCCCACAGTCAAATTAATTTCAATGGAGGTAAAGGGTCCCTCCCTATTTTTCATTTTGTAGTTTTCAAATGTTGGCAGGTGATATTGCTACTCTACTGCCCTAAAGGCAATTTATGGTAAACCCCACCTCAATTTGCAGCCCCATTTAATGGTAGCTCTGAAACACCATGTCTGAGCATTTTGTGCTGTCAGCATTATTTAGAAGCCCAGCAATGGAGGCTTTGCCGCATGCACAGGGCAGTGGGATAGGCACTCAATCCAAACAAGCTGATGTGCATTTAAAATAAGCGTGTGTTTTTTCCCTTGTCAAGTACTAACAGGTGGCATGGGCAGCATCAGAAATTAATTAGGACAGCATAGAGTAGTGGGGTAGGGTGACCAGATGTCCTGATTTTATAGAGACAGTCCCAATTTTGGGGTCTTTTTCTTATATAGGCTCCTACTACCCCTCACCCCCTGTCCTGATTTTTCACACTAGCTATCTGGTCACCTATAGTGGAGTGATTCAACAGAAGGAGAACAGGGCAGCAGTCAGTAAGGTTTTTTCAGCAAGAGAATCCTTATATTCATAAGTTGCAACAAGCTAACATCAGGAGAAAAAAAGTTTAGCAAGAAGACAAACTAAATCCCCACCCTGGTATCAGCCCGGTGCTCAGAGCCCTGCTTTCCCCACGCTGGCACTGCGCTTAATCATGTGAGACGCTAGGACTTCTGGGGGTGTATCCCATGCGCTGCATTATTCTGGGTCACTCATAGACTCATAGACTCTAGGACTGGAAGGGACCTCGAGAGGTCATCGAGTCCAGTCCCCTGCCCTCATGGCAGGACCAAATACTGTCTAGACCATCCCTAATAGACATTTATCTAACCTACTCTTAAATATCTCCAGAGATGGAGATTCCACAACTTCCCTTGGCAATCTAGTCCAGTGTTTAACTACCCTGACAGTTAGGAACTTTTTCCTAATGTCCAACCTAAATCTCCCTTGCTGCAGTTTAAGCCCATTGCTTCTTGTTCTATCATTAGAGGCTAAGGTGAACAAGTTTTCTCCCTCCTCCTGATGACACCCTTTTAGATACCTGAAAACTGCTATCATGTCCCCTCTCAGTCTTCTCTTTTCCAAACTAAACAAACCCAATTCCTTCAGCCTTCCTTCATAGATCATGTTCTCAAGACCTTTAATCATTCGTGTTGCTCTTCTCTGGACCCTCTCCAATTTCTCCACATCTTTCTTGAAATGCGGTGCCCAGAACTGGACACAATACTCCAGTTGAGGCCTAACCAGTGCAGAGTAAAGCGGAAGAATGACTTCTCGTGTCTTGTTTACAACACACCTGTTAATGCATCCCAGAATCACATTTGCTTTTTTTGCAACAGTATTACACTGTTGACTCATATTAAGCTTGTGGTCCACTATGACCCCTAGATCTCTTTCTGCCATACTCCT
Organism: Gopherus flavomarginatus; assembly: GCF_025201925.1. Classification (NCBI taxonomy): domain Eukaryota; kingdom Metazoa; phylum Chordata; order Testudines; family Testudinidae; genus Gopherus; species Gopherus flavomarginatus. Next base: position 16,367,673 of record NC_066635.1, read on the forward strand.
TCCTAGACAGTCTCTTCCCATTCTGTATGTGTGAAATGGATTGTTCTTGTTCCTTCCTAAGTGGAGCACTTTGCATTTGTCTTTATTGAACTTCATTCTGTTTACCTCAGACCATTTCTCCAATTTGTCCAGATCGTTTTGAATTTTGACTATGTCCTCCAAAGCAGTTGCAATCCCTCCCAGTTTGGTATCGTCCGCAAACTTAATAATAACTCTCTGAATTATAATGCAGTGTATTGTGGGAGAATTTGTCTATCCTTGCTGAGCACTTGTACAGAAATGGTCTTAGCCTGCCAGTTAATTAAAGAAAACCACTTCTAGCCAGGGCTACCGGGGGGGGGGGCAAGTGGGGCAATTTGCCCCGGGCCCCATAGGGGCCCCCATGAGAGTTTTTCGGGGGCCCTGGAGCACCTTCACTCGCTCCTTGAGCCCGGAAAACTCTCACGGGGCCTGGACCCCTGGAGCTTCTTCCGCTCTGGGTCTTCAGCGGCAATTTGGCGGTGGAGGGTCCTTCCGCTCCAGGACCCACCGCTAAAGTGCCCCAAAGACCCACAATGGGGTGCCCTTCCACCCCAGGATCCGCCGCTGAAGTGCTGGGTCTTCGGCAGCAATTCCCCCACCGCCGAAGACCCCAGGCCTCCTGAATCCTCTGGGTGGCCCTGCTTCTAGCTTGGCCTGTTCTAGATTCCTGTCCATGGCCTTTGTTTGAACCAGTTAGGGCATGGATCCAACTCAGAATGATGAACTGTACCAAATGTTGGCATTAGTGAAACTCTCATTTTGGGAAGAGTAGGCAGATAAAGGGCACAAGCTGCAATGAAGGGCATTTCGGCAGTCCCTTGTCACCATGAGAAAACAGCAGTGTGCATAGCTAAAGAGATCATGCAGATACAGCAGAGTGGAGATAGCTGATGCAAGTTTTAATAGTTGTTGAATCCCTCTATGCTGGAACAGAACAAGCAACAGTGGTGAAACTACATGGTCATGAAGTCCTATTATATTATGACCAGCAGTAGGCCCAGAAGTTCTTCATGAGGAAGGCCACATTCTTGGAGCTGTGTGAGGTGTTTGTCTTTCCCCTTCTGTACCAGGACAAGCAGATGAGAGGGGACATAATGAGATATGCTGTCAGGTCAAACTTGCCACAAAATTGAAGGATTTGTAGTGGATATGAAATTAACTAGGTATTTGCTATAAACAGCAGCGACAACGAGGTGCATGTTTTATTGTCCAAGTTGACAGGAAAGTATAAAAAATAATAATTGGAGATATACCAATCTTCTAGAACTGGAAGGGACCTTGAAAGATCATTGAGTCCAGCCCCCTGCCTTCACTAGCAGGACTAAGTACTGATTTTTGCCCCCAAATCCCTAAGTGGCCCCCTCAAAGATTGATCTCACAACACTGGGTTTAGCAGGTCAATGCTCAAACCACTGAGCTATCCCTCCCCCCACAAAGTAAAAGCATTCTAAATTATTGGGAAATAAATTAAAATGCCCCTTCTCTAGCAACCAGCCTGGAACATGAAGGGAGGAGCACAGGTTGCAGGAGGGAAGAATTTGGAGGGAGCACGAGGAAGTCAGTCTGTGTGCACATGTCTAGCATGTTAGCTGCAGTTGCAGCCTCTATGTAAAAGTATGGAGTCCTTTCATGTTAGTACCTAGCATGTGGAAGGAGAAACACCTTCAACCTCATTCCACTTTCTGAAGTGAAGCTACTGCTTGCCTACTTCACAGGGGTGTAAAACACTTAAGAAATAAGTGCTAAACCATAAACATACCAAGAGACAGAGATAAGCATTAGTTTGTATTATTCACGATGGGATCGCTGTTCAAGAAAGGGGGCATGGGTGCTTTTCATCAAGTACCCCTAGGCAGTCCTTATAATAGACCTGCTACTTTAGAAGCCAGCTTCTTGAATGCTATGAACAGGGTCAACAGCTGTTTATGTAGGGGTTCAGTGTAGTTACGAGTCAAGGCACAGTAGCGTTGTCTAAGGAGTAACACTAATACTTAGTCCTGCCATGAGTGTGGGGGACTGGACTAGATGACTTCTCGAGGTCCCTTCCAGTTCTACGATTCTATGATTCTATAACAAGAGAGCTTCACAATGAGGGTGCGGTGGATTTAGATATTGGTCTGCTGGTCTCTTGCTGCTTTTTTTCACTCCTTGTCTCATCCTGCTGAAATTTCAGACCTCCAGCTTTGTCTCTAAGCACTAACAGCCCTGCCCCTTCCTATGAGCTCACCCAGAGAAGAAGCTAGAACATATCAGTCAGTACGAAAGTCACAAGGTCCAGCTGGTTTTTCTCTCCCTTAAAATCTTTCCTCTAATTGGCCCCAGTTGTACTGTAAACAAGCAAAGAAACAGCATCTCAAGGAAAGGAAGGATGACTTTGAATGATCCTTGTGAGAGCCTGGGCATGGCAGATTAGTCAATCAGAACAGTTCAAGTATTATTTTATGGTGTGTAAATCACTTAGCCTCTACATTACTTCTGATGTTCATGATAAATGGCATCCATTTAGCACTGCAGCACAAACCCTGCATTGCAAGTGACCGTAATATCTGTGAAAGCCACTGCATGCTAAAAATGTAGATAGACAGAATGACCTCATTCCTATACAGTACTGACAGACATTTATGCTAGCAGTCATGGTGGTCAAATGAATTATAATCAAGCTCTGATGAAGATTTTATACTTTATACCAGTAAACCAAAATGACTCAGTCAAAACTAATTAATGTATTTCCATGTTCAATAAGTGATGTGCAAATCAACTGCACATTGAACGAGAATTCTACTCCAATAGCCTCCTTTTCTTATATTTGTGCTCATATTAAGTGTATTGATAATGCACTGCTCCTTTAAAATATCATTAACTCAATGGTAGTGCCTCTGTGAAAAGGGCTTGCTTTGTATCCAAATGAGCTTTCAACAGCAAAAGGAAATGCTTTTAAACTACAGCATTTATAATTTGACTGTGTGAAATCATTTGTTGTTATAACTTTAATTATCCCTCTAAATCCTTTCCTGATCAGACTTTATGGGATACAAAGTTATAGTGTGAATATTTAGTCCATGATCCTGTAACTTCCCTAAGGCATAATTTGTCATGATGTGGTTGCTGTGAATGCAGTTTGTTCATTTTGCTTGCTTTGTTCATATTTGATAGATCCTATTTCAGCCAGTGGCAAATTGAGAGGCAAACAATAAAGTAGCAAATCCCTGGTTTAATCTTCTGGAGAAAGTTCATTTTGAAATCTATCCAGCACATTTCAACTAGATAAATAATGTAAATGGCATGGAAAGAATGCAACACCACAATTCTTTTATCAAATAAAGGAAAAGAAATGCTGAGCATTCTCCCTTCCTCTGGTTAATTCAAACCAGATTTTAGTGGCCTCTAATGCCCTCTACTGGACATGTCTGTTAGAGCAGTGTCCTCAGCAGAAATACGTGGAGCAAAACAGGGTAAGAGCATCAGAAGTATATTAATACAGAAGGTGCTCTAGTATTGTCAGGCAGACTACATAGCTTTCAGCGAGAGTTAGTCAGCATTTCCGTTAAACTCCGTTTTTAAGGAGTTTGTAACCCAGAGGTATTAATTCACCTTTTAGCATAACTTGGCAGGCAGAAAAGTCTCTAAAATAAGAGTATTTTATATCTTTCTCAATATCTGTTTTTATTTTAACATCATTTCATTGAAGTTTTGTTTCACGTAGGGAAACAGCAGGGAAATATTTATGCCATTTGTCAGATCTGACAAATGTCCCACACTGTAGGACCTCCAGGGAAAGGAATCCAGGCAAGACTCATGCATGCTGGAGAGATCACATGTTTCTGTATCATTAGCAGATAAACAGGAACCACTGAGGAGTCAGTTGGCTAGTTTGAACCTTTGCATGGATTCCTGAAAACTACCTGGTAAGAAAGAGGCAATGCAGGGAATGGGAAGAGGAGATGCTGGAGAAAAGAACAGGCACCTTTGTGGTAGGAAGAGAGACAGCAGGAGAAAAAGAGAGACTGGGAGGCAGATAATTGAGTTGCAAATAAAAGGTACAGAAAAAGGAAATGAATAGATGTGGAGAAAACCCACATCCTCTGGAAACAAGCCTAGGAAAGTGCTGCCTCCAGAACAGCTGACTCAGGAATTGGTAAAGAGCAGGAGGGAAAGTAGAGGCCCAGATTTCTGAGCCTAATGTAGGAAAAATAGAGAAAGAAATTAAAAGAAAAAGGACAAAAGAAAATCAGAAAGGAAGGAGTTGTCTCATGCTTAATGGCTTGTCTACATGGAGAATTTTACTGTCATAATTATATCAATAGTTACAGCAGTATAACACCTCAGGTGGACACTCTTATTCCAAAATAAATCACAGGGCTGGAGAGTCACAAGTCAGTGTGGGTTCTGCTATAGATTTTCTCTCTCTGTGCCTCAGTTTCCTCACCTGGTTGGTTCTCCATCTTCTTGCCCAGACCAAAAGTTCTGGAATATCTCAAGAATAGTTATTCAGGTGGCTTTTCTGGTCTGACTGCAAGCAGCAAGGCCTGAATATTTCATGAGAGCCTGTTCCCATAGATAGTTTTTCCAGCTCAATCTGTCAGATTCAGGAGGTTCACGTAAAGCTCAGAATAACATCTAAACCAAAATCTGAACCTTTTGTGGTTTGTCAATTGTTAGGGCAAAAACGAATCCCTGCAAAGACACATTTCCAGTCGTCTGTCTAAAACAAATAGTAAAAGGTGTATAAAATCCTTCTGCTTCTAGCAACTACCAGTACTAGGGCATGGGTTTTAGATGTAAGTAGTTGTTTCCTCTTTGGAGGCTACAGGGAGTTGTTTTTTGGCAAAAAGGAAGAAAACCTAGAGAATGAAGATGAAAAAAGACTGAGAGACATGAGCAGGGAAAGCGAAATACAGGAGTGAAAAGGGGAGAAAGAAACACACACACTCACTCTCTCTTTCTCTATTGGGCCAGATCTTCAACTTGCGCAGATGGTTTCCTTTTTAATACCCCATTGATAATAATACCTAGCTCTTATTCAGCACTTTTCATCAGTCAATCTTAAAGTGCTTTACAAAAGAGGTCAGTATCATTATCCCCATTTTACTGGTGGGGAAACTGAGGCACCAAGAGGCAAAGTGACTTGCCCAAGGTCACCCAGCCAGTGGCAGAGCTGGAACAGAAACCCGATCTCTCAAGTTCAGTCTTCAATCCATTAGGCTACACTGCGACTACAGAGAACTATCATTTGGGACATTTAAAACCAAACAGAACCGAGCATACTGTATGGAGTAATACTGTAATTGCAGTGGAATGGACTAGATGGCCAAGGAGGTTTTTGTATCTCTTTGATTCTGTGTTAAAAATTAAGGGAAGAGATCCTTCATTTTTGTATTATAGTTGAAGGGTCTCTCTCAATGTAAATTTTAAATAATTTAAGCTCAGGGCAAAACCAAACTTTTAGAACACCTCTGAGCCAAATTCTGCCATCCTCACACATATTGAGTAGTGCCTTGCTCCACAAGGCTTCAGAGTGACTTCAGCCAGACTGCCCAAGGAGTGAGGTCCTGCATTACTGAACTTGAGGAAGGGTATCAGTATCTAGCCCTATGAGGGTTTTTTGTTTTTGTTTGTTTGTTTTGTTTTTAACATCAAACAATCCTTGCTGAAATCTGGGCCTCACTGAATCAACGGGAGTTTTTTGTTTTCTTCTTTAGAGGCTGCATGATTTCCCATGAGTCCAAGCAGTTCCTGAGCATTACACAGTTGTAAGACAGCTGTGATCTGAGCCAGGCTCTGTTGCTGTGACCTCAGGGAAGTCACTTATGGCCTGATTTTCAGTGGTGCTAAACACCTGTGACTTCAGGAAAAATCAGTAGGAGCTGTGAGGGCTCAGCACCCCTGAAAATCAGATCTCCATCCTCTTCAGTTTCCCATATTCAAAATGGGACTGATGTGAAGATTAATTAATGCTTGTAAAATGCTGTAGATATGAACATTTCTCATTTCTTTATTATTATTTATTATTATCATTAGTAGTAGTAGTAATTTATTGTTATTATTTTATTCTTGGCATAGTGTGTAAAGTGAACCTTATATAGTGCAAAACTCCATATAAATTCATATTCAGATACACAATTAGATAAGGTTCCCCCAGTGCCCAGTCATTGACTGCTCTTTGGGTATCGTATGATGCACCATCAAACCACTTAAGAAGATCCATAAGAAAACAAATATACGTACCATATGTGTGTAATTTAAAAAACCCAGACATTAGAGGCCATCTCTGGGGTTAATGGATCAAAATGAGAACTCAACACAATGGTCTATATTTGATTCCCCCCAATCTTTTTACAACACATTCTCTGAGACAAATGTAATGCACTCTAATGCGAAGGAATCAATAGGCTTCACACCACAGCGACCTTCTTACGCATAAACAAATAAATAATACACAAAGTAGTTCACTTACAAGACCAATATTAAACTTCATAATTTGTATAAATCAGAATGCTTACTGCATTTCTTGAAGGACTGCACAACCAACTGCACAGATAATAACTGTTTTATTCTTAAACCATGTAAATCATTAATTTTTTTACAAAACACACTTTATTGATTTTCCACTCTTTATAAAACATTTGCTTCTTGCAACATTAGCCGGAAACTGTAGCACATGGTTAGTGAATCAGTTCCCGAAATACAGTATAATCCTTCATTTTCTAAATCTGGATTACAAGAGTTTTTGGATATATACCTTGACGTCCAATCACTTTACATATAAAACTACATTATTATTATTATTATTATGTACTACCATACTACCTAGAGGTTAGATCATAGCCTCATTGAGCATTACAGATAATAAGAGACAGTCCCTGCCCCAAATGATTTACAATCTAACTAAACAAGACAGATCAAGAGTGGAAGAAAGGAATTACAGTATATTAACCTAACTCCTATATCTTTATTCATAATCTTCATCATACCTTTCAATGGTGCCTTATTTTAGACCCAAATGTACCTTTGTTACACACAAACCTGGTTTCTCCATGTTATTATAATCTGTTATTTACATCACAGACACGGAATAATGAAATCTATACAATTATTTAGTCTACAGAATGTATTTACTATTGTTTTTCCATTGCTTCCCCATTTGAGTTTTTGTTCCACATTTGGGCATTGGGAAACTGAGACATGGCCCCTCTTAGCTGATTGAAGTGCTCATCCTCCATTCTGTTTGATTAATCTAATGCACAGTGTGGGCCAGCTTCTTCTCTCAATAGAGTTTACATAGTGTAAACCCAGTGTTACTGCAGGTTTACAGTGGTGAAACTCAGAGCTGAATCTGGTCAATGGATCTGAGACTTGATTTATTTGTCTCTAAATATTTAATCTAATGATGCACATGAAAAAACGATGTTTTAAGTTCACGCAGAGTAGAGAATAATAACTTGTTTAATGCTACATAAATGAGGAAAAAGCTTTCATTTGCTTGGCAACACTTCTTTCAAACTGTGTTCTATAGAACCTCACTAATTCGCATTAATGACAGAGATCTATTCCAGATTAACAAATGTTGCAAATTAGCAAATAAGTGAACAAATAGGATTAGAAAGAAATTAAGGGCAAAGCATCCCAAAATGATCCATTTAATTATTTTGACAAGTGCAGTTTCATTTTTCTTATGATATTTCACAGTATATTAAATGTATTGTAGTGTAATGGTCTGATCAAATTCCCAGTGGCTTTAATGCAACTGGATCAGGCTCTAAATACACACTTTTGAAAAAAAAAAGAGAGCAGTAATATGTGGCTTCTTGGTGCCAGAGTGATTTTGTCTTCAGTGAGAAGTGGAGTTAGATTTCCCCCCCCCCCACTTTCCTCCAACATGAGAATTAGCAAGTTTAAGAACATAAGAACATAGGAATGGCCGTACCGGGTCAGACCAAAGGTCCATCTAGTCCAGAATCTGTCTACCGACAGTGGCCAATGCCACGTGCCCCAGAGGGAGTGAACCTAACAGACAATGATCAAGTGATCTCTCTCCTGCCATCCATCTCCATCCTCTGACAAACAGAGGCTAGGGACACCATTCCCTATCCTTACCCTTACCATTACCCTAACCTTTGTGGTTACAGAAATGAGAATTAGCAAGGTTCGGTGTATTTACATTTGAAATATTCTAAAAACCTGCTTTATGGCAGTCCATCTAAACACAGTAACCCTCTAATTATTCTGCAGTCTATCCCGGAAAATAAATGGTTTTTGGGCATTGATCATAGAAGTCTGGACATCTTTTAAAAAAAGAAATAAAGTCTGTTACACTCTCTAGTTCTTCACTGCACACTTGTCAATTTTAAAACTTATATTCAAGGAACAGTTGTGCAGCAGTCTGTATCTTTATTTCACTAGAATTTTAACTTGGCTCTTGGTTGAAAGTACATTATTGTGGGCCTCTGTCTTTTTTAGAAGCAAAACAAATTAACATGCCCAAGAAGGAAATTGAAAGTGGATGTTTGTCCGGTTATCTGCAGAGCCTACTTTCCTGAGTCAGAAAGAGTAAACAATTGGCCGGTAACTGTAATAACTGGGTTTGGAAAATAATTTTTATACACTATATGACATGTTTTCAGTTTACAAGAGTTCTGCAGAGAAGGTTTTAGCAAATGTTGTTCAATTAAAATAATTTAGTTATTTTTTAAATAGTAGTGAGTGGACAAGAGAGACTAGTATACAGTAAATTCCTGTATCTGTATCAGATTTTGTGCTTTGTTTTGTAATTAATTACAGTAAGGAAACAGGCTGAGTAGTTTCTAAGTGATCACTAAACCTCCATTCTATTTCTTCTATAAGTAATGGGAATTTAGTAATATGTTCTCCTCCCTTCTTTTTCTCTTTCTCTTTCTGAGGTGTAGTTGGTCCATTAAAACAATCCCTATCTCAAGAAAGCTCACAAATTAATTCCATAATAAGAAACATAATTGAATATTTGTATGCACAGAGATAATCTGGAAAAAGTCATGGCACTTAAGACTGATCTGTATTATTACATGTTATATTGCACTAGATCAAATTGACCTTTGCTACAGTGGTACAACTCCATTGACTTCCAACGTGAGAGAAAAGAGATGCCGCAGTGAGATAGCATTCTGTGATCCAGGAACCTACTTGAAGTATGATGGATGGGTGAGTGGGAATGTGTGTGTGTATAAAATGCTTTCAGTGTCTCAGAAAAATAACAAAGTGAGAACAATTTTTCTATTTAATACCTCTTTACAGATAAAATACTGACATGCTTATGGGACTAGCCGCATCTCTGCCCCTTTCTTTGGTCTCTCTGAGTCTCCACTTTCAGTAGTTAGACTTCTTGCCTTTATCTGTGTTGTGGTGGAATCTCATGTTTCTTCCCCTCTTAGATGGGACCTAAGTGTATGCCAACCCCTCATCACCCTGCAGGTCTGATTAGGTTTTGGGAACTTGTGTTTCTTCCCTTCAGGAAATGGTAATCTGTGATATTGACCAATTGCTTCTTAACCACAGTGTTTTTGTTTAGCAATCAGAATAAAGCATTAGAGAAAAGAGCATTTTAAAATAATTAGGAGCTTACATGCATATTTAGTTTTATCTAATCTTATCCTTCACTATAAGCTAAATTCGATAGGCTTTCCTCTTAAGTGACAAGAAGTCACAGAGCCAACTCCCACTCTCTTAGACAGCCAAGATCTCTGTATGTCTATGTTGTGGTCTTCAGTGCTTAAAAAAGGGCTGTTTTCTTACTTTGGGGTAAGTAATGTGCATGAGCTATTCTCAGGTAAAAAGACAGGGAAGACCAGGCACTTCAGTGGTATCATGAGGTAAATCAGGTGAGGTCAACACTACGCGGCCACCTGGGGTTGACCCCACCTAGTCTACCCCATGGCAGTACTAAAGTGCCTGGTCTTTATTGTGTTTTACCTCAGGAGTTCACTCATGTTAGTTACCCTGGAGTAGAAAAAGAAACAACAAACAACCCACCTTTTTTCAAGAAGTGAAGACAAGGCCTATAGGTCTCTCTCTTGTTCTCTCTGACCCACCTTGTTCAATCTGGTTTTGGTGCTGCTCATGAGAGAGAACTAGAGCCATAAGGTTACTTGCTCTGGCATCGTCTCTTAAAAACACTTAAGTGTAAGCTGTTGAGTGACTATTAGAAAGGGCCCCCTACTTCTGGCCCTTGGTTCTGCTACCCAGACAGACCTCCTAGGGTGAAAAAAATCTCACCACAGTACAGAAACCTCATGAAAGTGACAGATCCAGATGCAGTATTAATAATTATTAAAGAGCACCTCTACACTACACAAAATACATTTTCTTGAGCTCTGAACATGGATTCCAAATCTTCCCATGATGAGGATCTCAGATGTAAGTCTTTCCCTGTATCATATTTATTTTTCTGGTAACTTCTTTATAGTACGAATGCCCCTGTAAAAGATCTGATGAACACTTTTCCAATAACTATTATTTTATCTTTCCCAGGCTTCAGCTCATGGCGTTTTAATAAATTCTGAACCAACTTTTCTTCTGGATTAGTTTCAATCTGATACCCAGAGTGGATTTGCTTATTTTCTTACCAATTCTACTCCATGACTTCCTGTCTTTGTTTTCAGTCAGATCTCTGTCCCATAAGTGTATGTGCCTACAGGAGCCTGGGTATTGAGTAACATGAGAAGAATTGTTTTGCCAGAGAAATGGTGAGGTACCTTTTCTTTTCCTCCCTCTGATCCAAGTTTCTGAAATTCAGGGGAAAAATTCAACCCTGATGCACAAAGGTGCAATTCAACAATGGAATTTCACCTGAATATACCCAGGATGAATCTGGTCCTATATCACTTCTAAATGAAGGACTTCATTTTGCTCTCAGTTCCAGGGCCATATTGTATTCAATGCGCTGGCAATATAGGGGAAGAGTGAAGTTCTGAGTTTTGAATGTCCTGTAAAGGTAGGGGAAACTGCTGGACATTTTATGGTTTAGAACCACAACCTAAGTGATATAGCTGTTAACCACTAGTTTGCCATATAGCAAAATTTACAAATAAATTTAGCATCCTTTGGGGGATAAAACCCTGAGGCTTCCAAGTTTAAATGTAGGGTGATTTATTATATACCTGTGATATAGCAAATAGAGTTTTTGCCATAATATCTTGGATCATTTTCCTTCAGAAGCGCTGCTCTCCTCTACTACAGAGACTTAGTTGACGTAGAAAAATTTCAATAATCTCCTTACTAGTTGTGACACTGACAGACCAGCTCAGTATGATGTTGACAAACCAGCTCAAATCAAAGCCATAGGCCAATTCACTTTTTTGTGCATATCAAAGAAATGTGAAGTGGGCTAGCAGGCATAGCCCAGTTCACTTGTTAGAACAGAACAAAGGAGGTGTTATCAATCACATTACATTTATGTGGCATATGCCCCAGTAATTATATTTACACTAGATTTATCTGTTGGTTATTATTGCCTTACATTATATATATCCCCAGCGTTAATTAACCCTAGATCAAAAGTATATGTTAGTAAGAATTTATTTGATGTGTAAACTGCATGAAAACTAACGAAAGATTGTTTGGATTGCTGTAACAAATGCATTGTGTATAGCTCTGTAATTGGATTGCCCATCAAATGGGACTGGAGCCTTGGAACTGTAAATAAAGAAACACGCTAACTTCTCAGCATTGGTCATTGTGTTCAATAATGGGAAATCCACAGAACCAGTCTGTCTTTAGTGAACAGAGGAAAAGCCCATGTTGTGATGGAGATACTTGCCAGGTTGCTTCATGGAGTACACAGCTGTAAGAATGGATCTAGGGATCAATCCTGTGTCTCTGAATTCATAGATTTATAGATTGTAGGGCTGGAATGGATTCTAACAGGGTGGAATACTGAACAACTGGACAGAGATCTCCAAAATTATTTTGCGTAACCTTGAGAGACTAATGGAAATCTAGCAGATCACTACATCTCTGCTATGATTTTGGACTTACAAACTTTGACTGACCTGTTAAGGTATTCTATCTGCTTTAATCTCTCAATAACTCTCATTTCTTTTCTTAGCTAATAAACCTTTATTTAGTTTACTAGAGGAATTGTCTGTTGCTGTTGCTTTTGGTGTGAGTTCGAGAGTATCCATTGACCTGAGGTAAGTGACCAACCCTTATGGGTTGGGAGTAACCTAATGTAATGTGATATTTGGTATAAGGGACCATTATCACACAAAGTCCAGTTTGTCTGGATGGCAAGATGTGCTGGAGAGCCCAGGGAGACTGTGACTCAACAGTAAGACTAATTTAGTAACCCAGAAGTAAACATTTGTTACTGGCTTGGTGAAATCTAATTACAAAATATACCACCAGTTTGAGGTGTCTGTCCTGTTTTCTGACAGTCTGACCTGAGACTGGCACTCTCAGTTGTGAGCTACTTCAGTCAGTGTGACTTTAGTCAAACAAAATATTTGTGATGAATGTGGGTTCTTTATTCACCTTAATGAGCCACATAAAAAGCAGGAATATGACAATGGGGTAATATTACTCTAAATTCCATTGTCAGTAAAATGTGATGCTCTCAAATATGACAGTAAAGGGTCTATATAAATACCCAAGATAGATGAATAGGGCATACATCATTGTGTAAAATCCTGTTGCATGTTAGACTCAAGATGTCACTTAGATTCAGAGATGTGAACAATTTCACCATATATTATGGTCAGGAAATATTAAGATCATAAAAACTTTGGTTAATAATGTGTTTTTATATATGAATGAAAAATTTAAAATTAAACCATTAATAGCTATCCTTCCACCTTGAAAAGTGATTCATGGTGTGTCTGTCCTCTTTTTATTCTTGTCTTTTTATTATTCCCTCTCCTATTTTTGTTCTTGGTCTCTGCAGGGTGAATAGCAGTAAATAATTTATACATGGGAAGCCTGCAGAGGTAAATTGACCAGGGGGCTAGTTTCCTTCTCCATAATCTCCATTTATAAAAGTTTCTACTTTTGCTGCAGAAGGAAAGTTTTCAAGATTAGTCAGGTTCCTTCTGGCCCTACAAAGGAGGTGTCTGTGAAGAGAAACGGACTACAGAGAATATGTGCTAACTACTTATACTAAACAATCGGTTCCACCTTGCATTTAGCTGTGATGCTCAGAGTAGCTTTCCCAGACCTGAAGAAGAGCTGTGTGTGGCTTATAAACTTGTCTCTCTCACCAACAGAAGTTGATCCAATAAAAGATATTATCTCACCCACTTTGCCTCTCTACCTGGAGATTGGTCAGTAGCCATGTACTAAATTGCTTGTCATGCTCCTTTAGTGTTGGATACATAAGGTTTGGTGGAATGAGTGCCTGGGATTACTCAGTTTCATTTCTTCAGCCAGTTCTTTCCCCATGGCACCAGCTGCAAAAGAAATGCTAGTCCATTTCCTTTGGTGGATGCTGCTTATACCCTTAGCTGGCTCAGTGTCAAGGAGAAAGTTAGAAGTGGAGAGGAAAAGGGGAGGAAGTGATCTGGAGGATCAGTGCGACAGGCCTGGGGGGAAGGAGTGAGAGTCCTTCCCTCCCCACCCCAGGCCCAGTGACAGGGCTGGGTGGGGGAGGAGATCAGAGCCCCCCACAGGCACAGTGACAGGGCTGGGGTGAGGGGCTCAGAGCCGCCCCCCAGGCTCAGTGACAGGGGGAGGAGAGGCGGATGGAGGTCAGAGCCCCCCGCAGGCTCAATGACAGGGCTGGGCTGGGGGGAGGGGATCAGAGCCCCCCCACAGGCTTAGTGACTGGGCTGGGGGGAGGGGATCAGAGCCCTCTCACAGGTTCAGTGACAGGGCTGGGGGGGTGTTAGGGGATCAGAGCCCCCCACAGGCTCAGTGACAGGGCTGGGGGGGTGTTAGGGGATTAGAGCCCCCTCGCAGGTTCAGTGACAAGCTGGGGGAGGTTAGGGGATCAGAGCCCCCCGCAAGCTCAGTGACAGGGTTGGGGGGAGGGGATCAGAGCCCCCCAGAGGCTCAGTGACAGGACTGGGCGGGGAGGGGATCAGAGCCCCCGCAAGCTCAGTGACAGGGTTGGGGGGAGGGGATCAGAGCCCCCGAGGTTCAGTGACAGGTTTGGTGGGGGGTTAAGGGCTCCCAGAGGCTCACTGACAGGACTGGGCGGGGAGGAGATCAGAGCCCCCCAGAGGCTCACTGACAGGATTGGGCGGGGAGGAGATCAGAGCCCCCCGCAGGCTCAGTGACAGGGCTAGGGGGGTGTTAGGGGATCAGAGCCCCCCAGAGGCTCAGTGACAGGGTTGGGGGGGGGTTAGGGGCTCCCAGAGGCTCACTGACAGGATTGGGCGGGGAGGAGATCAGAGCCCCCCGCAGACTCAGCGACAGGACTGGGGGACACAATCCTACTTTATTTCTCCCTCAGCCCCATTTAGACGCATGCGCACTTTATCCCACGCGTGCCCCCTCTTCCCTGTCTACTGCGCACGCGCAACTTCCCCATTCCCGCATGCGCACTGACAGCTGGCTCCCGCTCCCGCAGCGCATGCGTGCGGGCCCTGCTGACCCTGCTCATGCGCTTTCCAAACGCCCCCTCCTCCCCTTTCCCGGCTGTACGTTCCGCTGGGGGTGGGGGCGGACTGGGCTCCTGCTTCCGGTGTGGTGTCATGGCGGCCTCGGAGCTCTGATGGCTGCGGGGAGCTGAGAACCCGAGACTTAGACAGGGACACGGAGACCCTCCCCGCCCCTTCCTCCCGCCCCTCGGGGAGCCGCCCCCCGTCCCGGCCGGGCAGGCGGCGGGACATGGCGGCCCACAAGCCGGTGGAGTGGGTGCAGGCCGTGGTGAACCGCTTCGACGAGCAGGTAACGGGAAGGAGGGAGGGGGCTGCCTGGGGGAGGGGGCCTAGTGGGCTGAGGGGTCTCGGGTGGGAGCGCGGCGGGCGCTGCCTCCCGGGGGGGAGGATGGGGCGGGGGCGATGCCTGCTCCGTGGGCAGGGGGCGCCGCTCCCTCTTGGGCAAGGGGCCTGCTCCCTCCATGGGCGGGCCGGGGGCTGCTTTCGGCTCAGTGGGCTTGGGGGCTTGCTTCCTTCCCCGCTTCTCAGCGCTGTGGAGGCGGATAGGGGCTGTCGCTTCCCTGCTGCCCCCCTCACCCCAGCGCCCAGGCTGGGGTGACCGAGGGTGGGGAGTGGGAGGGAGGCGGCATGGGGGGCCTCTCTCCTGGGGTGGAGAGGATCTGGGTGGGTGCTCCACATCGCACTGGGCATAGGCTGTGGTACGGAGGGGGGGGGGGGGGATATTTAGTGGAGGCTGCTCCTACCTAGCATAGACTCTGTGGGAGAGGACATGAGGGGCTTCTGCTTTCTTCTTTTTCACAGATTTGGGGGATGGGCAGCAGTGACTTTCCCCTGGGGTTAGATGCTGCCACTATGATGGGCACAGTGTTTATCGGAGGGTGGGGCCTGGGTACTTCTTGTTTGTCCATCCCACTTTCCAAGTCATCTTATCCCCTTACTGGTGAAATTGCCTCCCACTCATTTCCGGATGGATAATCCCAGCCCCGATGGTGGGGTGGCTCCCCTGAGTTATATGGTCATTTTCGTTGTTAGTTTCCTCTAAATACAAAGGGGGGAGCTATCTTAGTTGTACTTTTCCTTGTCGGTTCCATCCCCAGCCTCTCTGGAAAAAACACTTAAACTTTTTGGTTGTTGTTAATTTTTATTCATGTAACTCGTCTCATTGTCATTTAGAGTAAGAGGGGATTAAAGCTTCAAAAGTGAGGAGTTTGGGGAGGGATAAAGTGAATGTTTATATGAAACTGCATCTGAATGAACTGGAAACACCAAACAAAGGCAGCTGGGTTGGGGGAGGGTCCTGAGTGTATATTGTTTCAGAGTTAGGTGTTTCTCTTTCTTTATAAGAGTCAGTGCCTTTGGAAAGAATTTTCACTTAAGGTTTTGTGGTTGGAAGGAAGAATAATCAATTTCTTGATCTGGGGCTTGTGACTGTAGATATTTCTCTGATCCACATGGAGAGACTGTTCATTGGGACTACATGGCTGCACAGACATTCTGAGTTGGTCTCAACGTTAGTTCTTAGAATGCACATTCCGTCCTCTTCCCCCAAATGCCTTTCTGACATGTAAGCCAGGACTTGGTTTAGGTTGACCCATTTATTTCTATGTTTTCTCCTTTTGCTGTACTTGACTAGATCCATCATGTGATTTGGGGGAGAGTATAAGATACCCCACTGTGTATACTTATCTGTAGTAAACATGAAGCTGATTATAGAGGTTGCATTCTGTTCATCTGCCTTGGCTCTAAATATTTCTTAGCAGTATTATCTAGTGTTGATAAACTGCAGAAAAGATTGGGGGCTTGTAAAGATAAGACTTTCGCTTTTACGTTTCTTTTGAATTAAAACAAATGAATATAGTTTCTTTGCAAGAAAATCTTTGAGCTTCTCTATTTAATTTTTTTAAGCAGTCAAAATTGAGGATTTTTAAGAGCTATGATGTAGCATGCTTTGGGGCCTGTTATTTTCACAGTAAACGAACTCCGTTTTGGCTTACCTTGAATCATAGAGCATTTATTTTCAGTAAGTTTAAAAGAAATGGTACTAATTGTGCCCCCAATAGTTCAGGAAAACATTTCTTTGTGTACTGGTGTTAAAAGGCCTTAGGCTTTATCGTTTGCTTTGTTATGTATATTGTGGAATTGGGCTTGGCAGCATCTGTTGGGAGTTAGATTTGATCTTTTTAAGCAAGTATTTTCTTATACACTTTATGGAATAATTAAGTGTAGGTATGCAGGAGGAATCCCTTCCTACTTCGGTAGAAACAAAGCCCTTGAATTGTGAGTTAGCTGGAACACTGGAGTTATGTTGAAAAAGTACTAAAGAGAATGTTGATTGCAATTGTCTTCCAGTTTGCATGATAGATATGTCTTACAGGACTATTGAAATCAATTCACTGTGTAATTCCCGTCTGTTTTAAGAAGCTTATAGTTGTTGTTTTTTTACAAATTTGATAAGACACTTATGGATAAAGCAAAGAGGCCTGGATGATATACTAATATTCTGAAACTTTAAAATATTATACTGAAATATTTCCCCTTTCCACCTTACTTTATTTCATGTTGAGGTTTTCAAGTTTTAAGACTTCTTCTCATTTGCTTTGCCCATTTTGAGAGTGATCTTCATATTGGAAAGGTGACTTTAGAATGCAGTTCAGAGCAAATCTGTTAGGGCATTCTTACGCCCTTAACTTTCTCTTCAGCTATTACCTATGAATTATGGATAGATAATTAGCTAGTCCCTGAACTGCTACTAAAACAGCTATGTGAATGACCAGCTAATAATGGTACAACAGTGAACGCTGATCCCCTGATTGCATCTTTGACTGCCCAGCAGCTGCTAATTTGAGAAGCCAGTTTGAATAACTCTTCAGTGAAGTACAGTGCCTGCAGTCCAATGCATAAAATCCTCACTTCCTTTTTTACAGTGCTAGTAATGTATTTTCAGGTTTCTTTACTTGTGTGTACAGGACGTTTTGATATCATCATTGAAGGAGGTGAACTAACACTGAATATTATACCAGGAATACGTTTCTGTCGTTGACTAAAATGGAAAACTCTTTTTTGCTGTTGTTTTCAGGTTTTGTTTTAAAAATTTACAAAATAGGATTTCAGTGAAAGATAGATGTAGTTACCTAGACAGTGTTTC
Source organism: Gopherus flavomarginatus (assembly GCF_025201925.1). Lineage (NCBI taxonomy): Eukaryota > Metazoa > Chordata > Testudines > Testudinidae > Gopherus > Gopherus flavomarginatus. Next base: position 16,385,403 of record NC_066635.1, read on the forward strand.
CATGCATTTATAAAAACTCTTGTAATTATTAGTTCAAAGTGACTAAAACAGTATTTTATGGAACAATAAGGACTAACCTATATTAAAGAAACAAAAAAAAATCAGAGCAAACTTGTCCGCTCTTGTTTATTTTCATAAATGTTTTGCTAACCAGAACACCTGTTGTGGTTGTGATCCAGTATGATTAAAATGACTGGCAAGTGTGGGTTTGCATTGTAGGTCAGTCAACATCTGGCTGCTGAATAAATTTTTCAGAGCTATGTGCTGCTCTCTCCCACCCCCAATCACCTTTGATTTTCAGATATTGTAATGTGGTCTACTTCAAGATCCCCTTCAAGACCACCTGGAGCCTTCAGCTGGCAACTTCCCAGCAAAAAGCAACTTCCCACCACATGAGTGGGGCCAGTACATAGCAGAGTACATAGTGCAGAGATTTCAGGAGTATGCTGACTTCCTATTTGTTAGAAATTTTTATTGCCTGAGTGGTCTAGGATCCAGATATAAGATGAGACTCTCTCAGTTCTCCATTGCAATAATTGAGATCGGCTGGGATGCTCTGGTAAAACTATCCAGGTTTGACAGCAGTGCTTTCATGTCAAGCATCTCTGCTTTTGTAATTTTCTCTTCTTGGTGGTCTGCCAGAGCCCAAGTTGGGCAAGCTTCGGGCCCCGATATAAGGCTCATTCATTTTGCTTAGTATTGGATTGTTTTGTTTTGCATCTTATTAATTTGGGTATTTTTCTGGTTTTTGTTGTTTCGTATATTTTTAACATTTGGTCTTCTAAGGCATACTGGTGACTGGCAAGCAGTTTTAGGGTGGAGTATGTCATTTGTATCTTTCATGTTTTTGAAACTTAAAGCACCTCTAATCACTGCAGGTGCAATAACCATTAATAAACAAACAAATATTCCAGAACATAATAAGGCCTCCCTAAAATAAATGAATCTTAGAACTTTCTATAGAAGAGTCAGTCTACTTTTGAATTTTAGTTTTTTAAACTATTTTCAAAGCATTTTTTAGAGCATATCACATTTTAAGTAGCTAAAGGGAAAACCTATTAGATCATGAAATAGTCTCCTCAAACAGAGTAATGGCAGCCTCATTACTTGAGGCATTTAAAACTAGACTGTATTAAACCTACCAAATGTAAGTACGGGCAGAATCCTGTATTGGCAGTAGGATCGGTTAGAAAAATTAAGCGACTTCTTTCTCTCTGTAATATACATTAAGGAAAGATACCCTTTATTAAATGGATTATAGGTAAATGGACACTATCAACAAAAGTCACACATTTATAATGAGCTTTTATGAAACTCAGAACTAACAGAATTAAGAGTTTTTTAAAGCAAATAAATATCATCTTGCTGTTTTTGAAATCCGTCGCAGCAGTAAGAATCTGAAAGTGAACCTGATTTCATGGATTAATTTTGAATTATTTTTTTGCATCTCAGCAAAGCGACCACAAATAGTAACAAACGACATGTGAAAACATTCTGAGAAAACTCAGCTCCTCAGGCACAATGGAACTTTCTACCATAAAGGTAAAGCTTGTCTGTGTAGAATGCATAACTTTCTTGGGGGTTGTTCTCAGACTGGAATGAACTCGTCTATGAGCTAAGGACCATCACAAACCCTCACTTTTTATGCCAACTGCAAGGCGCACTTCTTCAGCCTGTTACACTGAGCAGCATGGGCATTTAAAGACAAGCCCTGATCCAAAACACTTCACGCACAAGTCTCCCTCTGGAGAGAGGATAGGAGAGAACGTTCCACACGTGATAGGCATGTGTTAGTTGTGTCAACTAATGTGCTGCTGGACAGTCCTCAGATGCTATAGTGATCATAGCAATGTAAGAACCTACGTAGAATAGAATCATTTTGTGTTAGTAATATAGCTAAAGGTAACATTTGTTTACAGCATATGACTTTAAGTTATCCCTTTTGTTAAAATATCATTACTAATAAATAGAACAAAGTAATATTTTCTGAAGTCCATTGTTTTTTGCCATGTACTACCTTGCAAGATTATTTTACTGAACTATGAGCTCTCAGGACCTGATCCTCTGCCCATTTATAGTTGGTGGAAAGACGCCCATTGACATTATGGGTTTTGGATCAGGCCCAGACAACACTGACACTGACTGAAGGAGAGCACTTTTTATCTCTTCCCTTGTGTCCCAAAACAGCCATGTGTTGCCATAAAATCTGTTCTTGTAGATCTTTCTGTAGAAGGGGAATAAGCAGATGTTTTCATATGTATGTATGCATGCTATTAAGGATTGTCATTACTGCATTTCCACTAGAAATTTTCTTTCCAGATGTCAGTACCTTTATTTGAAGGGGGAGGAGAAAGACTGCAGCCAGTTTATACTTGAAGAGGGGCTTGGAGTTGAATCTTGAATTTGTTTGTTTTCAAAAAGTTTTCTGCTGAAATTTTTTTCAGAAGATCCTACTTATAATATCCATTCTATTTGAGTATTGTCATGGGCCTAGCAATACTGAAATTTGTGATTTTTTTTTTAAATGAAAATAGTTAGTTTTGTGAATGTGCAGGCTTATAGTTCAGAGCTTTTGCCAGGCTGCATTTAGTATGTCCACGTTTTAGTCCTTGAAATTCAGTGTAGTGTAGGCTGACTTTCATGCGGAAGCTGAAATGGTCACTTTTTCCATTTAAAGTGTTAATGAACTTTACACGTGTTTCAGGAACACTGAAAGGAAAGGTGTTAAAGGTAAACTTTTTGCTAGACTGAAATAATTAAACCTTGTCTTTATTCCAAATATCAGTTGTTAGGTAAACGAAGAACTGTGAAAGTTTCTTTATCTAAAACTAGTAGAATCTCTTGATCACATTTCCAAGATATTCCAATCAATGCCTTCAATTTCTAATTAGATACAGTTGATATCAGTGTCCATATATGTTTTAGGAAAAAGGATTGTATATTTTTGTGTATTTAAGCAAGAGTATGTGGAACAAATGCAGATGTTTCTTTGGCACACTTAGAAAAGATATTTATTTTCTTAATAACTTGACATCTGCATAGCAGAGGAGAGTCCCTTAGCTAAGGTATCTGAGGATATTGGCACTTCTTCCTCTAATGGGATACCACTCCCCAAAATATTATGGTTTTGTATGTTGTCAGAGACCACACTGCTCTGAACAATGCAATAGCTGTGTAAGTTCTTCAGTTGAATCTGCTTTTAAGTCTTAAAGCCGTCTTTCAGGATTTAACTGTAGAGATCCTGTTAAGTACCGGTATGTTTTTAAATGCCTTTTTATATCGGTGTACTTTCTCTTCTGTAAATTGCAAATAAATACTTTGGTTTTTCACTATTAAATCTGAGAAGTTACTGCGTGGCACTTTTGAAAGGAATGAAGTTCTTTCCTTGCTAGAGGAGACAGATTAAAAAAAAGTGAGTGCATGTGGACAGGGTCAAAGGCACAGGGAAGGTTGTGATCATCCTCTAGAGCAGCATGGCAGACCATGTGGTATATACTATTGTAGATACAAAATGGGCCAGACAATCTAAGGCTGCCAGGCACCCTTGTGGAACAGTTAATTTATAGCACATTAATGCTTAAAGCCTTCAGTAAACTACCATGTGACGTTCTGTGGGGATGTGGAAAAAGGTATTGAAATGGTGTTTTAGGAGTATTTTCTAAGATACCAGTAGCAGGCAGTTTATGCTGCTAAGCATCTGTGAATCTGACCAATTTTATTCTTTAAATAGCATATTTCTGTGAAGGGGTTTTGAACTTTTATTTTTTATGAAGCCAAAGTTGGAAGAACCTCATTGCTTTTCTTTTGCAGTTTGCAAGGGGAATTTGCATCTCCTGCATCATTAAAATAACAAAATCTATTCAAAACTTAATTCAGAAGTAGTGAATAAGTGGGTTGACTTTGTTTGCATGCTTCTGTTTTCTTGAGACTTGGTTTCCAACTTCAGCGCTTTTCAAGATTTATATATTTTGTCTGTCTTTTGGAAGCATAAAATAAAAAGCTAACAGTCTAGTGACCCAGTGTAGACTGAACGTTTTCCCCCGCCCATAGCAAATTTCTGTTATCTCTTAAGAATTGTAAGATTCTTGGACAGATTTGATAATGATAAAATAATCATAGCAGAGTCAGCAGAAATCATAAATAGGTAGAAAGAATTTTAGAAGTTAGGCATGGAAATTCATTTGTGTACGGTCTACATTAGATTGACTTAAGTTGTCTGCATGGTCAGAGTATAAGTTTTGATCATCGGAGAGCTTGTGTTAGCAAGTAAGTATCTACCAATGAAGCTTTCAAGAGACTTGTGTATTTACTGTATGTTGTAGTTGATGTACAGGATGAGTTGTGCTTTCTATGTTCTACATTGGTATATTAGAACAAAACATACTGGTTGAAAGTAGGATGTAAAATATTAAACGGTTAACCAATTAACCGATTAATTATCTTACTGTTAATATATTGCCTTTAACATCTAAAACAGATTGACAAAATAAAGTTGGGACATTCTACATCCCTACTTGCGCTGTCATTTCCTCCACCCGGCTGTGCTCCCAACCTCCACGTGCATTAACAAATCTGTCTCTTCCCTATCCTCATCCCACTCAGCGGCAGCGCCCAGGGCAGGACAAGCCGAGCTGACCTCGCACGGCAATGGCTCGGGAGCCCGGAACAGCATGGACCGGAAGCAGTCGGAACACGTAGTACTCTCGGGCTATCAGCGCCGGCTTCCAGGGTTGGGTGCCTCGCTCCCTGCCAGGAGCCAGCACAGGGACCCTGGCTGGGCACATCCTCTTGCTCAGAGAGCAGCTGCTGCCCCGCCACCCCTGCAAGACCCCTCCTCCCCCCCGGGAGACTCCACTGAGCCCCTGGACATCGTCAGGGCCCAGGCCGCCGCTGGCTGCTGCTGCCGGGTGTGGTGGGCTGAATGGGCACGTGGTGCTGTAAAAAAATATTTACATCCCTAATTGAAAGACTGTACTCAGACTAGTTATCAATGGTTGACCCTCAAACTGGGAGGGTGTTTCTAGTGAGGTCCCTTATGGATCAGTCCTGGTTCCAGCACTATTCAATATTTTCATTAAGGACTTGAGTAATGGACTGGAGAGCGTAGCTATATAATTTGCAGATGACATGAAGCTGGGTGGTATTGCAAACACTTTGGGAGACAGAATTATAATTTGTCAGGGTCATTTTGAATTTGAGAACTGGTCCGATGTCAATAGGATGACATTCCATAAAGAGAAATGCAAAGAAATACACTTAGGAAGGAAAAATGAAATGATCAACTACAAAATGGGGAATAACTGACTCGGTAGTATTAATAATGCAGAAAAGGATCTGGGGATTAGAGTGGATCACAAACTGAATATGAGTTAACAATGTGTTGGAGTTGCAAAAAACCTAATATCCTGGGGTGTATTAACACAAGTGTCATGTGTAAGACATGGAATGTAATTCTCCTGCTCTATTCGACACTGGTGAGGCCTCAGCTGGAGTACTGTGTCCAGTTCTGGGCACCACACGTTAGGAAAGATATAGACAGATTGGAGAGAGTCCAGAAGAGCAATAAAAGTGATAAAAGGTTTGGAAAACCTGACCTATGAGGAAAGTTTTGTTTTGTTTTATTTTATTTATTTATTTATTTATTTATTTGGAAAACAAAACAAAACCGGGGCATGTATAATCTTGAAAAAAGGCTGATGGGGGGGACCTGATAAGTCTTCAAATATGCAGAGGGCTGTTATAAAGAAGATGGTGATCAATTGTTATTTCCTATCCTACCTTCAGTGGATATAGGTAATAGGCTTAATCCTCAGCAAGGAAGATTTAGGTTAGATATTAGGAAAAACTTTCTAACCAAAAGGATAGTTAAGCACTGGTACAGACTTCCAAGGGAATTTGTGGAATCACATCATTGGAGGTGTGTAAGAACAGGTTGGACAAACACCTGTCAGAGATGGTCTAGGTTTACTTGGTCCTGCCTTCACCGCAGCAAGCTGGACTTTAACTATATTGGTAAATAAAATAAATACCAATATAATCACCTTTACAGGAGTACCACCCTATGGGCTTGCGCTGATTTAATCAGATCTGTTTCTAAACTGGTGGCTATGACAGAAAAAAAGTAGGAAGATGACACTAGCTAGTCTTGCATTTCTATTATTCTATCATGGTTGTCAACACAACCTGGCATTTTATTATTGAGGCTTCCTTACAAAACTACTTTATGGCTTTTCCTGTTGATTGCCTCCTACAATGAGGTGCTTAAGGTTAAGAACTCGAAAGTCTGAATAGAAAGAAAACTACAGGTATGACCCAGCTAGTGTCATCTTCCTATGTTTTTTTCTGTCATAATCTTCATCTCCACAGAAGAGGACAAAATACTGAACTACTAGCAACATTGTTCCTTTTATAGTGAGCAGTTCAATATTCTAGTCCTCTTGGTGCTTTTCTGTACTTAATTTTTGTACTGATGTAGCCATCAGTTTAGAAACAGATCTGATTAAATCAGTGCAAGCCCATATGGTTGTACTGCTATAAAGGTGATTACATTGGTATTTATTTTATTTACCAATATAGTTAAATTGGTACAATAACTTATAGAGCATAGGAACTGTGCTTCTTCCAAAGTGCTAATGCCCTCTTCTTCAGATCAGTGAGGGCAACTGTCGCATTTGCTTAGATCAGTGTCTTCCTTTAGATTCGTTACCCTCCTAACCTTTGCCATTCTCTTATGTTTGGGCTTAAATATGTCCATTTTGTAGCTTAGTTGGGTGGGTAGTAATGTGCAAGTTGTTAGTTTCAGGATTCAGTCTGATGAGGTATGCTTCATGTTACATTTTTCCCTTTTTCCTTATTTTCCTTATAGTAATGAAAATAAAAGCATTGTAGGAAGCCTCTTGCTTTAACCCTCGAGCTATATTTTTTGTATAATAAGAAAATATTTAACTATTAGCATTTTAGTTTCACTTATTCCTGTAATGACATTAATATACATTGTTTGCATTGTTGTAGCTGTGTTGCTTCCAGGATATAAGTCCCAAGATAGGTGGGGTAATATCTTTTAGTGGACCAGCCTCTGTTGGGGGAAGAGACAAGCTATCGAGCTACAGAGAGCCCTTCAGGTCTGGAGAAAGTAACCAGATTATCTGAGCTAAACGCAAGGTGGGACGTGCTGTAGGAGATCATTTAAAATGAAGAGGGCAATTGTTTATATTGTTATAATGAGCCATAAAGTCAATGTGTCTGTTAAGTCCATGGTTTTTAGAGTCCAGCAGAGTTATACATTTAAATTCCCAGGCTTGCCTTTTATACAGGTTTCCTCTGAGGATGAGGACTGAGAGGTCAAATATGGAGTGATCGCTTTGTCAAAAGTACTTACCCAGGGTGATAGACTGTCTTTGGTCTCTTATCATTTTTTTGTGTGAGTTTACTTGATAACACAGTGATTGTCAGATTTCACTTGTTCAGGCATTTGAAGCACTGGATGAGATACACCACATGTTGTGATAGGCATGTGTGGGACCCATGGATCTTGACAGGTGTGTTGCAGAGGTATTGATCATCAGAGATCCTAGTTTTCCATAATTTAAAAAAACCAAAAGTATCTGATTAAAAAACACACACAAAAATCTGTATTTTTCAGCAATTAAAATGAAATGCTGAACTTTAGTTTCCCTAGCCACAATAATGAGCCTGGAGCATCACTACCCAGGGCTCAGGCTGTCAGCTCTGGTTCGGTTAATATGGTGAGCCAGATAATGGAGACTCAGATAAACGGGGTTCTACTGTATGTGTTTTAATTTTTTCACAATGTAAAAACTAAAGATTCTGTTTTTTAAAAAAAAAAAAAAAAAAAAAAGCAAATTCAACATTTTTCCACGGCCAGCTGATTTCTAGGATCCCTGCTGATTATTGTATCATGGAGATATAGCTACAGATTTTGCATCTGTTCTGTCAGGCTCTGGTGCTGTGTTGAGTTTGGTGTATCCTGGTCTGTGAGGGGCTTGTTTCTGATGATGAGCTTGTTGAGACTGAGTTGTTTAAAGGCCAGAAGAGAGGGTTCAGGAAAGATTGGTCCCAACCACTTTTTTCCCCTTAATATTTTTTAGTTCACTTAGTTCCTTAATGTTTTAAGAATGATCTGTACTGAGAAGAGGGCTATTAAATAAATGACACTTGGGCCAGGTCTACACTATAAACTTGCATTAGTGTAACTAAGAGCTTTTCTACGCTTATATTTTATAGCTCTCTAACTTGCTGGCTCAAGTGGGTGAAAAATCACCCCCTTGAGCACAGCAAGTCTGAGCACTTCAAAGCGCTAGTATAAACAGGCTCCAAGCGCTGGGAGCTGTGCTCCCAGAGCTCAGCACTAATCCCCTCGTGGAGGTGGATTACCAGGAGCTCTCTCCCAGCGCTCGTGTGCGACCACACTTGCCCTTCAAAGCGCTGCCGCAGGAGCGTTCCAGCGACAGCACTTTGACGTTTCCAGTGTAGCCATGCCCCTTGTCGTTCAGGAGTATGAAAAGTCAACACCCCTGAGTGACAGAGTTATACCGACCTAACTCTCAATCAACTACATCAACAGGAGGGCTTCTATCCACGTAGCTACCACCTCTCATGGAGGTGGATTTATCTATATTCATGGGAGAAGCTCTCCTGGCATAGTAGCATCTTCACTGAAGCACGAACAGCTGTGCCACTGCAGTGTTTGAAGTGTAGACCCAGCCTTGATCACTATTGATTTAATTGGTTTGACATTCCTGTGCTCAGTGTTTTGTGATGTAGTGTAAGTTTATCAACATCTTTTGGCTTTGTATTCAACTCCAAAAAATTTAGTAATGAAAGAGACAACTTCTGTTAAGCTTTTAGACCATGATCAAAATTCCCATTTTTAAGCCATCTCACAAGTTCAAGTCAGTATGACATTAAAACAATATAGTGCAAAGTGATGACATTCCCCCAAGAAACTCTCAAAACTAATGGTGATTAATTTTTCAAGTAGGCCAAAAAACATACAACTTCAAAATGTAGCATCAAACAGAACATTGATCTGAAAAATTAAATGTCATTGCCACCTCCAACTTGGAGGGGATTAAATACATTTCTAATGTTCATTATTTTCTGTGTGTACATTTTCCTTTGTACCCCTACTTATCCCTGCTGGCATTCAGGCACTGAGCAGGTACAATGACATCTACTATCAAGTCAGGCTATGGTACAGCTGTTAAACATTTATTCCATATAGAATTGTATTGCAGACTTTCATGTCAAGATACTTAGGAAAGAGTCATAATTTTCATGACATAAAACTTCTCAGGGTTTAAAGACATTCTCTGATGACTAGATCAGTTGATCCAAAGTTTTAGATACCCAGACCAAATGCAACTTTTTATCTCACTGTTGATGTATTAAAAGGAAGTTGATACATTTTAATATGATAAATGAAGGGTTAAGATACTACAGCTTTATTCAGTGATAACCAAAAACCTTTAAGCACTTGATAGTTTTTTAGACATGTTAACTGGCTGGCATTTTTCCTTTAGTTCTTAAATTCTGTGGCATTTTGAGAGACTGGATTTCCAGTCCACATCCTTTTTCAAGCCATATTCATCTCTTTGAACATCTATGTTTTTCAGAATCTCGGAATGTTCGAGTAGAATCCAGTTAAACCAGAAGAGAGTAAAGTTTTAAATATTTGATATTTTTAATTGACATTGAGATACTTAGGGTCTGCTTGAAATCCTAAAGTGTGTGTGTATAATTCAGAAACATAGATGCATTGATTGCCTTCTTGTCTTCCTAATCTGTTGTCTTTTTTAAATATAAAGCTTCCATAAAGTGAATTTCAGCAAAGCACTTCTTCCTACATTTTAATGTGGTCTGATACTTTAACTGACGCTAGTAAACTGCACACAAGGGACATGATTGGTCTGTGACCTTTGAAGAATTTACTGAGTACAGCTTGAAACAAAGTATCTAGTGTTCAGATTAGGATTAATATCTGAGTTACTGAGTTTTCTCTCATCTGTGCTGGAATAGTTACTCTCAGGTCTAACTTTTACTATTTGATGTAGAGGATCTTCTTTGGAAGTCACTTTTCTGAATAAGATTGGAAGAAATTTTTAACTTTCACTGTTGTAGAATTCGTAACATTTAATTTTTGTTAAATCTACGATCACAAAACTTTACTTGCATTAATCTATATATCTGGTTCACGGAAAAGATGGGAGGAAACAGATTTATCTTGCCAACTGAGCACCTGACTTGAGTCAGTCAGAAAAGTTTAGACATACCAAAAGTTTCAATATCAATTACGTGTATACAACTAAAATGTCCTCTAAGTTATTAGGCAAGGAGGGTGAGGTAATATCTCAAGGTTTGTCCACACTGCAGTTAAAAACCCACTGCTGGTGTGTGCCAGCTGACACAGGCTCAGGCAAAGGGGCGGTTGAATTGTGGTGCAGATGTCCGGGCTTAGGCTGGAGACTGGGCTCTGAGACCCTGTCATAAACGGATAGCTAAGGGTTAATGTCTCTTTCACCTGAAGCACCTGACCAGAGGACCAATCAGGAAACCGGATTTTTTCAACTTTGGGTGGAGGGAATTTTGTGTCTGAGGTCTTTGTTGTCTGCCTGCCTGCTGTCTCTGAGCTTTGGAGAAGTAGTTTTACTTTCTAATCTTCTGTTTCTAAGTGTAAGGACAAAGAGATCAGATAGTAAGTTATATGGTTTCTTTTCTTTGGTATTTGCATGAATATAAGTGCTGGAGTGCTTTGATTTGTATTCTTTTTGAATAAGGCTGTTTATTCAATATTCTTTTAAGCAATTGACCCTGTATTTTGTCACCTTAATACAGAGAGACCATTTGTATGTATTTTTTCTTTCTTTTTTATATAAAGCTTTCTTTTAAGACCTGTTGGAGTTTTCTTTTCTGGGAAATTTCAGGGAAATTGAGTCTGTACTCACCAGGGAATTGGTGGGAGGAAGAAATCAGGGGGAGATCTGTGTGTGTTGGATTTGCTAGCCTGATTTTGCATTCCCTCTGGGTGAAGAGGAAAGTGCTTTTGTTTCCAGGACTGGGAACGGAGAGGGGGAGTCACTCTGTTTGGATTCACAGAGCTTGTGTCTGTGTATCTCTCCAGGAGCACCTGGAGGGGGGAAGGGAAAAAGGATTATTTCCCTTTGTTGTGAGACTCAAGGGATTTGGGTCTTGGGGTCCCCAGGGAAGGTTTTTCAGGGGGACCAGAGTGCCCCAAAACACTCTAATTTTTTGGGTGGTGGCAGCAAGTACCAGGTCCAAGCTGGTAACTAAACTTGGAGGTTTTCATGCTAACCCCCATATTTTGGACGCTAAGGTCCAAATCTGGGACTAAGGTTATGATAGACCTTCCCACCTTGCAGGGTCCTAGAGCTGTATTCCAGCCCAGGCCTGGACATCTACACCGCAGTTAAACAACCCAAGCCTTGTGAGCCCAAGTCAGCTAGCATGGGCCAGCTGTGGGGCTTTAATGCACAGTAGTCATATCCTTATTGGACATCTTCTGTTGATTAGCAGGGAGATGTTCAGCAGCATGCTCTTTGGGGCAGGGACCTAGTCTCCATATACGTTTTTACCTAGCACAATGGAACTCCGTTCCTGACTGGAGCCTGTGTGCTGCTGCAATGTAAATATGAATATTTTCTTAAATAGTGAAGCAAGGACAATGGGAAGGTAAAATGTATAATTGTCGATACTGCAACCGATTCCCTCTTTGTTAGGGAATTGTTGTACCTTAAGACTATCAACATTTCTCTAAGAGTTCTTAAACACCTTCTGACTTGAGTGATTTTGTAGTATTTAGTTTTAGTGAGGAGAGGTGGCCTGGCATTTCCCCAAATGAACATCTAAAGAATGGCATTTCCAATCCAAAAGTTACAGAATTTGATTGCAATGGCATTATTTTAGTGACACTGCTGAAACTTTTGGTCTTATTTAAGATCTTTTACTAGATCTTAAATATTAGAGATTAGTGTGGAATGTGCTTGCAGCCAGTACTTGACATGGTACTTCTTTTTTTTCTCTGTCTGACAATCAGGATTTCCTAATGGAACAGCTTTAAACCAGTAGCTAGCGTTGTGTTCCTAGTGCTGTGCAGTTAGTTATATGCCGTTATACTTCTGTCATAGAAAGATACCAGCTATACAGGGTAATTTTTCACAATGTAATCTGCTGTAACATAGTGTATAAAATGGATGGTTTTAAAAAAAGCTTTCTTTGAAAGATGGAGGGTGCAAAGATAGGGATTGGTTTTGTAGTCTCTGTTTGAAGCCACTAGAGCATGTCTAGATGAAAAAAGTGATAGCATTTTAAAATAAAGTTAAACATAACTTTAAATATGACTTTGCACCTAGTTATACAAGGCAAATTGTGTTAAAATGTTAGCTGGTCATGGTCACCCCTTGGCTCCTCAGAATGCTATAGTATATTTTATATCTATCCCTGTCTGAGACAGGAAAACTCACTAATTTACACAGAGGTTTTTTCTAGAATGTGTTTGCTAGTACATTAGTTAAAACATGTTTAACACATTTTGTGACCATCTTCTAGATTATGAAAACAATCTTAGCCTTAGGATATGTCTGAATTTCCTTCCTTAGCTGAAACACACAGTTCCTTTCTCATCATTTGTTATTAAATAAAGATATGGAACTTGTAAAGATTGGGTCTAAACTTTTTGCAAGAAGTGTGTTAAGGCTAAACACCTCAGTGTGATTCAAGGAATTTTCCTGCCTCAGAATGGGATAGATTTAATGTATACTAAAACATGCTGAAGCGTTAGAAATTTATTGGTCTTGTGCAAGTGGCTATGACATTGCCTGATGCCTGATTTTGTAGTTTCACACAATGCTGCTGTGCTGCTTGTTGATGGATATGGATCTGTTGGATAACTTTCTGGAACAGTTAGATGGAATTGCAGTGAATATTGGAATGCTTCTTAGACCTGAATGAGTTTGTCACCTAGGATAGATCTCTGAATTTCTCTTATCCTGTTGTCATACTTTTTATCCTGACAAAAGTTTCAGTGGAGGCTTTGAAGTCAATGTGTAGCTTCATAACTACAGAAGACATACTTTTTTTGCTAAGATTTTTGTGAAAGCAGGACATGTCTCTAGGTGCTTGTTCAATTTCATTGCTTAGTCACTTGTAATCATACTTCTCTGACACTGAATTTGGTTTGTTTGGAAATTATCACAGAGCAGATGTTCGGCTTTAGTTGAGAAATAAGTGGTAAAAACAGGTGAATCTTGATTTTTGCTTCCTGCAAATGTCCCTAACAGAAAAAGATGAGAAATATAATGAAATGTTACTGTAAGATTATCTTTAATAGAATGTTTTACAGCATAATCTATAAAGCCTCAAGGAATCTTAACCTTCTTGTAAAACTGTAAATCTCTAACTTAATACAAATACTAAGTAATGCTACTCCCTGACCCCTTTTTTTTTTTTTGCAGCTTCCCATAAAAGCTGGCCAGCAGAATACCCACACCAAAGTCAGCACAGAACATAATAAGGAATGTCTCATAAACATTTCCAAGTACAAGTTTTCCCTGGTCATAAGTGGTCTCACTAATATCTTAAAAAATGTTAACAATATGGTAAGTTTTTCTATGTTTGGTTTATTGGATGCTTTTGAAAATGGTTATGAATTTTTATTTACAGAAACTTTGTAGAGTGTCTAGTCTAACATTGACTCAAATTGCTGCTTCATTTTGTGCATTTAATATGGTACCAGTTAACTTACTGATTTTTTTTTTATAAACTTCAAATGCAGTAAAGTTTACCAACAAAATTGAAATGAGCATCCACATTGCATGTGAGGGTGATGGCGGAATGTGGGCAACAAGGTCTGAAAGCAAGAATGTTAGTAATACTTCATCGGATAACCCAGATGGTGTCAGTCACTGAGGGAATGGACTGTGTGGAAAAAGTGCATATGGCTAGGCTAGGGGTACAACCCAACACATGACCTCTTAGACTTGGGTTTGTAGGCAATCCTTGGATGTCTGCTCTCCAAACCAAGTGGAATATATTTTGTAAGTGGTGCACTTGATCACTGGGAAATAGGTTCTCTCTGTACAGCTGCATAAGCATGCTATTTAACTAATGAAGCAAGGTTTTGCAGCCTTGGAGGAGACAGAAGAGGACATTTGGGCAGAGGTATCCAGTGAACAGCATCCAGAGTGATGGGAGGTGTTCTGATTCTTTCTGCTAGAATGTGTACTACCAGGAAGAGCAATATTGGAAGAGGGAAAAACGAACAAACATTTAAAACAAACCTAGGGCATTAGATTCTTTTCAGGATCTGTTCAGACACTCTGCATAAGTGAATGGTGCAGTCATTTGCAAGTGGCCAGCTCATAAATTACATTTAAAAACAAAAAGAAAAAGCCAGGAGCCATACAAGATTATCAGCCAAGAACCATGAAGGAAAAGGCTTGAAAAAGGCTCTTTGGCCTCATGGTAGTCCTACAGACTTAATCTCCTGAGCACATCCCCTGGAGGCTAGTAAGGAGTGCTTCGCTTGAGTGGACTGTTCCCTTCATATTTTCCCCCTCTGACTGACACTTGATGTAGCTTGCAGTGTTTCTTGGGTGGATGAAGGACCTCCTTAACACTGAGTTCTTGTGGGCAGCAGGTTAAAGTCAAGGGACAGAAAAAGATTCAAGAAGACCTTCCTACCAAACTTCAAAAAGACCCTTTCAAACTCAAATTTGTAACATTAAATGAACAGTCTCCCTCTATACTGTTTTTGTGAAATGCAGCAAGGCAGAGCATGGAATCACTTTGAAAAATATACTAAAACATTATTGAAACTTCACCCTCATTAAATTAACATTGACGACTAATTTGATAGAGTGCAGTAGACAAAGGGGGATGGGGAGAGACAAAGGAAAATTATTAAATATGGATCCTAGGACAAATAAAAATTGCCTATGGGACAGGCAAGGCGAGAAATTGTAGTTACTTTGAAAAAGTGGAAAGAGAAGAAATGAAGCAAATTTCATGGGTGATCAACTTCCAAACCATCAGCCCCATCATGATAGCACTCAGAGTGGGCTCACTAAAGGGCCAATAGTATGTGAACATGTCCTTACCAGAACAAGAGAATGAGTAGCCTATACTTACACTAATGGACATAAAAATTAATAGTGCCAACTCAAAAATAAATCAGCCACATGATAGATGTCAGTTGTAAGGAGTCCTGATAAATAAGAATGTAAGCTATACAACTAGAAACAAAAATTCGGTATTGTATCTGATGTGTGTAGCTGAGGCCTGGCCTGACATGAGCAATTAAAACCTGGAAGGAGGCTTCATTTCTTGGAAGATAAAATTAGAGAGGTAAACAGATCATTAGGTTGAAAAAGACAGAATGTCTGAGCCATCTAAGATAAGAGGGAGAACACCCAGGGAACCCTTTACCAACAGTGGGCAAAGATGAACCTGGAACATGGAAGTTCAGGTTCTACATGAACAGCACATGGAGAGAACATGCTGCACAGGATTGGTTCCTGCAGACTAACCAAACCAATGCAAAAATGTGGTGCAGTGTGTATAGTAAATGCAGTGTAATCTGTACATATATATATGTGTGTAACTTTGGATGTGTGGCATGCCCTATACCCACCCCATTCACTTGAGTCTTACCATATTTGTTGTGTGCCAAATAAAGGGACCTGAGTAGTGAAATCTGGAGTTTGTTTTAGTGTTTTGACTCCCAGAGAACTGGACAAGGTGTTCTGGATAAGCTGAGTGGGAAAGGTCTCTGAGGGAATACCAGCCATGTACCATTTTTAGTATCACTTTTTATGGAAAATTGCCCAAAAATTATTAGTCTGACTCGGTACTTCCAAGTGAATCCCTCCATAAAGTGCAAAAATAAAAGAATGAGTCTTTTCATATCAATGTTCTGTACTCAATAGCAAGACTTAACTTTTCCTATGGTTGAGGAAGAGAGAACTGGATCAGATGCTCCAACCAGCTAGCAATATTTTTCAAGCAGTCCTTCAGAATGAAGACCAGACTGTGTGCCATTAGTCTGCTCCATGTTTAGAAAAGATACCTTCAAGAGGCCTCCTGCTCAGCTAAAGCCTACATATATTTGAACTAATCTTTCAAGCAGTTTTAATTATCACATAATTTTCTGAAGCTTCTTACTGTGTGTTCTATCTTCAGTCAATGAAACTAAATACATTTTTTTGGCTAACCCTTCTCTGCTTTCTTTTGCTGTTCCAATCTGAATATTGATACGCTTAGTCGTTGGCGCTGGTAGTGAAATTGGATGCTAGTTTAAATATGTGATATACTTTGCATCCTAGATTTAAAATGCGGTATCCGCTTTGAAGATCCAGTAGTGTATTTGTGTTTCTTCCTGTGGTCTATGCTAAATTCTGCAGCAATCAAGCTAAGTTTGTATCCATGGATTTTTGGAAACCTCAGTTCTGTTAAGTATTGTCTTGGCAATAAAGTACAGCTCTAAAGAAATCAGAGACGATAGACAAACAGTAATCGCTACTAAAATAGAATTTTGGGGTCATGAAAGTGAAGGACTTGCTAGGCTCTCTAGTTGTTCTGCTGTGTGCCTTAAATACTGATTGGCCTGCCTGTCCTGTCCCTTGTTATCTTTGTTCAATTTATGTCATTCACGCCAAAACAGTTTACTCACTTCATGCTAGAAACTAGGAAGGAACCATTAATCTCATTTTCACTGGCCCTATTTCTAAATTTGAACCCAGAGCTCCAAAGGTGGAAAGGCTAGAGCATTAGGAAGGAGGGACAGCTCAGTGGTTTGAGCATTGGCCTGCTAAACACAGGCTTGTAAGGGCCATTTTGGGATCTGGGTGAAAATCTGTCTGGGGATAGGTCCTGCACTGAGCAGGGGGTTGGACTAGATGACCTCCTGAGGTCCCTTCCAACCCTGATGTTCTATGATTCACCTACTGTGCTGCTTAACCCCCAGCAGATTTTCTGTATCACCTAAATGCTGCAGTGGGCTATTGGTCAGATTTATGCACTGGAGCTAAATCTGTTCCTTTTCTTGTAGAGGATATTTGGAGAAGCTGCTGAAAAGAATTTATATCTCTCTCAGCTGATTATATTGGATACACTGGAAAAATGTCTTGCTGGGGTAAGTAGTCTAATTTATAATTGCTGAGTTTCTGAATTAGATGTAGACAAAGTGAACAGAAGTTCTATAAATGTGTGTGTGTACTAGGTAGTAATAAACTAAGAATCATTTGATTTATGTCACATGGAATTAATGCTAGTTTTAGAAAAACTCCAAAAAAACTGTTCTTGTGATATCAAAAGTTTTTTTCTCTTACTGCTAACAGCCCACCTTAATTGATTAGTCTCGTTAGAGTTGGTATGGCAACACCCATTTTTTCATGTTCTCTGTGTATATATATCTTCCTACTGTTTTTTCCACTGCATGTATCCGATAAAGTGGGTCTTAGCCCATGAAAGCTTATGCCCAAATAAATTTGTTAGTCTCTAAGGTGCCACAAGTACTCCTCATTCTTTTTAATGTGTAGAATGTCCATCCTCCCCGCCACCCCCAATTAACAATGGTCAAAAATGCCTTGACTTGTTAACTAAATGGACAAAGGAAGGTTTCAGATCTAGCCTTTCCTCCACTTCACTTCCAAAGTTCTAATATATGTTTCTCTACAAGCATTCATATAAAAAGAATAAACCATTGTGTGCATGGAAAACAAATTTAAGTAAAGTAATGGGTTTCAGTGTTGAGCTTTCATTGCATTTGTATAAACTGTAGGTGGATGGGGAGATTCAAAGTAGGGTTACAAACAAAATAATAAAAATGGTTTCACTTCACAATTTAATACTAAATTAAAGGATAATTTTACAATAATTTAAGAAGTGGCAAATAGTAAAAATTAAAATATAAATGCTTAAAATATATTTAAACTAATGAAGTTTGTGAAAGTCATAGTTACTGTTTCTTAAATGAAGTAGAGATTTCTTGTTGTAGTTTTGTTTCTATTTTCTATAATTATATACCCAGGCAGAATCTTTTGCTATTGCCATATTAAGATTACTTTTGCAAGTATTTCCTAGTTTACGTTATTTAACCTTATCCAAACTTCCAGTGGGAGTCCAATCCTAAAGTTTCCACACAAACTTTCCTATTTCATTCAAATCTTTGCTGAGAGGCAGTTTGCTTTTACCTTTGGGATGAAAACAGTTGTATACTTGCAAAGCCAAACTTCATCTTAGGTAAAAGCTCTGAGTCTCAGATTTATTCCTAGAGATTTCTTTTAGCTTTGTTCTAGGAAGAATGTAATGAAATCATCAATGCTGTGTGCAAATCCTTAGTACTGGTTGTAAAAGAGATTTCTCTACAGAGTAATAAATACGATAGTTTGGTTTATCAAGGTGGAACATCTTTTAATGTAGTAAATATGCTGATGATGTAAGTAATCATGCTGTTTTAAGTACATAAGAAAATAATGTAGGTATCTAAATAATGCAGAATAGATTTCAACTTTAAAAAAATGTAAATTGTACCATATTTTCTTTCCTGTGTTTAGACAAGTCTCAGTTACTACATTAATTTCATAAATCCATATCTTCCTTTTTTAAAAGCCACAATTTATATTGATCAAAACCTCAGTGTATTTCAGATACATGATGAAACCTCTTAACAGCTTAAAATTGTATGTCTTGTCAATTTAAATGAAAGCAAGTTGAGCCAGTATGTTTAGTAAGACTTGAGCCAAAGCTGTATACAAAGAGAGTTGTGTTCTGTGATATGGTCAGACATATTTCTTGCTTACTATTGCTGCTTAATGTTTCACCAAGTTCTCATGGCAACAAGACTCAGGTCAGCTAAGTGGGATCACTGCAACTTCTGAATTCCCCAGAGTAATTTCATTGGTAAGATTTTAAAAGTTTAAATGCTGACCTGACCCTCTGTTAAGATTCTTAGTAAAATTGCTCTTCAAATTCTTTCTTAAATAGTTTCCTTATGTCTCATACTGTGCAAATTGGAAAAAAGTAGAATTCTACAGGAAACTGTAGGTTTTTTTGTTCTTGTCTGGAATCACACTGAGTCAATGAAGAAGTATCCTCTCTTTCATCATGTCTTTTAAATCCCTACTGGAGAAAAACAACTGTCAGAAAATCATTTGAGAGAATTAAGAGTTGGAGTTTACCTTAGGTTCTTCTAAGGCAAACAACTGACTCAAATGCTGTAACACCAGTGCTTTGACAGGTTGGCAGGTGTGTCCCTTAAGTATTCAAACCTTATGGTTGGAAAAAAAGTGTTTTGATAGCCCATTCAGTACTTGCTGATATTGAGCTACTAACATTGTCCCACAGGTCAGGCATGGAAACGCATTCGAAAATATTGCTTTATGTGAAATTACAGCAAATTACTGTTAGCAGGTGGCGTATCAGAGCTTTTCCACTTAATTTGCATAGAAGTCAATGGGAGTTTCTACTGTGTAGAGAGTAAGTAGTACAAGATCTGTTCCTGGGATAGTAGTGTCTAGAAATACTATTTTTGCCTGTTAAGCTGTGAAAGGGAATTTCCGGAAATAAGTGAAATGTTTTCATTTTAGCAACCAAAGGACACGATGCGACTAGATGAGACAATGCTGGTCAAACAGTTGCTGCCAGAAATCTGCCATTTTATCCATACGTACCGTGAAGGAAACCAACATGCTGCCGAACTTCGCAATTCTGCCTCTGGGGTTCTCTTCTCTCTCAGTTGCAATAATTTTAATGCAGTCTTCAGCCGCATTTCTACCAGGTGAGTGCATGAATGGCAGAGCTTACCCAGTGTTTTAGAAGTCTTATCGAATACCGTGAATGTTGTCTGGCTCTAATCAGTGTAGATTAAAACAAAGGCTAAAATTCACGGCAGACTGTTCTGATCTGAAAAATACAAATTCCCCATCAGTATTTTCAAGTTAATATCATATAAGAAGCTGCTTACACCTCTACCCCGACATAATGCTGTCCTCGGGAGCCAAAAAGTCTTACCAAGTTATAGATTAAAATGCGTTATATCGAACTTGCTTTGATCCACTGGAGTGCGCAGCCCCGCCCCCCTGGAGTGCTGCTTTACCGTGTTATATCCGAATTCGTATTATATCGGGGTAGAGATGTATTTGAAATCTTTTCTGATGAAAATCCCTCTACATTCCAGAACTCTGCTTAAGCATCAATTGATAAAATTAGTCTGATTCTGTCTCTGTTTGATGTTTTTGTACAGCTTATTTTCTGGGTGCTAGACTTGCTTATATTTTAGATCTGCTTTTATATGAAAAAAAACCTGCCATAGAATGGAACTAATGATAAAACCAAGTTGAAATATAGGGTGGGTGCTTGCTAGTGAGAGATTTCTAAAAATTGACAGACACTTAACTTATATTCATTAATGTGTTTGCTGTTCCATGGTAACTTCTAGTTCTCTGCAGTTCTGTTGGAGCCTTAAGGGTGTTGTCTTCCTATAATTTTTCCTACTTGAAGGCCTATATATATCCATCTTTTTGACTGAGGAGAATGGGGCAGGATTGCCTTGACCCTAAGAATATTACTCTTCTTTGGCTTTGGAAGGAGCCTGCTTGTCCTCTCACATGATTTTTATATCCGTGCAACCTCACTGATTATAATGGAATTCGTCCTGATTTACACCACTCTAAATGAGAGGTGAGTCAGGGCCAAGGTATGCTATCCCTTCTTTACTTCCAGCATTGCGTGCATCTCTTTGGTGCTGTCTTTGGCCAGCCCACCAAGGTTGCATGGGAAGCTTTTATGAAGGAAGTGCTTTTATGTCCTTTGAAAGTTGCTTGAAAAGGTTTAACTCTTATCAGAGTAGTGTGCTTATAACCAACAGTAGTACTTGAGTGGATCATTTGTTGGAGTTGGATCTGATGCTCCTTTATTAGGCTTGGGCAGCAATGAGTATGCTAGTTTGAGTTGTTTTTAGTACAACAGTCTAATTAAAACTAGGGCTTGTGTAACTTATACAGTTAAAAGAGCTTTGAGAACATTAGAATGGAAGTGCCTTCAAATTTTAAATATGAAACTTGGTAAACATCTAATTAGCTGAAATCTCAACTTTTTTTTTTAACGTTCAAGGGCTTTAATAATCTCTCAAGGCCCTAGCCTTAGTAGCTAGGATGGAGGATATCGTTTTTGCTAAATAAATGGATTAGGTTTAGTAGGAAATGATTCCATTCCCTTCTCTTATAGGGAGTTGCACTGGAAGTTATTCTTGTAGGTAGTTCTTTAATGTGTATTTGTTTATACATCTGCAGTATATTTTTTTCAGTATAAGTCTTTTTTATTCAAACTTAATTTTGAAATTCTAGGCTGTTTGAAGGTTGGCGTTGATTTTTGTTTCCACACAATTCTATTTTTCGTTGGTATAGAAGTGGTTAAACATTTGGTTGTTTGTTGCTAATATCCACAGAGGTCAGCCTGCCGACAGTTAGCATTGCTGATCTTTTGACCCATGCTTCCTGTTTAGGCATATTTCGAGGCTCTGTACAGCAGCTGGGGGATTTTTGGCATGTAAAGCACATCATCAGGGACCTTCCCCTTCTCAGCGTGGGCTGTTAAGTTTTCCCTCCATTGATTTAAATGAAGAGCTGCTTTTGTGTGTAGTGGTAGAAATCGCATATCATGTCAAGTACACATCTGTAGCTTTGGAAGGGGTCAACACAATCTTATAACTTGCAGGCTCATATGATTTAGTTATTAGTGCCTTGTGATCTGATATGGTGTTTAGTAAGTTACCCTCGAAAAAGGAGGGAAAAGATTTACCACAGTGCTTAAATGGATGTGATTAAAACTAATTGAGTTTCATTAGGGACAGAAAAAAGGGCTCCCCTTTGCCTGAGGGCTGACTGCAGTTCCCTTCAGGGACTGTGAATACTCCTGATTGTTGCCCAGCTGGTATAGCTCAAGTGCAAAGCAAGGCACTCATTCCCAGGGGCATGGCCCAAAGGCCCCACGGGCATGAGCCAGAGAGGTCAGTGTTCAGGTGAAGTGTAATAGAGATTACTTCCACAGCTTTGTAAAGAAAAAGAGGATATAGGGTAAAATCTTGATGTTAACCTTAGTATAAGCTGATGGCATTTGTAGCTTACATCTTGAAATGTTGAGAAATTGTCTGCTGAAACTTTTCTATATGAAGATAAAATGAAAATATTCTGTAAAATTAACTCTTAATGTTTTTATTTCCTGGATCTGTCAAAGTTCTAACAGTTAGCCTCTGGAGGGGATGATGATGATCCTTTAATATTCAAATGTTTACTGCTTATTTTCATTTCACCTGTATAATAGGAGGTGTTTTTCAGAAGTATGAATATGTCATCAATGGCTGACAGTCTCTGTTTCCAGAAGCTAATTTAATTTACTGTTTCGAGTTATTACTTTACTTTGCATCTCTTTAGATTACAGGAACTGACTGTGTGTTCGGAAGATAATGCTGATGTTCATGATATTGAACTTTTACAGTATATTAGTGTGGACTGCATAAAACTGAAACGAATATTGCAAGGTAGGTTGTGAAACTGTGTCTTTGGGCTGATCGTCAGACTGGTGTTGTGCTGCTATAGCTATCTGTTTAGAAATCCATAGTTAGTGGTATTACCCTCTAGCATAGACACAGTTATACTGGTATAACATATTCCTGTATATTAATTTAGAAACAGTATAATTTTACTTCATTCAAATTATAATTAGCATCTGATTTTAAAATAACTGGTGCTTAGAACCTCTGCGCGGTCTTTTTGGGTTAAATTATTATATACCTATTTTGTTAGAAATGAATTTCTCTTTCAAATGTTGAAATTTTTTATTTTTACAGAGACCGTATTTAAGTTTAAAGCCCTGAAGAAAGTAGCTCAACTGGCAGTTATAAACAGTCTTGAAAAGGCAAGTATGTTACCATTGATATATTCTAAGTGGAATTTTCTTGCTGTTCCTCAGTCACTGATTTGCAGTCTCATACCCCTGTTTGAATTTAGGAACTGGAAAACACTACTCTCATTTGGACAGGTCACTTTTCACTGTAAAAACACATGTATGAGATTTCTGCTGTAAAAGCACTGCATGCTGAGACTCTGAAGGACAAAATAAACACGTCTTCCACTGGAATTTTATTTCCTAAACTGAGTTTATTTTCTAAATTGATTGCTGCATATGTGTAAAGACCTGTTGAATTATCTGTAGGCATTTTGGAACTGGGTGGAAAACTATCCTGATGAATTCACAAAGCTGTACCAGACACCACAGACTGATATGGCAGGTAAGACATAACAAATCATTTTGATGTATCTCTTAAAATATGGATTTATCAGGCTAAGTCCATTGGTTGTCTTTTTCACAAAGCTTTGTCAGAGATCACCAACTTCACTGACATTTTGTATGCTCCTTGCTTCTCAAGGCAGTTCGCATAAAAGAAGCATTTTTCTGCCATCCTTTGCCAGAGCATCTTGGGATACATTCTTTATCTCCCTTCACTCAACAAATGGAAATGGGCAGAAAGAGGGTAATGGTGGGAATTGGACTGCTTTTATAGAGCTCTATTTTGATACACATAACAAACAAAACGCACAAACATAAACTATCTTACATATAAATAAAAGTAAATTTACAAATACTCATTTTAGCCTCTGATTCGGGAAAGCATTCCTCTTCAGTAAGGGCACGTAAGCATATGCTTAGAGTTCTGCAAATCCGTAGCCATCTGCTTTATATCTGCGGCCCATGTTTGCAGATTATGGATGAATGCAGATCCAAATTTTATATCTAGAGTCCTGCAAATCTGTGTATATCCACGGACTGGATGTGAATACAAATTTTGTATTGACACAAGGCTCTACATATGCTTTAGTCTTTCTGACTGGAGAAGGACTTAAGCACATTTTTAAGTTATTTTTGGAATCATTGTTTTAACCCTGTTTATAGCCCAGTTCAGCCACAATGGCCTGCCTAAGCATGGTTGTAAAACACATTTTATTTTTGTAGATGGAGCCATATTTTGCCTCTTATGTTCTGGTCCCCCTTTATCTTCCTTGTCAAAAGTGGTGCCAAACTTCTTTTGCTTGCCAGTACTCAAGACACATCCTTCCACTTTCCATTTGTGTTATAGCAGGACCTGTATCTGAACTCTGAAAATAAGCTGAAATGTCTGTTACTTGTACATGCGTATTTTAGTGTCATCCACAAACCAGAATTCTGGAAGGGTTTTCACAGTTTAAACCTTCAGCAAGTGCTTTTTCTTTTGAGTAATGCTTTTTGCAAACTAGGATTATGAGCTAAACACAACAGGATATTTAAACACTTTTCTCCTCAGTGTTTCTTCCGTAGTCATTTGGTTGTTTTATAATGTAGATTGTGCAGAGAAGTTGTTTGACTTGGTGGATGGGTTTGCCGAAAGCACGAAACGTAAAGCAGCAGTCTGGCCACTGCAAATCATTCTTCTTGTCCTGTGTCCAGAAATCATTCAAGATATAGCCAAGGATGTGGTGGAGGAAACCAAAATAAACAAGGTAAAGAAAGCTAAAATGTCATAGTGAATACAAGTCTGAATTCAATAGGGTGTTTGTCTTGGCATATCCCATATTGTTTTAAAACTCTATACTCTGATATAAGCCTACTCTGCCTCTATTTAAAAAAAACCCCAAAAACATTTAAACTCCCCTATTAAATCCCTGTTTTCTTTATTATTCAGGATTCTTGGAGCTCTCACTTAGCCCTTTACTTTCCCTACCGTCAGAGTTTTGTATGATGGCATATATCCTGCTTGATGAGGGTTGTATAGCTACACCTGACAATTCAATTCCTGGAGCTAAAAAAAAGGGTTGGTGGTGAACAAACTGCCACCTCAGCACTTACAGGCCCTGCTGGGCTTCAGAGTAAAGAACTATCCTAGGGTTTTGAATCCTGCTATTCCTCCCCAAGTCTCTTAATCAAGTTTTACATTACTGCTAATCTGAACTGAACTTTGTGGTAGTGGTGGGGTTTTTTGTTTTTGTTTTTTGCAATGTGTGGAAATAAGAATGGACATACTGGGTCAGACCAAAGGTCCATCTAGCCCAGTATCCTGTCTTCTGACAGTGGCCAGTGCCAGGTGCCCCAGAGGGAATGAACAGGTAATCACTAAGTGATCCATCCTCTGTTGCTCATTCCCAGCTTCTGGCTAACAGAGGCCAGGGCCATCATTCCTGCCCATCCTGGCTAATAGCCGTTGATTGACCTATTCTCCATGAATATATTTAGTTCTTTTTGGAACCCTGTTACAGTCTTGGCCTTCACAACCTTCTCTAGCAAGGTGTTCCACAGGGTGACTGTGTGCTGTGTGGCAAAAATACTTCCTTTTGTTTGTTTTAAACCTGCTGCCTTTTAATTTCATTTGGTAACCCCTCTAGTTTTTATGTTATGAGGAGGAATAAATAACACTTCCTTATATACTTTTTCCACACCAGTCATGATTTTATAGATCTCAATCATATCCTCGCCGTAGTTGTCTCTTTTCCAAGCTGACAAGTCAGTCTTATTAATCTCTCCTCACATGGCAGATGTTTTATACTCCAATCATTTTTGGTTCAGAAAAGAGCAACTTTTCCAATTCCAATATATTTTTTTTTGAGATGGGGCGACCACATCTGCACGCAGTATTCAAGATGTGGGCGTACCATGGATTTATATAGAGGCAATATATTTTCTGTCTTCTTATCTATCTATCTCTTAAAAGCAGCAAAGAGTCCTGTGGCACCTTATAGACTAACAGATGAATTGGATCATGAGCTTTCGTGGGTGAATACCCACTTCGTCGGATGCATCTAGTGGACATTTCCAGGGGCAGGTATATATATGCAAGCAAGAAACAGGCATATATATGCCTGCCCCTGGAAATGTCCACTAGATGCATCCAACGAAGTGGGTATTCACCCACGAAAGCTCATGCTCCAATATGTCTGAATACTCACTTCATCGGATGCATCTAGTGGAAATTTCCTGGGGCAAGTATATATATGCCTGTTTCTTGCTTGCATATATATACCTGCCCCTGGAAATTTCACCTAGATGCATCCGACGAAGTGGGCATTCACCCACGAAAGCTTATGCTCCAATACGTCTGTTAGTCTATAAGGTGCCACAGGACTCTTTGCTGCTTTTACAGATCCAGACTAACACGGCTACCCCTCTGATACTATCCATTTCTTAATGGTTCCCAACATTCTGTTCGTTTTTTTGACTGCCGCTGTACATCGAGTGGAAGTTTTGAGAGAACTAGCTGCAATGACTCCAAGATCTTTCTGGAATGGTAACAGCTAATTCAGACCACATCATTTTATATGTATGGTTGGGATTATGTTTTCCCAATATGCATTACTTTACATTTATCGACTTTGAATTTCATCTGCCATTTTGTTGCCTTGTCACCCAGTTTTGAGAGAGCCTTTTCTAGCTCTTCTCAGTCTGCTTGAGACTTAACTATCTTAAGCAGTTTTATATCATCTGAAAATTTTGCCACCTCACTGTTTACCCCTTTTTCCAGATCATTTATGAATATGTTGAATAGGACTGAATAGAGAGGTTCTATGGTACAGTTTGTTTCTTTTAAGATTTTACTTCATTTGATTCTACACTTTCTTTCATGTATAGTGCCACTCCCCACTAGCACAATGTGTTCTGTCCTTCCAATATATTTTGTACCTGAAAAGCTTGGTTTGCAAATGAAGTTCTGTAACACAGATAGAATTTGACTTGTCTACAATTAAAAATAAGCAATGCTTGGAGCATCCAAGTTGGCCATTGCCAAGCTGCTGTATCATGGTATCTTCACACAAATGTGAATTGTCCAAAGTTAGTGTGTAATGAATAAAATATACTTTTCTAAACTGATACACCAGTATTTCCATTTTTTTTTTGTATTTAAAGATGTAAAAGCTCTGTCCACAGCTCCTAAAACATCGGCTATAACTCTTTCTTTCTTTCCTTTTCTGGTTGTTATATTTGAATTCTGCAGAAACTGTTTCTGGACAACCTCAGGAAAGCACTTGCAAGCCATAGTGGGAGCAGACAGCTGACTGAAAGTGCTGCTATTGCTTGTGTTAAACTGTGCAAAGCATCCACCTACATCAACTGGGAAGATAATTCTGTCATTTTCCTTCTAGTGCAGTCCATGGTTGATGATCTCAAGGTAAAGAGGAAGAGAGAGGAGTCTGGAAATCATTTTGTCATTTCCTAAATCTGATGAGAAAATTCATTTGAATTTGTGTTTTACTAACGAGCCCAGTGTCATGGAGTATCTTTGGTAGCATTTTTGTAAGCAAGCTGTGCGTGTTCTAGTATTATATTTACACCAGTATTGCAGCTCTGGTATTCGTCATTCACTCCTTACTTTCCTTCTCTCGAATCCCACATTGTCCCTTGACTTCCTACATTTTGTTTCTGCTGAATGCCTTTTGGCTTAAATAGCACTGAGGAATTTTACGTTCTCTTCATGCAACATTTACCCACTTACAGCCCCTATGTAATGCCCAAACCAGTTCTTGCTTTTCCGAATATGCTTTAGCTCTGGGTATTGCAACATGTAATCAACCAAGCTTCTGAGACACTATTGGTGAATTAAAAAGCAAGGGATAGCGTCTTTTTTGTCTCTATTAGATCTATAAAAATTGTCTTTTTTAAAGGTTAAATATTATTTAAGTGGTTTTAGAAATAACAAATGTTAGCAGATTTTCTAAAATTGTAACAGTTAGAGCGGCCTGCTCTCTGATTTTTAACAAATTAGTCATATGTTACAAGCAGACTGGAATAACATTTTTATCTGAATTTTTGTGTAGACCTTGCTGTTTAATCCAAGTAAACCTTTCTCAAGAGGCAATCAGAATGCAGATGTAGACCTTATGATAGACTGCTTAGTTTCCTGCTTTCGCATAAACCCTCAGAACAACCCATACCTTAAGGTGAGGCCATGATTTTGTGGACCAGTAATGTCTCCTGATACTATTTATGACTTGTCAGATTTCAAGGGTGTGCTAGTGGCAGACAGAAATTCATAAATAATTTCAAACTTCTTGATACTTGTCAGAAATTCTGTGTTGAGTATTTTGTATCAATCTATTTTTGCTGTTCTGATACTGCTTATATTGATTTTTTAATTTACTAAAAGGGCTTTGATGCTTTGTTCAATCTGATCTTGAGAGATGTTAAAGAATAACAGTTTTCCCAAATGGCTTTTATATTAATGTTTTCCTTCTAGATCTGCTTGGCACAGAATTCCCCATCAACGTTTCATTATGTGCTGGTAAACTCACTCCAGCGAATAATCACAAATGTAAGTCTTAAAAGTATTTAGTTAGCCTAGAGGTGGTTAGTGATTTTATTTAGGAATTGAAATAGTCATTTGACTAGCATTTAAGCAGTAGCCTAAATCTTGCGCGCTGTGCTCATAGTATTAGTTCTAGCACAGTCATCGGGATTTACCCACTTATGGACAATGGATTCAGGTCTCTTTGTTTGACCAGTTGGGCTCACTGAGTTACAAGTCTGCATCTCAGTACAAATTTAATGTGCTGAAATGTGAAGATGAAAAAGCCTGTTTATTTTATCGTTTTTAATACAAAGTGCTATTTACCTGTTGCATAACAAGCTTGCTCATTAGCCCCTTATCAGTTTTCAAAATAGGTTGAGATTCTAATCACCATATTTGCATGGCAGCAGTTCCTTCACTGCTCCAACTCCTCCTTGCTCTTTCCAGTGTATTGACATCAGTCATTTAGGAGAGGAGGACCTTGGATTCCATATTTGTATTATGGGGGGCAGTATTGCCTAGTGGATGGAGCAATGGACTGGGACTCGAAGATCTGGGTTCCGTTCTCAGCTCAGCTACTGAGTGACCTGGGGCAAGTCACTTCACTTCTCTGTGCTTCAGTTTTCTCATCCATAAAATAGTGGTAATGATGTGTACCTCCTTTGTAAAGTGCTACATACATGCTAGGTGGTATTGGTGGTATTATGCCAGTGCCTTGGGGTCCTTGTCATGGAAATGGCCCCATTATGGCAAGAGCTGTACCCACGTGCAAAGTAGGTGGTCCCTTCCCAAAAGAGTTTATAATCTAAATGTTGAATGAGAGACAACAGGTAGATGGAATGAACAGATGGGCCAGGCTTACCCCTATAATCTCTACTTGGTGGGGGGTAAAAGGACAGGCATTTATTTTAAAAAAGTAAAAATTCTTAGAACAGAGAATAAGCCCATAATCCAGATCGATTTAAAAATATTTAAACCACATTGCACTGTGTAACTTGGAGCACCACAGGTTTCTGCTAAAGCACCAAACCTGGTGGGCTCTGCCTAGGGCTACTCTTGTAGTTTTGCACTAGCTGTGGGAAGAGCTTTTAACTCAAAGCTTATGTAACTAGTGCCTTTCACTGAAACATGAAATTTGATTTTCATTTTTAAAAATTAACTTTTGGCTTGAAATGGTTCTTTTCAATAACAATTGCTGCTTAATTTTTGTTGTCTAATAGAATATGCAGTTTGTTCGTACATGGACTTTGCACTGCTCTCAGGCTGAGTTTGAGTCTTTTGGTCTTTCACGCTAAAGCACAACTCTCCATGCCCTCTTGTCTTCAATAAAAGTGACTGCGTGTTTGCTCATATTGTGATTATGGAAGTCGTTTTTGATGAAGCACAAAACCAGTAGGGAAAAGGGTCTTAATTTAACCCATTCTGGCAAAAGATAACAGAAAACTTGGAGTAGAAAAAAAAACCTCATTCTGAGCTAATGAAGTCTGTGTTATAAAAACCATTAACCCTTCAAATAGTAATGCATAGCCCATTTCAAATAATCATGTCTTAAACTGGACTTTAAGTAGCAACTTCTTTAATTTGGCTTTGTAATCTGTTACTAACTTCTCCAGTGTCAGTCTAAATGACATTGATCTTGAAGTACATATTGACTGAAAAACCAGTTATGACAGCAAGTAGTCTGTTTTGTGTTTTGGTTTTGTTTAAATAGATTGTGATTTGTATGACCTACTACTTTAGATTTCTTCTGTGGTTTCCATAGTGTTTAGGGCGATCTCACTGTTGGAAGCTTTTTACAGTTCCAAAACAGTGAAATAAAGACCTTTTTCTTTGACATCTCAGCAGCTATAGGTTTCAGTATAAATTGTATCCTGTTTTTGGTTGATGTCTGTTAACTCCCTTTCATGTGTTCTCTGAGCATCAATACATTGGTTTATATGGAGGAGATACTATGAAGTAACTAAGAATAGTTTTACTTTGTTAATATGGTGTACATTTTTATTGCTGCAATTCTTGTACAAACACAAAATAAATGCTTTGTTTTCAGCATGTACATGTAATATGCTCTAATGAAGCTTTATAGACAGTATTAACCATTTATGATCTCAAAAGATTTTTTTTTTTTACTTGCAGTATGTTAGTTTCTGGTGAACTGAGTATTTACTTTAGTCAGTCATGCATCATTTCCTCTAGACTGAACTCATTCACAGTCAACTTTTTTAATAGTTACTGTTTTCCGATATGGTGGCAGATCATAAAAGGTGGAAACTATAATAAACAACTGGAGTATGGTGTGAAAGATAACCTATGCAAGTATTGTGAATTATAGCATTAGACGGGGGAGTTGACACAACTTAATGTTTTGCACAAACTTGAATGTATGTTCTTCAGAATAGTTTAATAACTTTCCCTCTTTTTCCTCAAGTCCATCATCTGTTTTATTTGCTGTGTGGAAAGGTGTGGTTATTTAAACTTGAAAAAGATATTTTTAAAAAATGGAACCACCTTTCCACCTTATTTTTTAAGTACCACTGTATTTTCTTCCTAGTCTGAAGTAGACTGGTGGCCCAAGATTGATGCTGTGTATTGTCACTCCGTGGAACTCCGCAGCATGTTCAGTGAAACACTTCAAAAAGCTGTGCAAAGTTGTGGGGCGCATCCAGCAATTCGTATGACACCGGTAAGACTTGAGTCCATGATTTAACAATTTCTGTCCATTGCATTTTCTGTCTCCATTCCATTCCTGCTGTTTTATTCATCAATGTTAGTCTGGAAGATAGAGTAAAAATGTAGCAATCCCTAAAGCAACAGAGAGCCTTACATGCTCTGTAAACCTTGCAGTATTCTGTGTATTCACAAAGTATTGCTACTGAGTTAATTAGTGATCTCATTTCTTAGCTTTTTATGCTGCTCTCTGACTGACAAGATAGAAATAATCTACTTTTCTGTAATACAGTCTGTTTTTTAAGGTGTCTTGCTGTATCCAGGCCTACTTAGTGAAGGCAATGCTTGGCCTTTTTTTCATAATCAGAATAATTCTACCCTCTGCTGCATACAGCAGAATACGTTTCAGTAACTGCTGCATTTCTACACTGATGATGAGCAGGAGTTTTTGATTTGAAATACTTCTCACTTGTTTTACTTTGTCTTAAGCATGTTGGCTGTTTGGTCTGAGTGACAGCACAGAACTTGTAAAGATGTGCAAGCATTATGAGATGAAAACTGCTTTGATCATCCTTATATAAAAATCTTCAGTAAATTACAGATCAGTCTGTAGTATATCCAAATGTCTCTTGAAGTAGTTCTGCTCATTTTGAATTTTCAGTTTAGGACTTTCTATATTGTGCAAAGTTAACTTATTTCTTTTCTGAATTGCAAAGATGTAGTTTTCAGTGTCCCAGATATTTACTGTAGCAGAAGGCCTAAAGCTATACATGCAGCTGAAATATTCCTAATAATTCAGTATTTTTGTTTAAAAGAAAAGGATTTGGGTAGATTTAGTTGAATGTTGTAGAATTGTTTAACTCAGTTTTTATATCTGTGTATATTCATCTGTTGAGAATATAGCACGGGTATTGTATTTGGCAACTCTGAGATTGATTGGTGGTGCTTTGTCTTCTGCTTCTTATTTTCTGTTCTTATTGGCTGCTGTCGCTCACATGATCAGATGCCAACCAGTCACTGTTTTGCATGGCAGTGGGCCTCTGTTGCTGTAAGTATGACCCATTGTAACTACCGCAGAAAAGCCTTCAATTTCTTTGACTTTTCTGTGTATAGTTACCGTTGTAGTTGCATCACTTCATTTCAGATGGAATATGTAGCATGTCTTCACTTATAGGTTGTATGAAGTAAATAAATCATTTCACACATCAGATAAACCAAACAGCTTCCTTTCTGCCACGCTTTTCTTTTCAGAGTTCCCTTAATCGTGACAAACTGATCATATACAGTAGCAGTTTTCTCTGGCAATACAGTTGTCACTTTTTGTCAAATGCTTTAAGTATGAGATTTTATTGTGCATCTTTAAGAGTGAAATTGAATTTTTTTAGCAAAATAATTTGGGATTATAAAGTCTCAAATTTGTAATTACACAAAACTATACTTGAAAATA
This sequence comes from Gopherus flavomarginatus, assembly GCF_025201925.1. Classification (NCBI taxonomy): domain Eukaryota; kingdom Metazoa; phylum Chordata; order Testudines; family Testudinidae; genus Gopherus; species Gopherus flavomarginatus. The sequence continues at coordinate 16,417,856 of NC_066635.1, forward strand.
ATTCAAAAATAGGCTTGTAACCTTTGAGACTACTTTTTGTTCCGGGGTATGAATCTGTTGATCAAAAAGTTAAAATAAAAAGCTTGCAACTTCAGTGTTACTGCTTCAAAGGTATCTTCCCAGTAATAAATTCATTACATTTTTAAAGAATACTGTGTTCAGTGCTATTGTTGAGTCCCTCATGCATATAAAACTCAATAAAATAAATTGTAAAACTTGAAATACCATCATTTCAATTTTGCTATTTTCACAGACTTAAAAAGTAAGCAAAATTAGATGCTAATTACAAATGATATTGGACAAAAAATAGCATTGTGGTAGCACCTATGGCATTTCATTGTGCTAGGCCCAATACAAGCACAGAACAAAAAGGTCTGTGTCCCAAACAGTTTATAGTTTAGTCAAAATATTGTTTATAATGAGATTGAAAAATTACAGCCAATGTGCAACGGGAGCCATTCACATACTTTGTTACGCATATTTGTAAGTTTTGCGAGATGAGGGCATAAATTTTGTAAATTAGACTAATTTTTAAGCTCTTATATTTAGCAACATCCAGATATTTGTCAGATGTAGAGGAGTAATTCCCCCTTTGATCAAGGACACTGAACAAGTATTAATATTTTTCTTAGTTTTACTGAAGAAACTCCTTGGCAGATGTCAAATAGCTCCTGAGAGCTTCCTCTGTCCAGTAGTGTTACTTTGCATAATTAATAAAAGATAACTATAATTCTGTGTCTCCATTTGTGTGAAGCTGCATAGGCCATGTCATGGGACAGATGGTCACACTTACGTATAAAGGTGGTAGACTCTCAGCTAGTTTAGATTTTTTTCATATCTGAATTGCATAATGGTTCCCCTGAATGAATAGAGGCACTAGAATCTTCTCCCATGCAGGTGAGAGTGTTGAATATTGTATGAGTAGTATTTCACCATTCCTCTTCAAATGAAGCTAACTTCCTCTGACTAGACTGTGGGCATGTCTATACTGCAATCTTAAGTCAACCTATGATGTCCACACTACTCACCTTCTGTTGGTGGTGCATGTCCTCACCAGAGTGCTTTCACCAATTGAAGAGTGGCAGTGTGGGGGACTGAGAGCCAGGGATCTCAGCTTCACGCAGTTCCCAGCCGGGAGCCCAGCTGTTCCCTGGGCTTTTTGCTTCTGGTGAGGAGATCTGTCCCCGGAGTCGGGTCAGCTGCCATGCTCTTAGCAGGGAACTGACAGCCCAAGCAGCAGCCGGGCTCCTGACTGAGATCCTCAGTGCAACCGGGCTCCGAGCAGGGAGTGTAGAGCCAAAATCCCGGTGGGCAGTAGAGATCTGGGACCCTGGGTGGCAGCCTGGCTTGGAGCAGAGACTTGGCAGCAGCCCCACTGGGGAGCCTGGAGCCAGGCTTCTTTGTTAATTTAATAGTTCCAGCAGAACCGTTAAATTCACAGGACAACAGCTGATATAAGACTGTGTCGCTCTAACTACACTGACATAAGCCTCTCCTGGAGGTAGAGTTATGTCAGTGTAGTAGGGCACTTGTATCAGTGGGAAAAGGCTATAGTGTGTACACTGACATAATTAGGTCAACCTAAGTTGCCATATGTTGATCTAACTCTGTAGTATAGACCAGGCCTCTGTATTTTACTAATGATTCAGCACCTTGTGAAAACTGCAAGACACATATTTTGCAGAGATCCATTGCATAAAAATAAAGTAACACAGCTGCTACTTAAAATGTGAGAAGAGTGAGTTCTTGCCTTAAAGTATTGTCATTTACATTAATATAGAAAAACAGCACATTAACCTTACTGTCAAGTATCAGAGGGGTAGCCGTGTTAGTCTGGATCTGTAAAAGCAGCAGAGTTCTGTGGCACCTTATAGACTAACAGATGTTTTGGAACATGAGCTTTCGTGGGTGAATACTCACTTTGTCGGATGCATGCACGAAAGCTTATGCTCCAAAACGTCTGTTAGTCTATAAGGTGCCACAGCACTCTTCGCTGCATTAACAGTACTGTGATTTAAACTAATTCGGTTTTAAAAATCTAAACGTATTAAAAAAACCCAAGATGTTGAAGTTAAAGTAAATCCATGGATTCCTGTGCCAGCATAAGTGTTTTGATTTTTATTGTTGCTTGAGGAGAAAATAAAAAACACAGGCTACAATTTTTTCTTAGTAGCTACTATCTGATTTTCTTAGTATTGGAATACTTTTTCTTCGTAGGTTTTTTCCCACTTTCAGAAAACCTTTTGTGGACAACTCATTGACAGATTAAATTCTTTTTTGCTTACGTATAATTTTAATAAAAATAACCTATTTTTAAACAAACTATATTTTTAATAAATAAAAGATTTAAGTACAAAAAAATTATATTTATACTTCACTGAATTGCATATACAATTGTTAGCCATATGATACCTGTTCCCTTTCATGCATTGATTTTAAAAGTAATTAGCTTTTTAAAATGTTACATTATCAACCCACTATGTGTAGTACTTCATTGACAAATGCTGTAATATTTTTTCCTTAGAGTCTTACATTTAAAGAGAAAATGACAAGCCTTAAATTTAAAGAAAAACCTACAGACTTGGAAACCAGAAGTTATAAGTTTTTGCTGTTATCCATGGTAAAACTGTTACATGCTGATCCAAAGCTCTTGCTGTATGTAAGTAAATGTTACTTTTGAATGAGTGAAATCTTGGTTTTAAAAAAAAATAGAAAAAGCTTTTTAGCTTTTTATTAAATATGAAGTCATAATATAAATAACCCTAGGAAATTAAGTCACTAAAGTATAAATACCAAAACCAAAATCATAAAATTGGTAAAAAATAAAAATTCAAACCCAGAATGTTTAGCTGTAGGATGATACTACTTTTCTGTTCCCCTTTCGTCCGATAAAGACAATTTGTGATGGCAGCTTTCCTGATGTCCATTATATAAGCGCCCCATCCCACTGCATTTCTTTTGCTTATCAGTGATGTGGTAAACCTGGACAGTGCATTGGGACAGTCCCAGACAGTCATCCTAGTTGCTGATCATTGTGACGAGAATGAGAAAACAGGATAGCAAAACTGCGGGGCATGAAGTTCTTTGGTTCTAGAGAGCGCCAGATTAAAGTGACAAAGGGTATAAAGCCCATAAACCTGAATAGAGGAGAAATGGATTGGGGAAGAAAATATGATCAGGAAAAAGAATTAGGGTAAAAATCTTGATCAGAAAAACAAAAAAAGAATACTAGAGAGAAATTAATTAAAACCCAACTTGTAAAAACGTGATAGAAGAGATGTTGAAAGACTGAGGGAAAGGCACTAAAGAATTATAACGGAGACATGAAAAAGAGAGAACAGTCAACTTACTAAGATATGCTTCTTTTGTAAATTGATGTCATAATGAGTATTCTGAAAGGTTCCTTTCAAATAATTTTTCTGGGATTCTGCAAATCATAATATGGAGATCAACTCTAATTCAAGCATGAGAAATTGTTTGCAGTTATGTTAAATGTACATCTTGAAAATAAAACTCTGTACAATATTGCCAAATAATAATCATCATATTATAATAATCTGATTCTTATCGTGGGAGTTGTGAACTTTTCTTTTGTCTGTTTTGTTTACTCTTCAGTTGGAATTTTTTTTCTAGATTGCCCCCAAAAAGTATGACATTCAAGGACTATCTCAAAAAAAAAAAAAAGTTATACAATAAAATAAATAAATCCCACAGTCCCAAGCCCTCTTTACTTGTATGAGGATCTGTGAAAGTAGTCACCTGAAGTCTGCCTGAGGTTAATTTAGTTCTGTGAATGCTGTTGGCCAGGGTGTTGAAGAGTCCGCATTTTAAGAGCAGATAAAACAGGGCCCATTTCAGAGCATTGTTGCTTTTTAAACCATTTTTTCCCTTTACTGTTTAGAATCCAAGGAAGCAAGGGCCTGAGACACAGAGCAGCACTGCTGAATTAATTACTGGACTTGTACAACTTGTTCCACAGTCCAACATGCCAGAAATAGCCCAAGAAGCCATGGAGGTAAGTGAAGTGTTCTTCTACACACAGGGCGATTCGCTTGCGAATTGTGCCAAGCATATCAGGCTTTTTGTGTAAAAGCTTTTAAGTATTGATCAGTTTGTTTCCAAAGTTGAGTGTTAGAGCTTGTCTACATGGCAAGTTACCACACTGCAAGCAAAGGTGTGAATTTGCAGTGCACCAGCTTGGAGCACTGCTGTGTGAACATTGATAACAGCACTCTGGGACTTTGCACTGTAGCAATGTCCTCAGGAACTTGGTGTGTAAACGAGCCCTTAGTGTTTGCTCTGTATGGATGCATTTTTCTAAAAGTATGTTGAATTGCAAGTTTGCTATACAGCAGAGGCCTATTTAAAGAGAGATTTCAAAGGTGTAATGGGGAATTATTGTCTTCTGTGGTGCTCCCATGTCACTGAGAGATTTGTTCCTCACTGAAGCTGGCATTAACCAAATCTATTTCAGAAAGGGTTTTATGGATCTTCCACTACATTGTAGAGAGCACTGTTAAAAACCCTCCACTAACAGTCTGCCTGTCTGCCCCAGTTCTTTCTGACTGGCTGAGATAAACATTCATTTTACATCTGGGACCATGGCCAATGATTGTTGCTTTCTGAATCAGCAAGTGTGGAGGGGGCATATATGCAGGCAAGTACTTCTAAGGCTGTTACAATCCTCTTCCTGCTTGCTCTGTAATTGAAGTGCACCACACTTGCGGTAAATGAGCTTCAGTAGCAGGGGCGGCTCTAGCCATTTGCTGCCCCAAGCATGGCGGCACGCGGGGCGCTCTGCCGGTCGCTGGTCCCGTGGCTCCGGTGGACCTCCTGCAAGCGTGCCTGCGGATGCTCCACCGGAGCCGCCGGACCAGCAGCCCCTCCGCAGGTATGTCTGTGGGAGGTCCACCAGAGCCACCTGTCGCCCTCCTGGCGACCGGCAGAGGGCCCCTCGCGGCGTGCCTCCTCAAGCACGCACTTGGCGTGCTGGGGCCTGGAGCCGCCCCTGTTCAGTAGTCCAGCAGGCAAAACACAAGATTGCTTCTGATTTCCAAGCCTTCCATGCCATATTGCTAATGTAAGGCTGCTGAGTTAGTTGCCATTCAGTGTTGTATGTTCATATGTTTTCATGGTGGTAGAAATGTACAATCCATTTAAAATATATTGAAAAGAGAGATGTCAATTTCTTTTGGTGGGTGAGAAGGAAAGATTCTATATCCCAGTTAAATTATAAGTTATTAAATTGTCCTGGATTACTGTAATTTGAGGCCCTCACATGCCATCAGGTGCATTGTGTCCAAGATATCTATCTTCTACGCTTCTAGGGGGGAAAACTTCCAAATATTGAAGGAAAGGATATCTAAAACATTCTTCATTGTGTTGCTTTTACTGCTTCGCTGAATCTTTGTAGCTAAATTCTGCGGCTTGCATTGCAGTATTTCCATCAACGATAATCACGCCAAATGTTATAGTATCAGTATTCTGATATGTTATGGCCAAGAATACCATGATATCTTTTTAAATAAGCATACCCTGACTGGCCTGAAAGTGTTTTGGACCCTTAAATATGACAACAATCTCTGCCAAACCCATCTTACTAATGTACAGTGTTGTGTTAGATGAAGGATTTGATTTGCCATTAATTATGTTAATTAGTTTAAGCATCCTGGGCCAGACTTTCATCTGGAGTAAGCCAAGGTAGCTCTCTTTTGAATGGAGTACCAGCAATTTACACTAGCTGAGAATCTGGTCTGTTTTATGTCCTCCATCTTTAACCCACCTACCATCTTTTTTTCTTCTAGCTTAGTTATTTCAAAGTGGTTCCTGTTATGAACTATTCTGAAAATCATTAAAAGTTGGTAGGGATCTGCCCTAGCTGATGGAAATGTCACTTTCAATGGTATTATTTTGCCACCACAGCTCTTAGAATCTTTGCTTTCATGGACTTTTTTAGATTGGTAAAGTTAGGAATTTGAGGTAGAGCTGCTTATTCTATCGTTGATTGATTTATTTTATTTTATTTTTTTTAAAAACAAAGTATTAAATTTCTTTGGCTGTTTTAGCAGGGGTCTTCAAATAGTAGGTGATCTTACATGAAGCGTCTCGTTTGCCACCATACCCAAATATAATTACAGATGAAGTGGCAGCTTTGAATTCAAATTTCCCTTGCTCTTGAGAGCTTACCATAACTCTATTTGGGCGAATAACTTGTAACCAGCAATTTTACTTTTTCTGTTTGCTAGTGGTCTTTGACTTTGTGATTTTTCTCACATTTATTTGCCAAATATTTTCCAGAAGAAATTATTAGTGTTCAGCTCATTTGTGAGTATTTGCTATATGAGCTGTCACTTTTGATTGGGCACATAGGTAACACTAGTACACTTCTGTTCTTTCAAGTATCTGGTGTGAATATGCATATTTAAAATTCATAATTACTTTTCTGCTAACATTTTCCAATAGTTGTTTAAACCTTGCTGTTTCCTTAAACCAATAAACTTGTCCAAGAGAATAATTGAGGAAAACAAACCCGAAAGAGAGAGAAACAGAGTTTTAAAAATGAAAATATTTTTGAAATATGCTTGCTAATACTCTCCCAGTTCTAGTCAGAACCAATTGTTATTTTAATTAACTTTTTGACAGTTGAAAACATGAAGAAGTTGCCTCTCTTCTCTTAAAACAGAGAATTCTTGAACTACAGATGTTCTGTTGTTGCTATTTTAGTTTTGTACTAGCAGGGTTGTTGTTTCATTACGTTTTTGCAGATGGGTCATTGAAGTAAACACTAACATCCAAAATTCCCCTTTTAAAAGACTTGACATGTCCTTGGTTCAATTTGGAGATTTACATTCAAGTAACTCAAGATTATTTATCAGGTTTGGGTTGTAAATATTCTAAAAAAGCTAAAAGATGATTATGGCAGCTTGCTTAATAATGAACTTTTGCTTTTCCATAAAAAAAACTTGCATATTTTTGTTTTCCATTAGATTTACTATTTTAAACATAAATATAATTAATACTTGGATTTATATATATTCTACTTTGCTGCATATGCTGAAGTACTTTGCAAATTATTTTCTCTGAAGTGAAAAGCTACTCTGTTTTGAATTCAGGCCTTGCTAGTTCTGCATCAGTTAGACAGCATTGATTTATGGAATCCAGATGCACCCATAGAAACATTTTGGGAAATTAGGTAGGTAAATTAGCTTTTGTAAATCAGATAAATAGCCCTGTCTGAGATGTCTTTTCTTTTGAAGTAGCTGTGGTTTATACTTGTCTGAAAAAAGCCATGTAGTTTCAATACATCTTTAAAACCAAAATTATTCATATAGACGCTTTTTCCATTGCACTAGTTAACTTTTGCAGAAATTGCATGTCACAAATATCTTGCTAGCTTTGACAAAAGGTTTTTTATCCAGTATTCAGTTGTTACTGTGGCTGTTAAGATAATTAAAAATATGTTTATAATTTTTATCTGATTAAAATGCTTACTATTTGCTTTTAAAAAAAATTGTATTTATGCATTTATGGGTAAGGCAGGATAAATCCAACAAACCCACCCTCGTGGAGTTACTTAATATTATTTCTGAAACTAAAGCTCACCTTATGTGGAAGTTCATTTCACTGATGGGTGGGTCACCTGATTTGTCCTAAAGAGTTTTTTTAATAAAGAATTTTTATTGACTAAAGATAATCTTGCATTTTATTTAATAACTTTTAATATGGTGATTGCAAGTTATTAGATGAGAATATTAGGGAAAAGGTATTACAGCACTCCCAAGAAGGCAAAAATGGACACTAAATATGCCCTGCATGAACCTGAGGTTGTGAATCATGAAAATAAACTAAAATATTTCATGTTTTGTCATAGGATGTGTATTAGTACACAACTTTTTTTGTAAGAGAGAGGAAGTTAATATCTGTTTCTAGAAAACATTGCTCTCCGCATCAAGAAATTAGTCTTTATTGATGCATTATATGGCTTCAGGAATTGGTAATGGGATAGCCTTTCACCTTTAAATTTTTGGTCTGAGTCCTGCTTAGGCTAGCAGTAATTGAAACTATATTATATAGCTATAATGAGTTCATTGTCTCTTCAGGCTGGGGGCAAAAAACCCATATAAAATGACACTAATTGGGACTCTTTGGCAGTTTTAACAGAGTACTGAATGGATTTGAACGAACACTCCTAGATGTGTTCTTTCCTAACAGAGTTGAGACACATCAGGGCAGTGTAGGTAAACTTGTACTGCCACTGTCTGTGCTGGATCAGTTCTGTGATAAATGGAGGTCTTCTGAATCAACAGCTCTGAAGACTGGACATCTGAGAAGTACCAAAATCACTCAATTTCCTCTAGGGAATAAAAAATGGCCTGTTGGGAGGTGGAAGGGCACAGCTTTGTTATTTAAAATATACTCTTTATATTGTAAATGGACAATTATGTCATATAGGATATTCCTACTAATTTCCTGATGCCATGTAATGATATATGGATATATGCACACATACAAAATGGGGAATGACTGCCTAGGAAGGAGTACTGCAGAAAGGGATGGGGGGGTCATAGTGGATCACAAACTAAATATGAGTCAACAGTGTAACACTGTTACAAAAGTACCAACCATCATTCTGGGTTATGTCAGCAGGAGTATCGTAAGCAAGGCACTAAAAGTAATTCTTCCGCTCTACTCCACACTGATTAGGCCTCAGCTGGAGTATTGTGGCCAGTTCTGGGTGCCACATTTCAGGAAAGATGTGGACAAATTGGAGAAAGTCCATAGAAGAGCAACAAAAATGATTAAAGGTCTAGAAAACCTGACCTCTGAGGGAAGATTGAAAAACATTGGGTTTGTTTAGTCTGGAGAAGAGCAGACTGAGAAGGGACATTACATTTTTCAAGTACATAAAAGTTTGTTACAAGGAGGAGGAAGAAAAATTGTTGTTCTTAACCTCTGAGGAAAGGACAGGAAGCAATGGGCTTAAATAGCAGCAAGGGCAGTTTAGGTTCGACATTAGGAAAAACTTCCTAACTGTGGTTAAGCACTGGAATAAATTGCCTAGGCAGGTTGTAGAATCTCCATCATTTGGGATTTTTAAGAGCACCTGTCAGGGATGGTCTAGGTGGTATTACTGCCATGAGTGCAGGGGACTGGACCAGTTCTGTGATTCTGTCTCTCTGTCAAGAAATTTTATTTGAGTTATTAGATATTATAGCTAATACTGAATTTCATTTTGCTGCAGTTCACAAATGCTTTTCTATATCTGCAAGAAACTGACTGGTCATCAGATGCTCAGCAGCACAGAAATCCTCAAGTGGTTGCGTGAGATTCTGATCTGTAGGAACAAATTTCTTCTAAAAAATAAAGTAAGTAAATGTTAATCTATTAGTTTATTAAATCAATTAGGTTTTTCTTTTTTACTTATTACCTATGTATATTGGGTAATTTCTTTGTGATTGAAAGAAATTTTACTAACTCCACCTATAGTTACGTTAATGCACTTTATCTTTCTTTACAGAGCAGAATTGTGATATATATCATGGTTTCGAATGGTCTATATTTGGTTAGGTCTTCTTAAATACATAGCTAAAACTGCTTAAAAGTTTTTCTTTTTTTCTCTTTCTGCATAGGAAATGCATGTCTTCCAAAAGGTTTGGAAAATTATTCTTTGCAGAACTAAAGACTTGCTGATCACTGTTGCTTTATATAGGAAAATTGTAAGAAATTTCCTTCAGTGCAGGAAAGAGGAGGAGGAGGAGAACGTGTACATCTTCAGACACAATAAGATACCATTTCTTCTGACATGGTAGAATGACTTGCAGAATTCTGTCGTCCTTCTCTTTCTGAGTCTGTTTCAAAGTACAAGCCCAGACTCTATAACTATTGCAAGATCACCTCTGAGAAAATCAGTAGCTATATGGAAGACCAAACCTGTTACATATTCAGCAGTAAAAAAGTCCTAATCAGGGTAGAGAAGGGGGAATAGAGTTCTCAAACTTCAATTTCAGATAACCGAAAATACCAGTGGTTGAAGGACATTCTGTCTTTATTTTTGGACTTCTTCACTTATACAGTGTTTCTTAAATAAGAGAAGATGTCTAATTTAGAGTGAGAGTATTTTCAGACTGTATGACTTGTTTGCCACTTGAATCCCTATCATTAGCTCTGTTACTACATGAACTTTTTTCTCGTTCTTACTTTATGCTGACTGCCAAATAGGTCTGTTCCTTAGGTATCTCCTATTCAAGATTTATAAAATGTGGGCAAAAAAATTAAACTCCCTCCGCAACTTCCATTTTAGTGTATCTTGTACTCGGGATTCTAAAAGCACTATTTGCTCACTGCATTTTTAGTATCTCAAGTGGGAAGTCCAGTTTCTTTACTTTTTTGGAGGCCCAGCTTGCTACTGTTTGTGCGTATCCATCTTGTTTTACACATTGAGAAACTCAAGAGTCTCTTTCAGTTGTGCTTGTAGATGCAGAGGGACTTGATTTTGGCCAGCTCTTCTTGTGATATTGATCTTTGGGCAACTTTTTTGGTTGTGATCACCTCTACCTAATATGTCACTGTACTCTAGACTCTCGATTCATCCTCCATTCACCATTTTTCACGAGAACAAATTATTACTTCATCCCTTTCTTTGCCTGAGGTTCTTTCTAAAAGCTGTTTTGAACTTTCAACTTCTATTGTTACTTTTCCTCCATGCCTCACTTGGGGAGTTTGATCTCCATGAGTTGGATGTGAGGGGGAGTTGAATACCTTGATAGAACAAGGACTTTTCTGCAAGTCGCCAAGACTGTAACCTTTACAGCGAATTTTAAGGGTTGATCTATTTCAGTGCCCAGTCTTTGCAAATACAGTGACTTGTGTTTTCAGTCCCGCTGTTCACAAGTCCAGGTAGCCTGATGCACATTTGTCTTTGGCACAGATATGTGTAGTTTAAACACTATGCTCATCCCTGAAAGTTGTAGAACCACTTTTATCAGGAGCTTGATATTATTGTATGCCCACAATGTGCTAAAAGTTTTCCAAACACACCTGAAGAGACAGTATTTGTCCCACAGAGCTAACAGTCTCAAAGATAGAAATCAATACACAAACATAAAGAAAATGTCAAGAGTTCTTGTGGGCTTATTTTTTTAAAACATTTTCCCAAAATCATTTCTGTTGTCCCCTTAACGAGGTGCACCAGTGAATTTGGTCCATAATGCTTCTCCATTGTGCCCATTTGCCTATAGAAATAAGTTCGGGCATAAGATGAAGAAAGGAAAAAGTCAGTGGACTTTTCCCACAAAAATTACACTAACCCAAACAATGCTTTGGCATCTTGGAGGTAGCTGATTCAAGGTAGTAAGGTGTTTTGTTTTTTTTTTCTTTTTCTAATATGTAAGTTTAAAAAAAACAAACCCTCTCCTCATAACAAAACATCAAGTCAGTTCTCAAGACAATTGGTCCTCAAGTCCTAATCCCTAGAGTTCAGGTATTCAGAGTACAAATGAATTCAGATCTTCACTAGAACTGTGTGCAATATACTATCGGAGATTTTCCATGGCTTTTAAGTCAGAATCAGCTATTCTTCAAGTTAAGAATCATCTTAATATTTATTGTTTCATTTCTTGGTAGAAATAGTTAGATGGTAATGGCTAAAATCAACCAGGTTAGGCTGTATTGTTGCCTGCTACCAAAATGGCGGTACTATCTGCAACTAGCTGAAGCCTCAAAACGTGTCAGTGGTTTCAGAGAGATGAGAGCATGGAGAGATAGTGGGACCTGTGATGCAAGAAATGCCATCAAACCCATGGTAGCCATAAACTGGAGGGAAGGTAACAGGAAACCACCCTCTGTTTTCTCTAACAAGAGCTATCATGGCAGAACAGAGGCATCACACTTGGCCATGGCTTTCCTTCCAAAAGCTTTAAACTGTGGCATCTTGAAATGTATGAAGGCTGACTGGTGAAAAGCTCAATATTTTGCTGTAGCGACATACTGATGTGAAACCTGGAAAACGAAAATTGAAGCCCTCGAGATGTGGTGCTGGTGAAGACCCTTACTTGTCTTCTGGTCAGAAAAGAAGATGAATGCTTATGTTAGAAATATTGTTGGAGAGAAATGGACTCTGCTCTTAGAAATCAACAGGTGCAAAGGTGTATACTTTGGTCACATCGGGCAGAACTGGAAATAACTACAAAAGTTATCATGCAAGGAATGGTGGCGGGTCATTGCAGTAGAGGATGACCAGCAAGGGGAAGGATAGATGGTGTGTGCAGATTACTGGGAGACCATCTGCTGAGTGTGTGAAGTTAGTGATGGATTGAGAAATCTTCTGAAAATTCTACAGTCACCAGTATTCAAAATGGAGATAATGGACTTCACTTACTTTTTCCTAACTGATTTTAACTAGTAATGGTTGTTTTTTAGAACAACTTTAACTCTGCTCCGTTTCGCAAACAGTATTTTCTGTTCCTGTTTTATCCAGTTAAACTTGAAATATACAAATAAAATATACAACAGAATTAACATTTATTGGAGCGTTAATTCCTTCACTTTCTTGACTTGCAACTTCAGTAAACAGCTTCCACTTCATTATTCAACAAATGTGGGTTAACATTCTTCTGGGATTGAGAGAATTTTTTCTCTGCTTCCCTCCAGTCTAAATAGAAGTCCTCCTGGAGTAAAATGTGCCGATGCCACTGATGATTTTCACATTCCATAGTCCCTGTTTTTGAGAATTGAACTCTAATTTTCTCCTCTTTTAGGAAATGCCTTCAAGGAGCTTCAAGAGATGTGTTCTGGAACAAACATGCCCATTTCAGATGGGCATGAATTATTCTTGTGCTCTTACAGCCTTCTGCAGTCTTCCATTTTTGCCCCAATGTTTTTCCTCACATGAGGTTTAGGGAAGTATCTTCTTTCCTGGGCTATTGTGTGAAATCTGTGCTACCTAAAGCATCAGTCTTTAAGCGTGTCGTAAGGATAGTTCTTGCAGGTCAAACCTGTCTGCTTTGTCATTCTATGCAAGATCTACAGGCATTCTAAATAATGAAGATGCCCAGAGGGAAGGAAGTAGTATGTGGAGAAAATAGGTAGTGTCTTCCTGAGCTGAGGAAGGTGCCTTTGCTGGATTTCTGTCAAGATGTATTTTATATAGTGCTAAAAAGCATTTCCAGGCTATCCTTAATGTGACACATTTGATCTTACAAAGTTCCATTGTTAGTTTCTCATCTGCATTTACAAATCAGTGTTTGTTCCTCTGTTTCTAATATGTACACCATACACCTGTACCTCGACATAATGCTGTCCTTGAGAGCCAAAAAATCTTGCCACGTTATAGGTGAAACCGTGTTATAATGAACTTGCTTTGATCCACCAGAGAACGCAGCCCCGCCCCCCCCAGAGCACTGCTTTACCGCATTATATCCAAATTTGTGTTATGTCAGGTGGTGTTCTATCGAGGTAGCAGTGTAGTTCTCTTAATACTTTCATCTGTATTGGTTTAACAAGCAGTTTATTAAACTCTGTGCCACCTTGAGCAGACAAAATAAGAAGCAGCATTAGAAAATGTATGAGCATTGACCTGTTCTCCAGGCCAAATTTCAGCTTGAGTTCCCTCTGCATTTGACTTGGGTGTAGTATTCACTTCCTGTCTGCTGTGTAGTGTGGCAGTGCGTGTTATTACAGGTGCTACATTCCACCCCAGAGGTAGCTGCATTTCAGAGGTGAGTGACACAATTAGTATGAATAATTTTTGTAAGCTCTTTGGGAGCCTTCAGGGTGAAAGATGGTATATAAATGGAAGAGGTGCTGTTTTCCTTTCGTGAGTGTAGCTGCTGTAACCTATCCTTTTTCCCTTATAAAAGTAGGGTGATTGACTATTTTTCTTACCTCCCTTTACAGCAATCAGATAGGAGTTCCTGTCATTTTCTCTTCCTTTATGGGGTAGGATGTGATGTCTCTGGCGGTGGAGCTAGTCAGCTTTCTCTTGACCATGAAGAGATGCGCTGTGCTCCGGGAGCTACCCTCAGGAAAGGGAAAGGCAACTCTTCCATGGTAATTAACATTTTGTATTCTTAATACTTTAAAATAAATAAACTCTATTGCCACCCTTAAAATCAGTTACGTTTGTACTCCTATATTGAGATTATTTTCAAGTATTTTAAACATTATGTGGGTGAGGGGAAGGGTATAGAGGAATTTAAACGTAAACTTCTCATGAGGTGGGTGTTGATGTTTGATCCAGGCACAACTGTTCTGTATAGTGGCCGCTGCTGTGCTATTCTGGCTACAGTAAATGCAATATTTTTAATAGTTTGAAACTAAAATTTTGGTATCATCTTCATAGAGCCTAAGCAATAATCTGTTCACACATTTGTCTGCATTTATTAAATCTCAGACCTCAGATTTCTAAATCTCCGTGCTATCTGAGCACATGCTAAATAAAAAAGCACAAGGCAAGGAAGATGTTCATCCTTGTTTGAATAAAGGGGCTCCTTTTATACGCAAATTTTTTCAGCTCTTCACCTACACCATGAATTAGTTACGGAAAAAAATTGAGCAGAAGTCTGTAACTGAATCTGTCATGAGCCAAGATTTGTAACTTGCCTTTTTTAAATTACCTTTTTTTCGGTAATCTGTAGCAATGTACATAACTCTTAAAACAGTTTAATCTTTGAAGCAGTTTATAAACATAAATTGGTTTTTCACACTACTGAGAGGTAGATAAATAGTATCCCCATTTTTATTTATAGGGTAACTAGGGTAGAAATAGTGACTTCTCCAAGAACACAAAGGGTTAGAGATGGGATTAAATACTTTGCTCTGAGTCCTGTGCTGAGACTACTAGACCCCACCTTTCTAAAGTCTACTGCTGAATGAAGAAAATATAAATGTTCTAGTCACACATCAGATATCAAACTAATGAAATTTTCTGTTTAAGTAAATGATCATTTTATGGGTGGGGGAGTTGTGTTATTTTGGTGAAAATTAATGTTACATTAATGGAGAAACGAGTTGTTAATACATCTGCATTTGATAATACTTCCCTCCTCCCACACTTAAGATATCTTGTCCATTTATAATACCTAGCTCTTATATAACACTTTTTTTTCAGGAGATCTCAATGTGTTTTATGTAGGAAGTATGTATCATTCCCATTTTACACCAGGGAAACTGAGGCATAGAGGGTGAAAGGACATGCCAAAGGTCACCAAGTAGGCCAGTGGCAGAGCCAGGAATAGAACACAGGTCCCTTGAGTCCAGTTCTGTATTCACTGGGCCACACTCTTTGTTTAAGGGACTGTCTCATCCTGGATGCTGTACAAATACACAGTAAAACAGAGCCCTGATCTCAGATGTAGCTGTTGGGTGCTACTGGAATACAAATAATGTGCGGGAGGAGGAATGGGATAAAGTCCTATTTTGAAAAAATTGCCTATTAAGTAATATTACCAGATATGTAAATGTATTTTCCCCCCAAGGAAAGTACAGCAGGATGCAGTGGAACTCCAATATGTCGCCAAGCCCAAACAAAATTAGAGGTTGCCCTGTACATGTTTCTGTGGAGTCCTGACATTGAGGCAGTTCTTGTTGCGATGTCCTGTTTCCGTCATCTCTGTGAGGAAGCAGATATCAGGTGTGGAGTAGATGAAGTCTCGGTACATAATTTTTTGCCAAACTATAACACGTTCATGGAGTTTGCGTCTGTCAGCAATATGATGTCAACAGGTAAGAAGGGAGAGGCTAATCAGACTTTTTGTCTGCCTGAGTATTTTGTTCTTTAAAGTATATTTCAAAATGTTAAAGCTAATCCTGATGTAACTGAAGTGCTGTAATACTTATCTCTAGTCTGTCTCAATCATGTGATTTCATGGAAATTTGCGTGAATGAAGTTACATGTAGAAAGACTAAAAATCTGTCTTTGATGCAAGATATTTGAAGATTGCTTCCTCCTTGCAGTGCATATGTAAGAAGATCAAGCATTGTAGGGAGACATTGACTGAATGTTTTGAACACCTAGATTTGATAGTTAAGCGAAGGAGAGAGTTTCCCCGAAAACATTTGTTTATAATACAAATATGCTTGTGATTAAGTCTTACACACAAGTCTTCTGGGTTTTTTAAGAATATTCTTTTTTATTTATGCAAGCTTTCATCTCTAATATAAAGATTTATTTTAAAATAAAAATGGCTGTTAATTAAACTAATTGTATACGCCTTGCTTAGGGAGAGCAGCTCTTCAGAAAAGAGTGATGGCATTATTAAGGCGCATTGAACATCCAACTGCAGGCAACACTGAAGTAAGTTTTCTCTTTATGAAAATGTTTCTTATTAGCTGAAAATATGTTGTGTGGAAATCAGTCAGTAGTGTTGTAGGAAGTAATCTGAGGTAATTCCCTGAAATTCTTGATGTGATATATTTTAGGCATGGGAGGATACACATGCAAAGTGGGAGCAAGCTACAAAACTAATCCTCAACTACCCAAAGACCAAAATGGAAGATGGCCAGGTATTCTGAAGCTTTCTATCTATTCAGTTATCAGAAGTGCTGACAGAGATCTTGTATTTTCTAATTAGTCATTTAAATTTACCATATTAATTTATATCTAAACTTACATTAAAAAAAAAGTATCTGCACATTAGCACTTTTCCATCAATGTGTCACATGGGTGACTTGAGTTACTTCGGCATTCATTCCATAGCTAGTGAGTTGTTCCTGTGTGCTCTGTGGTGATGCACTGAGATGGGCATTACCTCTAGATTATACTAGTGGGTTCACCTTTTCTCCCTGCTTCACTGAGTACAGAGTCTAGTTGGAAACAGAGTAATCATGATCAGAATCAGTGTTTCTCAAGCTTATAGGAAGTCAAATGTTCACATCTCCCTTACATTTTTAACTCTTATTTTCATAGTAAATGTATCATTGGTAGCAATTGTAAACCAGTTTAGTCTTTTTTTTTCAAGTGGTTGACAGAGAATGTGCCGTACGGATACATTCCAGTTTACACACTCCTACCTACTTGCCCTTGATGTAAAGATTTGCAAAATCTCCTGAGAATTGAATAGTTCATTTTTATTGACATTGTTGTAAACTTATAAATTATTGGATTTCTTTATTGAATGATACTTAATGTCTGTTTTCTTTATCTGATAATGCTTGTAATTCGAGAGTGATCTCATTTTGAACAACTCTTTTCCAGGTTACTGATAGTCTTCACAAGACAATTGTCAGGCGACGAATGTCTCATGTTAGTGGGGGAGGCTCCATAGACTTGTCTGACACAGATTCTCTGCAGGAATGGATCAACATGACAGGGTTCTTGTGTGCTCTCGGAGGAGTGTGTCTCCAGCATCGTAGCAATGCAGGATTAGCAACTTACAGCCCACCCATGGGTCCAATCAATGAGCGTAAGGGCTCCATGATATCTATGATATCCACCGAGGGAAATGCAGAGACTCCTGTTAGCAAATTCATAGATAGATTACTATCACTAATGGTCTGTAACCATGAGAAAGTGGGACTTCAGATACGGACTAATATTAAAGATCTGGTGGGTCTGGAATTGAGTCCAGCACTTTATCCAATGCTGTTTAACAAACTGAAGAATACCATCAGCAAATTTTTTGACTCTCAAGGACAGGTAAAATGTTTGGATATGTTTTCATATTTTTATCATATCGAAAATATCAGCTGTCTTACCATTCACATAGATCTTTAAAATTGATACCTGCCTCTTTGTGTTTTTACACAAAGAGCCAGAGAAGTATTTATTACATGATGGAAGGCATCACGATGATATTTGTGTGACTAGACCATACAGTTCTTAATTTGCATTTGAGATTCCAGACTATATTAGTCTAGCATGCTTAAATTCCTTGTAAGTTGCTATATTTTAACTATCTTCCTACTTAATAGGATTTATATTCTGAGAAAATGCTGTCTTTATTCGATAAACTTTCTGAGACCATAACTCTGTTTAAATGTTGGAATTCTTCTGAGTAGGTTAATCAGAAAAATACTTGTCCATTAGATTTCTGCCAAGTGCTACAGTAATATAAATATTTACTAATACTATATACATTTCATTCAGTTATTTTTTGGGCATCACCTCTAAGAATTACGACTAGATGTCTTCTTCCTATAGGTTTTGTTAACTGAGACCAACACACAATTTGTAGAGCAGACAATTGCTATAATGAAAAACCTGCTTGATAATCATACTGACGGGAGCTCAGAACATCTGGGGCAAGCTAGTATAGAGACCATGATGCTGAATCTAGTCAGGTAAGAAATCTTGACTGTTTCCCCTCTGCAGAGTAAGTTTTTAGATAATCAGGCAGTGTCTCCACCCCCCTCCATGCTCTGTTCAGGTGCAATAGCAGGGATGATGTAGGAAGCTGGTTAATGTTCTGAATCTCAGACCCTGGCAGACGTTAAAGCTATAGGGGAGCAACTCTGTTTTTTGCCATGATGGTCAAGCCTAATGGAGCTATCAGCTTCGCCATTACCCATCTCCTCCCTATCCCCAAAACATTCATGACATGTCTCCCTCCCACTACATCTGTGGGGGTAAGTGGGGACCAGTGTAGGATGGTGCAGAGCCATCTCAGTTAGCTTCCCCTGCACCGGGGAGAGTCTTCACTGGCTATCTCAAGCTGGTTCACGGAGGCCACTGCGCACAGGTTGGAAAATCCGGCCCAAGGTCTGCAATGACTGGTTATGCAAGTGTAATTCTAGATGACCAGAAGTAATTCCTCAAATGTGTTCCCCCTCCCCCCTCCGTGATGCTTTGAAATTAAATTATTTAGTGTGTTATGTTTTCTGACCTTCACAGATATGTACGTGTGCTTGGAAATTTGGTACATGCAATTCAAATAAAAACTAAACTCTGTCAGCTAGTGGAGGTAATGATGGAGAGGCGAGATGACCTTTCGTTTTGCCAAGAGATGAAATTTAGGTGAGTACTAAATTAAACAGTAATTCCAATAATAATGATTCATAATAATAGTGGTTCTATTTGGGGTAGTGTTTTCTTGTGGAGTACAGTGGGCAGGTGGGTGTGGGGGTGACACTTTCTTACTAACATGCAAAACATTTTCTTGTTTCTTTGTATTTAATTTAGGCCTCAATCCTGTATCAGGGTTTGCTACCATGGACCTCTATGCCTGTGCAGAGTCCTCTTGAAGTCTGACAGTAGGGACTCTACATGGGTGCAGGGTTCTATTGGAAGTCGGTGCAGGATCAGATCCTTAATCAGTACCCTCCAGTTACTAAACCAAGTTAAATCGTTGGTTTGCAGTTTAAATGTGTTCTTAGAATATAAAGTTAATACCACCATGAGCAACATCAGCTTCTGACAGTATATTTTCAGTTTTCGGTGCTGTAATGTTTCTTATAGGAACAAAATGGTGGAATATCTGACAGACTGGGTTATGGGCACATCCAACCAAGCAACAGATGAAGATGTAAAATGCCTGACAAGGTAAGAGAGGTTGCTAGAATACTCTTGCTGTGGCTATGGCTACACTGCATGCTAGGGGGTGTGATTCCCAGCTCGCATAGACATACCCAGGCTAGATCTTGTCTAAGCAAGCATGCTAAAAATAGTAGTGCAGCTGCAGCGGCCATACAGGCTAGCAGCCCCAGATGAATACCCATGGGGTTCAGACTAGCGTGTGCTTGGAGCAGCTAGCACGGTGGCGCTGCTGCTGCTGGCCATGCTACCATGGCTGCACTACTATTTTTAGCATGCTAATTCAGAAATAGATGCAAGCTAGGCATCGCACTTCTAACGGGTCTCAGGGCTTGTGTACACAACCATTTAGTTCATGGCAAAGCTGGAGTGTGAACCTGCCCCTCACAAGCCTTCTGTGGACTAACTGTGTGGACACTACTGACACACAAACAATTAATGGGCTTTCAGGTGGGAGTAGATGAGAGCATGTCAGTGAACTGTTACTGCGAATCGGCAGGATCCATACAGATGGTCTGCAGCAGACTAGTGGAGAGTAGAGTCACGCTGGGGCTAGATTCACAATCCGTTTAGGTGCCTAAGAAAATCACTTGCATTCAGAGTCCGAGTGTCAGCATGTGGGCTGCCTTTTCTGTGAATAGAGAAAGAGAGAGGTTCTTGAGAATGAGATTCACAAAAAACAGTGTGCAAGGCAGCTTTGCCCAAGGAGCTAATTGGAGATGCCAACCACAGGGTGTGTGCTAAGCTCCACCCCTCTTCCTGGGAGAGGTACTTGAGTCCACTGTACTCTGGCATCTACTCTTATAGCCAGGAAAAGGAGGATGTTCCTTATAACTTTCAGCTATGTTGTTAGTGCACTCCCTGGGTGATGAGGGACCCGGGATCCAGTCCCCTTGCTCCAATGACTTATTAATATTTTACAGTTGAACAACTTCAACAGGAGAGAGTGAGGGAGCCCCACATCAGAATATCCATAGCTCAGCGGTTAGGGCACTCACCTGAGAATTGGAGATGCCTGTTCAAATCTCCCCTCTACCTGATGAATAGAAGGGATTTGAACTGGGGGTCTCCCCAGTCCTAACCACTGGACTAAAAGTTAAGATGGAAGTCCTTGTCCTCCACCCCCGGCTACTCCCCATGTGTTTTGAGTAAGCTCATCTACAGGGGCCCAGTCTGGTAGGTATACTCTGAGCCATGCCTACTGAATTGGGCCCGCCAGTTAGATGGCCAGATGTCTATATCTTTCCCTGGTTCATGCATTGCTCTGAACCTTAGGCATCCGGATGCCTGGCGTGGGGCTGCAATGTGCATGCTCAGAAGCAGAAACATAGGCACCTAGGAACTTGCACTGCAAAAAATGTAGGTGCCGAATGAGCTTAGTTGCCTATAGGTTCAGCAGGAGCTGAACGGTGCTTTTGTGAATCCTAATGCAGCCAGATTCTGGGAGGCATCTAAAGTGGCAGTTAAGTATTAAATCCTTTTGCAGATCCAGCCTTAAACATTTTTGTAGAGAAGCCCTTATCTGCTAAAGATGATATGTAATATGATAAAAACATTTAAACTTCTTTTGTGTATTTAACTGTAAAGGTAATAGATGTTCAAGGCTGCCTTTTGAAAAGAAAACTTCATTGTATTGTTCAAGGATTTTTGCTTACCAAGATCCAAGTTCAGGTTCTGTTTCTCTTGTTACTTTTTACACCTTGAAACAGAACATAGGCTGCATGTCTTACAACCTAAAGGAAAATGCAGAGCTCTGAACTTCAGGTTTGCCAAGTAAGAGGAAATGATCTTAACAGTTGGTTTAAACTATGTAACTGTCATTTTTAGGATTAAACCTACAATTTTTTTTAACAAATGGTTGAAGATTTAAAAAAAATAAATCCGTTCACCTGTATCATTATGAATGAGAATCATTTGGATTTGCCATGAACTGTGACTAAAGCTAATGTCATTCTGAAAACTGCAGAAAGTGTGATCATGCTTATAATATGATCCATAAGTATCTTATAAATTAGACTTAGATTTTTAGTAGGCATAGTAAGGTTTTTAGACTAAGATTATAGCCCTGAACTTGTATTTACCAGGCCTTATCCTACTCCTGTTGATGTTATAGAAATTCATTTAACTTTAGTTGGAACAGGACAGATCCTAAGTCTGTTTTGGAGATGTAACCAAAATGAGCTACATAAAGTGAGAAGAAATATATATGCTGTCACTTGTGTTTTTTGGGTTATTTTTTAAATGTGTAATTTGGTCATAACTCACTGTCCAAAGTTGATGTACTGCTTTATGCTATGCTATAGTATACAAGAGTTTTTAATGTATGGAGCTTTTTAAAAAAGATTGTGGTAGACACACTTCAGCTGCAGTTAGGCTTATGAAGAAAGATGACTTCTTTAAGTACTCCATCAAAGGAAAGGCCGGGCACTGGCCCTGTTTAATTTAACTCTGACTGTTTCATTTTTGATTCAGAGATCTAGACCAAGCAAGTATGGAAGCCGTGGTCTCTCTTCTCGCTGGGCTTCCACTACAGCCTGAAGAAGGAGATGGTGTTGAACTGATGGAAGCTAAATCCCAATTATTTCTCAAGTAAATAGTCAAACAGTTTCAATTATACTATAATTTAAGGCAGATACATTCTTCTGTGTTTATTATGAAGTAAATTTCTTTTTAATCTTGTAAGGGTTAATTTTATTCACGGAGTTGCCTTGGTTTATCCTCTGAATTTGCAAATATCCACCTCATAGGTTTAAGCAAACACTTCAATTTGTAAAAGCGAAAATATTTGGAAAACAGTCATTAAATGTAACTTTATTTTCTCCAAGCGTGTGGATATGCTTATTTCACAGAATTATCTTGTTTCGATTTTAATTTTATGAATGGAAGAATATGCAATCTTTTAGAAAAACAATCCCATGAAATTCAGTTACCTGGTCTGAGGAATTCTCCATGCAGGCTTTGTGATACTGCCTTCCCACTCTCACAATACATTTTTTTAAATCTGTAGTATATAATAATAATCACAGTAAAACACAAAACAGAGAAAAATACCCAGAGCAAGTCTAACTTGTATTTCTGGGAGGTGTTCAACAGAGTGGTTCTATTTTATATCCTAGACCATTCTGCTGGAAGACTTTTGACTCTGTAAAACAACTTGTCTCACTTATCCAGATCTACAAATGTTATTTTTGTTTTAGATATTTCACTCTATTTATGAATCTTCTAAATGACTGTAGTGAAGTTGAAGATGAAAGTGCACAAACAGGTGGCAGGAAACGTGGAATGTCTCGAAGACTGGCTTCATTGCGACACTGCACTGTTCTTGCTATGTCAAACTTACTCAATGCTAATGTGGACAGTGGCCTTATGCACTCAATAGGTAAAGTAGTTAGAAACAACTGTTTATGATTCAAATATGAAGGCTTGAGCTTTAATTAAGAAGTATATGATTTCATTACTCAAGTCTTTATTTTGTTACTATCTTGTTAGGCTTAGGTTATCACAAAGATCTCCAAACAAGAGCTACGTTCATGGAAGTCCTCACCAAAATTCTACAGCAGGGTACAGAGTTTGATACGCTAGCAGAAACTGTATTAGCAGATCGGTTTGAGAGATTGGTGGAATTGGTCACTATGATGGGTGACCAAGGAGAGCTACCTATTGCTATGGCATTGGCCAATGTGGTGCCTTGTTCGCAGTGGGTAAGTTGATTCACACTTCTAGTTGCATGATATTTGTTAACCCTGAGTGCATTTTGTTTCGTGAGGTGTAATCTGCTTAACTCCTTCAAAAAGTCTTGCGTAAGACTTGGAATTAAATTTACTGCTCTGCCAATTTAACGATAATGTTGAAACAAAAGTCTACTAAAGAAATGAAGAGTTGAGGCTACCCTGTTATACATTGTAATATGTGGCCTTTTTCTCAAAGGGTTCTACAACTGTGATTGGGTCTGCTTTGCTGAGCGCTTTAGTCTAAACTAAAGCATTGTGGTATATTTTAAAATAGTTCTTGAAACAGTAATTGTTAGCTTGTAATGGTAAAATAGTTTTTCCTTGTCCTTTTAATGTTGCTCAGTGTGGGGACTGTTGGGTATATGTACTGTAATACCAGAGTAGGCCTGTGTTTTGGTAACTTAATGTGCTTTTTCCCTGATTTCAGTCTGTGCTCTGTTTATGCAGTGGGTGAATCCATTAGACTTCCATCTTGGTTCGTCATAGGCTCACAAGTGAGATGGTTTTAGGAATGTACTGAAGAACGTACCATTATAACATGGTCTCATGGGGTACTTGAGAGATTTAGAAATAAAATTAGAAGTGAGGGAGTGGGATGAGCACACTTTAAGGTTTACTTGCAAGACTTAACGGGAGTTGATGCACTAGACCATGCTTCAGCCTCGGCTATACAAATTTTAATGTGGTCAAATATTTCAAAACAGTACAAACTACTAAATGGAAGAAAATATTTAGTGCAAGTTAGAATACTTGAGGCAAATTGTCATTGACCTCTTTCTCTAGTGCAGGATACATTAGAGATGTTTGGGGAGGTTTTCACAATCCAGCCTCTTAACTGCTCTGACACACTAACCTCTTTATTACTGTTTTCTAAGGATGAACTGGCTCGTGTCCTGGTCACCCTCTTTGACTCTCGACACTTGCTCTACCAGCTGCTTTGGAACATGTTTTCTAAGGAAGTGGAACTGGCAGATTCCATGCAGACTCTGTTCAGGGGAAATAGTTTGGCCAGTAAAATAATGACTTTCTGTTTTAAGGTAAGTTTTATATGAGCTTAGGTTCCTATTTATAAAACTCTTTTGAAGAGTGAAAGACTAACAAGAAAAAATTTATTAACTCAGAAATGTGCAACTGCAGTTGGATTACATTAAGAAACTCTGAGTAATTGAAATAGATAATTGAAAATAAGATAGTTCTGATAACTGGAGAGCGCAAACTATAACTTGATGGCTGTATTGGTCTACACAATCACAGACAACTCTTGAAAGTTCATCAAGATTTCATACAGTTATTTTTTATAAAGATATATGGTGTTTATTCCTTGGAGACCTTCCATGCCGAGGTCTGATATGGGATAGGGTGGTGTGGTGAAACTTTTGTGGAGATGTCATGACACATCCTGTTTAGTTCACACTTCAATCTGGAGGCCCCCTTGAAAGTTTCCAGGGAGCCCAATGTTCATCCTGCATGGTGCATCTGTTTCTTCCATTTAGTAGTTATTGAATACAATAATGGAAAAGTTTGCATAGTAGAAGTATTTATAGCACACTTAGTAGACACGTTCAAGTCAATGATCGTTAAATGCAGGGAGAGTATAATTATTTCGTATTTGATGCAAGTGGTTGGACTAGATAAGCCTCTTCTTACCCATCTTCTAATATTTTAGGACCTGTTAGGCAGTCACTGCAGTCTTCAATCCTACTCAGAATATTTAAATATATTTTAAATTGGTTTAGTTGAAGTCTGCCCATGCAATAAGATGGATGATTCTAGAATGCAGATCTGGCTCAGTGAAGAATTGGAAGGCTGCTCCCAAAAGACTAATTTTGCATAAGGTGTCTTTCTTCCTCCTCACAGGGATGGGAAACAAGGTTTGGCCGTTCTTCAGATAAACTGAATTCCAGTTTAAGGCCTTGTTAGGAATTAGGTAAACTGAGATGTGGGCATTGAATTGATGTATTCTAAGCAGGAGTCCCATCTGTTTTTAAAGATGCTTACAACATTTGATAACTTCTGCTTTAATTAGTTATTTAGGAGGAATAGTTTATGGAAATAATTGTATAACTCAGTTACAACTTTGTGTTCCAGAAATGATCCTATGAAGTACAAATACTAACTTTGCATGATTCTGTCCTATGCCCTCCTCTGGTCAATTTAAGACCTCTTTATCAAGTCAAAGACAAAGCTAAAAGTTTTTTTTAACTGGTAGCTGTTTTATCACCCATCTTATTTAAAAAGCCGTGGAACAGTCTCTTTCCTTAACTTGTTCAAGAAATATTTCCTCCTTCTGTGTATTCAGTTCATAAGAAAATAACCATTTGGTACCCAAATTGCATAGATACTTCTACTAATAAAGCAGTGATGATGAACTTGGTATCTTTGGGTAGGTAGTCAATAGATTTTAAGTCAGGAGGATGCTGTCTTTTTAAAAAATAAAAAAATAAAAATTTATTCTAGCACTTATAAATGAGAGAAGGAGTGAATTGAGTTCACATGTGTTTATTGTACTATTTTGAAAGCTCATTTACTTGCTTTAATTTGATATACTTCAGAAGTTTAATATAGCACTTAATACTACGTAATATATTAGCATTTGTGCATAAATTTCTCAGGTGATAATTCTAAGTACTTTTCACATTTCTTAAGCATATGTTTGCTTGTGTTTGTAGCATTCTGGCTATGAGAACTACATAATCTCAGACTATATTTTAAGATTCACTGCTTGTACAAACATAATCAGATGCAGGACAAAATAGAATTAGTATGTAAAGCTTGACATACTCAGTATTTGAAAATATTCTTGTGCTTTGAGTTATGCTGGCTTGGCCGCACATTCTGATGTATTTTCTCCATAGGTATATGGTGCTACGTATCTGCAGAAGCTCTTGGAACCTTTGCTAAGGACCGTGATCACGTCCTCTGAATGGCAACATGTCAGCTTTGAGGTGGATCCTACAAGGTTTGAAATGGGAAAAAAAAATTACCATGATTATTTGTAAGCCTGTTTCCCATCCATAATAATTTGACAGGATTCATTTTTCTTCGAGTGCTTGCTCGTGTTGACTCCATTCTAGGTGTGCGTATACCCCCATGTGGCGGTGTCAGAGATTTTTGCCTTAGCGGTAGCCGTAGGGTCATCTGTGGCACCCCCTTGAGTACCGCGCTAGGGCCTCGGTATATCAGGTGCTACCAACCCTATGCCCTCTCAGTTCCTTCTTACCACCCGTGGTGGTTAGTCAGAGGGCCTTCCCTTGCATAGCAAGGGCTAGTGGTTTCATCTCTTCTGACTTCGAGCCTTAGAGCCTTGTAAATAGTTCATTTATAGAAGTTAGTGTTAAGTAATTGTTAAATGTAGTTAGAAGTTAGAGTCCCATCGAGGACTTTGCCCCAGGCACAGCATGCAGTGGTCCTCGAGGGTTTAAGCCCTGCTCGGACTGCAACAGGCATATGCCTGTTAGGACCACCACAGCAGTTGCCTCAAGTTCTTGGGGGAATCGTGTGAAGGACAAGTGTCGTATCTGTAAATATTTTCAACCTAGGACCCAGATGGAGCACAACATCCATTTGAGGGCTCCCCTCATGGAGGCTGCCCTCCGACTGGCTTCCGAGCCATCCCGTCCGAACTCTACCGCTAGTACCGCGGCCTCAGTGCATAGCACACCCCCGGCACCACTCTCCGCTGCCATGCCCAGGAAGAAGACCAAGAAACACAGCTCCCCGGCACCAGGGAAGAAAGGCCATGGGGCATTGGGCAAACGACCCAGTTCTTTGTCACACATTTACATGAGCCATGGATGGGAAAGGGGGTAGATGCCCCTTGCGTGTCTGTTCCCCCTCCTCCACCACTGTGTACCTGAATATGGACCATAAGGATCTGGCCTGATATGTGACTCTAAGCCATTGAACCAGTTGATCAGCTAAGATGGAATGATTTTCCTTTTATATGGCCTACTTTGTCTTGATTACTCCCATATCTCCTCAGAATTTACACTAAATGGTTAGATTATTTTGTAGTTGCTTTTTTCTAATTCTGTTCTGCAAGTCTCCCTTTTTTTTATTTTACGCTAGCTAAAACAGCTTCCCCAAAACATAAGCTTCCTTTTCTGTGCTTGTATCCATATCTTTGACTTTGGGAAGCGATAAATGGCCACATTTGTAAATACCCCTTCTACCTGCATGAAATAGACCTATCTATGGCTACCTCAGTAACCGCTTGAACTTTCAGTAAAACCGTGACACTGGCAAAACTTGTTATGTATGCGGATCTTAAGGCACAAACAATACCTGTCTTGTTGGAGATGTTCTCAACTTTAGCATACAGTTGCTGGACTTCTTGTCCTGTGTGGGTATGAGAGACCCTAAACTGTGTGTGCATGGATCTTAAGGGTAATGATAGATGAGAATACCATTATCGTGGTTTTTTACAAAGCTGTAAAATGGCCTGATATTTGTGAACTACTTTGTTCAACTCATTCGGCCTCTTAAAAACATCTGCACGGTAGATTTAATCTATTGGTAGGTTGTTAGCATTTCAACAAGGCTGCTAGTAATGTTACACTGAAACATGGCTGCTATCGAACATATAAGAGCAACTTGTATTTTTTGATGGTAATGTTTTGAAAGCTTATCATATATGTATGGGTCTGTTGCAGATTGGAGCATACAGAAAGTCTTGAAGCCAACCAACGGAGTCTCCTGCAGATGACTGAGAAATTCTTCCATGCAATCATTAATTCCTCTTCTGAGTTTCCACCCCAGCTTCGCAGCGTGTGCCATTGTCTGTACCAGGTATGCCCACAGCTGGGGTTTAAATTTTTAAACCCCAGGTTTTGTTGTAGAGATTATAAAGGTCAGAATTTCTGGTTTAAAACTGTTATTTCATGCCATGGGCCAATAATAAAGTGGTATGACCATTTCTTTCTTAAAACTGTTTTATAGGATTTATGTAGTTAATCCTCCAAGCTGAACTTCCTCGTGCATAATCTTAGCCTAGGGAATGAACTGTGTTTATGAGGCTGGCCTGGCAGACCTGTGGTAACGCCACTTTGAATTCACAGCTGAGGACCCTGAGCTAATAAGGGTGGAGTCATCTTTTCTTGCTCTAATCCCTCTGCTAGGAGACTAAAGGCACAGCATTGGTTAGCTACGGAGGTAAGAAGGCAGCTGTTCTTGCCAGAAGTGTACAGTCTGGAGCCTTTGAGGGTGAGGGCAGCGAAGAGGGAAAGTCCGGCAAGTGTGGAGGAAGATAAACAAGTGTTTTGAATTTAATACCTATATGCACATTTACTTTCTGTACCTGGAGTGACTTCGCCTGTATAAAATCCATTCAGCTAGTAGATGATTTGCTCTACATAATAGTATAATTATCCATCAGTCAATCTTTAAAAAGATCATAGATATTAGCTGTATAGGTGGTAGCTGCATAAATACAAGAGCTATTAAAAAGCCTGCTTGGTCATTAAATTTAAATAGTTGTCTTCAATCCTCTACTTTCAGTACAGTAAGTGCGTGAACTGTTATCTTTGAAGTAAAACGTAGCTGTTTTTCTGTGTGAGTAAAAAAAGGTATTAAAAATATTATCCACATGAGTTCTGCAGAAATATTACTACATCAGATATGAATGAACAGAACTAACGGTTTAAAATGTTCTTCAGGTCACTTTATTGTGAAGCTGATTAAAAAGGAAACTATCATACAAGCTTCACAGTTTGAGGGTCTCTTCCTTTAACTCTATTTTACGCAAATTTTCTATTGACTTTAATAGAAGCTCTGTCAGATCCGGCTCTTCGTTGGCTCCTGTCATTTACAATAACTTCTAAATTCCAAGCTGATGTTACGTCAGTAAGTTTAAATTTAGATTGACTCAAGCAGCATATCATCCCGAAATGTTAATACAGTTGTCTGAAGACTTACTCTTGAAGCTAGCAAAACGTGCGGATTCAGGAAGTTTTCTGTCTGTGAGCATAGAGAGAGCCAAGCCAGTGCAACATTCAGTCTTTATTCCTTTGTCCCACACATACTGTGCTCTCTCATCAAGCACTTTCTGAAAGATGACTTCTCTAAGCTCTTATACATAATCATATAAAAGCATTCTCTATTATGAAGCTATGTATTGTAATAGGAGGAAAGGTTTTAAGTTCATCTATTGGCAGATAGGAAACTGATGACCTTAAAATGGGGTGGTGCAGCATGTGTTCTGCACATAAGAATGGCTATACTAGGTCAGACCAAAGGTCCACCTTGCCCAGTATCCTGTCTTCCAACAGTGGCCAATGCCAGGTGCCCCAGAGGGAATGAACAGAACAGGTAATCATCCAATGTTCCATCCCCTGTCGTTCGTTCCCAGCTTCTAGCAAACTGAGGCTAAGAAACCATCCTTGCCCATCCTGGCTAATAGCCATTGATGGGCCTATCCTCCATGAATGTATCTAGTTGTTTTTTGAACCCTGCTACAATCTTGGCCTTCACAACATCCTCTGGCAAAGAGTTCCATAGGTTGACTGTGCATTGTGTGAAGAAATACTTCTTTTGTTTGTTTTAAACCTGCTGCCTATTAATTTTATTTGGTGACCCGTGAGTGGTACCGCATCTGAGTGGAATCCAAGTTAAATTTTAAAGGTGGGATGCAAAAAATTCAGGTGCAAGTAAGGAATAAGATGATGCAAAAACAGAGACCCCATCTGCAATAACTTTTGTGTTGAAGCCAATATAGCAAAGAATCGATTCTGCTTGGCAGCATGCAGTTCAGTATGGAAAGGAGAAAAATATACTTTTCCATAGCAAATAATCCTGTCTTAAATTATGGGAGAACACACTGTCCAGAACTATTGGCTTGTTATAAAAGAATTACCCATACAAGTGGTAGACCAGAACTACTGCATTGCTGTTTTCTATCCATTGAATGCTCATTCTATAAATGTAACTTCTTTGGCTTTTAAGATTAGTACTCTACAAACAATGCATTGTTTTTGGTGCTGATTGAAAATATAGGACTTTTCTTGAATTCCTGAAGATTATTAGGTAGCCAAGACAAATTGAGCAGAGATTATTTTATTTTTTAACTTTTTAATCACAAGTCTTCAAGTACAAAATGCCAAATAAGGGAAAAAAGAGAAATGCATCTGTTTCACAGTCAAGTCATTGAAAGATATTTCTCTAAATCAACTCTTTCTTTTACATGGGTCTAGATCTACAAGAAAAGCTTGTGCCTGTGATTAAAATAGTCTGATCATTCATTTTCTCTCTATCTAGTGGTGGTTTTAGGAAGTTGCATCCAGTGGGACTGAGGGGATGAGAGGCAGGTTTCCTTTCAAGATGAAATAAATACTGCTTCATGGATGATGTGTGGGGGTGTTTTTAGCATTATCGGCTGATAACTTTAGATAAAACCTTGATTATTGCTTCAGTTATTTGACATTATTTCCTCTGGTCTAGGGTTCTCTGTATCTGTCTGAACTAGTTTCTTATATGCTATTACTTTGAATATTTTCAAACCTATTCCTGTTTCAATAGTATTTTGCTAAGTTACATTTATTTGTGTACAGAAGTCTTTTCGTTGAAGTCCTTGGCTGCTAGAACATATACATTGAGATATTGCCAGAGCAAACCCTACAGAAGACTACTCAGATACATTTATGTACCACGTAGGTTATTCTTAGAACCACATGTCTCATTGCACTTTGCCAGAAAAGTACAAATGAGATTAACTGGAAAAATATAATACTAAAAGAAACCAGTCTTCATCTGACAGTTGAGGAGTACTTGGGTTCTTTGAACAGTCTGTCTTTAGCCTGCTGTAAATAAGGCTCGATTTTGAATTTGTTGTGAGTAACCTTTTATTTGCATTTCTTTGCCCTTGTCTTCTTTCTCCTCCTTATGCGACATTTCATTTATCAAAACATTAATTAGCTTATTCCCCTACATTCAAGTACTAGAGAAATTTGAAGATGGTGGCCAAAACTAAAGAAATGAGAATTATGGCTGAATTGTCATTCTTTGTTTGTTTTGCATTATACAACTCTACTTTTAGAGGGCTATGGTTCATATTTAACCTTCAGCCCCATACACCATAATTTTGGCTGGGAAAGAGTAAGACAATTTTTTTAAGCAACCTCATAAAAATCCCTAAGGGGAGTCTGCCATCTCTCAGCATAAAGTATATTCAATCTTGCAAATGGGACTAATTTTGCAGTGGCTTTTTTGGGGGCTTATAAATGGAGTCACAAAAATAGATGTGAAGGAAATTCTAATCATAATTGATTCTGAAAATGAATTGCTTTCAGTTAATGCAACAATCTCATTAAAACAGCTTTAATTTGGATAGTCAGGACTACACCGGACAGCATTTTGGGTAGTGGGAATAGATTTCAGGATAACAGTATTTCCTTCTTGTGTAAATCACCAACATGTAACTAATAGTTAAGCCTTTGGTTATTGCAATTGTTAGTACACATGCTCGCTCATTTTCAGGCAACATATTCCATATGTTGTGCAAGATAGGAAGCCAAGAACAAACTCAGTCAACATATCATTACCAAAAAGTGCTGTTTGGTTTGTATAAACAGACCTGTGTTTTTAATTAACAAATGAAAATGGGATTCTAATTTGTTACAGAAATTAATTCCCTAATGCAGAGTGTGTGTGGCAGTATCAATTCTGAGACTAGCATTCAAATTTCTTTTTAGTAAATAGATAGAATACAAATTTCAGCTGATCTTGTCACAATGTTTTAGTTGTGAATTTCCCTTACACCAGATTGAGCAGTGTGAAACTAGTTTTATTAGTCGGTGGATTTTGTGCTGAATTGATCGTACATGCTAGAACAGTGGTTCTCAACCTGTTTACATTGTGGGCCACGTGTGGCGATCTCGGTGTTTTGTGGGCTACCTCCGCACAAGATATGTATACTACCTCTATGGCCCTGAGGATGTCACATGGGCTGCAGCTGTGTGCTGGTTGGATAGCAAGTGACCTGTGGGTTGAACCACTGTGCTAGAAGATAAATATGAAAGAGATTGTAGATGAAAACTTTTGTCTAAACTTCCACCATTTTTATTTTGTAGGCTGTTACACAGGCTTAATGGTATCTACTGGAGCCCTGCGCGGGACTATTGTAGAGCCCTGCAGTGGGAGTGGGACTTGGATCCCACAGGACCTGCTGCTATAATAGTGGGAAGGAGTAGGAGTCTGTATTGTGGGATGGGATCCTGCAGATCCTGCAGGGCCAGCTACTATAATAGGTGGGAATGGGTATTGTGGGGCAGGATGGGAGCGGGATTTAAAAATAATCCCATGCAGGGCACTAGTATCTACCTGAATTTTGACTTGTGGGTTTTTTTATTTTATTTTATTTTTTTTTGCCTTGTAAGCTTCCTTGTAACAAAATGCCAAATTCTAGTGTGGCACAGGTTTCCTCCTTAATGCTATCTTATTGTAATGTGTATTGATGGTTACTTCTGCTTTATTCAAAATAGTTAGTGTCGGCTAATGTGGAGGATATGGCTTTTATTCTCACAGGTGAAGTTGACCTTTGTGTAGAGGGAACAGCATGGAAGGGCTGTGCTCCACTGTCTGACTTAGATCATAGTGTGAGGTGGTGGACAGGCCTTGGGCTGGCCCCTGTGACGAAGTGGATTTCAAAAATAGTCATGGCCTATTCAAAGCTCTTGAATTTTAAATCAGTAGCAGTTTCTGCATAGACCTGCTGGTTTTCTCAGTCTTTTTATTTACAGAAACTTTGTGTCATATTGTACCATCCATTCAAATAATTTAAACCATGATTGTGGTCCAATTATGTTAAGATGAGAAAATTATGAATATGAATCATACGTCAAACTAAATTGAAGGACACACAGAGAAACATGGGAACATTTAAACCTAAAAATTATTTAAAAAGTGATGTAAACCTTTTAAAAGTTAAACCTTTGAAATATACTATTTAAAAAAATATTTGGGGGTATGGCAAAACATGTTTTGAAAGCTGACTATAATAATTTATGCTTGATATTGTTTATCATAAGCAAATTTAAGAAGTTTAACTTTTAACCTAGCCAGAAATAGTAGAAATGATTGAAACCCAACATTTGCTTGCATTGTATTTAGTGCTTTGTGAATAAGATGTAGTAAAATGAGTACATGGAATAAAAACTCCATCAAACTTTAGTTTATATATTTCATTTTTTGTTACGTTTGTTACATTTTATTGTGTAATTTTATGTACAAGTCAACATTGTTTTTTGTTGCTGTATGTAGTTGGTGCTGTGACTTGTTTGTGCTCATCTCTGTTCTGTAGGCAACTTGCCACTCTCTACTGAATAAAGCTACCGTAAAAGAAAAAAAGGAAAACAAAAAATCAGTAAGTTTGGAGAACTTTTTACTAGCCATTTCTTTCAAAGCAAAACAAAAATCTTTTGCTGTTTGTTCAGAACATCTTCACCTTAGCCTATTTGACCTTCACTATAAAATCATTCTACTAATTCTGGCACAAAAATAGCTTTCATTTCAATTAACACTGGAATTAAGTTTATATTTTAAATATTCTCTGTGTGCCTATTTGAGTCAACAAAAAGGCATATTTAACCTTACTGCTTGATGTTCAATATTCTGATCTTCTGTCCTTGCCACCATTTGCAATTATAAATAAAAGTTAAAAGAAAATGATTTCTAGACTTTAGGAAAATTCAGGTCTGCTTTATTTTAACATCTTGGTTTGTAGATGTTGTGTTTTTTCCTGGACGTGGGGAAACTCAGGTTAACACAAATACTGCACTTCACTGTTGTGAATTATTTTTTATTTTTTTCCCTTAAGTTTTGCATTGTGAGTAACCAATAAAATTTAGCATTTGTACTTACACAAATTGAGCAGATCTCCTAAGGTAAGCCACTACTGGGTTAAAGAGGGTAGATTTTAAATTGACAATTTAGTATTATGCTTTTGATTTCCTTACAAGAAAATGTGTGTTGATATAGTGATGTCACTGGAAATTAAGATTTATTGTCTCTTGAGGGATCTCAGTGCATAGTGTGTGAATACTGTGGAGAATAAGTGCATAAAGGAAGAATGCAAGTTGAACATTTTGATGATTCTCTCCCATATTTTTTTGCATTAAGTTAGCAGTGTGTTAATCATGTTTCTGTGCAAAAAGTGCAATCTGCATGGATTATTCTGAAAAAAGTTAATTAGTGATTGGTGAAATTGTGAGACTTGTGGGTGGATTTGTAAGTGCAGGAAAATAGTCTTTAATATGTGCGTGCTATGTGTTAATATGTTTTCCATGGCATTTCAAGTGAACTAGACGTTATATGACAGTCATTCTGGGTTAAACACATCTTTAGTGGGGTTAGATTTTATCCTGAAACTATTTTTTAAGGATTTAAAATTAAAAATCTTTTTGAAATACAGTGTCTAGGAAGAAAACAAGATTAAATATTCTAAATTTTACACTTGGAGATTTATTCTTGTAACAGATGCAGTTTATATTAAACACCGTATCATTTATTTCCTCCTATTTTTGAAAAATATAATAGTACTGAATCTGTGTACTGAATCTGTATAGGATTACCTTTAACCTTTACATTGCAAGGCTAAAGGCACATTTTGAAGTTTTTCAAAGGAAAGGTTGACCTTTCTTAATTTTATCTGATGGAGAATTATTCTGGTCCTAACAGTTTTTTCTTTTCTTTTAAACTTCTACACCATTGCCGTTGAGAGAGAATAGATTTTTAACAATAATCCATTTGATCCATGAAAAAATGCTTTCTCTTGCTGGCTCTTTAGTATTTATCTAACCTAAATTATATAGAGCCACAATGATATATTTTCAACGAAGTGTGCAGCTGAACACTGCTAATAAATACTTGATGTCTGAAGCAAAACAGTGTATTTATAGGAACATTACTGAGATTTGAGACTCTTAAACTTTAAGCTGTTTAAAATATAGCAAAATTTCATACCTTAAGGCTTTTTGGTCAATAGTGGTTAACAGAAATCAAATTTTGTTGCTGTTAACTGATAAAGTAGTCTGGTTTTGATTGAACTTTAAACTTTAGTACAGAACTTGTGATGTTTTAATAGATTGTGGTACTAAAAAAAAAATCTGCCATGTGACTACATTAACTTTTTAAAAAGCCCTTCCTCTGAAAATAATATTCATTTATTTTGACATAATGTACATTTATTCTATCTTCGTTCTCGGTGGGGGTTCCTCAAGTTTTAAGGTTCTTGGTACTAGTGGTATTTGTAAATGTAGCTGTGGTTCGATAACTGAAAGCTGTTTTAAACACGATAAGTAGTCTAGTTAAATATAAATTAAATAAAGTGGGAAGTATTACCCAAATACTTAAAATAAACTATAATCTGTTAACTTTTAATGCATTATTAATCACGCCTCTTCATCAGCAAAATTTACATGTTGAAGATTTCTAGGTTCTTTTACCCTTTGAAAATGAATTCTGGGGCCTGGAGAGCTTGCACAACTGTTTGTAATAATGCAAGTTCACTACCACCCCTGGGTATCCTAAACCTTGATACCCATCTTTCTCGTTCATTAAAGACACTTATATTGACATTTAAAGCTCTTATAGGCAGAGGTGTCCCTGAGCTATTGCTTGCTTTTTCCTCATTAGCTATTTAGAATATTCCCTAGTGAGCTTGTTGAACTTCATGGTGTTCTCAGAGACCTCTATCAGCCTTCTTCTACAAGCAAATGAGAACACACACACCTAGCTTGTTCAATCTGTGCTGTCAATTACCTTCTGAAGGTACCTTTTCCACGCTAACAATTCTTTTGTGCTTCCTCCCCACCTATTTCTTCAATATACTTGTTAAGACTAAGCGTCAGTAACATTTCATGGATGAAAGGTAATGAGACCTCTGAACTACCCTGAACGGATTTTCTGCAGTGTCTTCTCCTGTTCCAGAAACCAAGAACAAATAAACGGAAGGACCAAAGAACATAATACTACAAAAACTCATTGCAAAATTTAGGCTGGGGGTCACACCATGGTGGTTTCAGCTGCATTCATGACAGATAAAGTCCTCATGAATCCTGGAAACCTACATTTGCAGTAGAGGGATATTTTTATTTGTATTAAAATAACATTATTGCTACATTTCTCTTTTCACTTCCCTTCTAAACAATAAGCTGTAGAACAATACATACTGTTCCACAGGCTATTTGGAAAAGAATGTGCTCTTGAATCCAGTCATCGCATTCCCGGTTTGCTTCTTGGGACCTTAAATAGGGCTTGATAAAGGAGCAATCCTAAAAATATAGTCATGAATATTTATTTGTAATTTATCCTTGACAGCATTGATTTTTGCAATGAGTTTATTCCAGTAGCCTGCAAGTAATTTACATGTAATCCGTACTTATCAGTACAATTTCTTCATGGATTGTCTATCCTCTTTCGTTCATTTTAAAATTGAGATGGTAGATCAAGCTGGGAAACTCTCTAGTACTGTATTAAAAGCCCTGTGTACAGCAAAAAAAATCATACTGCTATATATGATGATCAGATAAATAAATCAACCTGTTTAGTGTCTAGCCTCCTGCTGTTTTATGGAAAGGTGCTTTAAAAAACAACTGTCAGATTTGAAGGATGTGAACTTCGATATCTACAGAAGTAACCATCACCATATCACCCACAGGAGATTTTTGTAAGATCCCATAGTATAATTCTTACTGATGTTCTTCAGATGGTATTTCAGAAGTCTAAGTAGTACATGTACTCAATTTAGCAGTCTAGAAGGTTCTCCTCCGATCTCTGCATTTCTCAGAAACCTCATTCCAAAGATTTTTCAGACTAGCTAACTTCCAGTCAGTTTAGTGCTCTAAGCAGTAACAAGTTTTTCTTTTCAGCCCGTGAGTTCATAAGCCTATTTATTTATTTAAATGCAAAAAGTCTTTAGGTAATAACCCCGAAGACTTGGTTTCTCTTGCCATATATTTCATTCTGTTCATGCTACAAAATATTCTAACTATTTTGGGCTGGATCCCAAAAAGTAGTACCTAAATCTACAATTTTTCAGCAAATTCTGTCCCCATCGTTATATGATTTTGCTGGGCACTGAAGTGGATAAGAGGGAAGGGTACATGTACAAGTTAAGAAAAATTCTGAATAGCAGAATTCCTCTTTACCAATATAACTGATCTGTTCCTGAGCATATCATTTCATTTGGCAAAACTGTTGTAATGGTAGATTATTTCTCTTCAAGTTTTCTTTTAGGTTCCAATGAAGTCTTTTCTCCAAGGTTAAAAGTACCCAAGAATCATTATAATGTAAAATTTTAATGGTGAAGAGGCTTCTGAGAGTGATTTTAAAAATCTGACAAATTAGAAACAACTCTCTTCCCATGGTTTTGACCGGGACATAATATATATCTGAATTGAATATGTTGGTATAATTGTCCACATTATTACTTTCTTAGTGACTAGTAATTTTTAAACTACTTCTTGGATTTGTACCAATTTGAACCTCTATTAAATAATTTCACCCACATAGGGATGGTTATATGAAACTCGCAGTAAAATTATTTACTGTCTGCTTTAAAAATCCCTCTTCTTCTTGCACCTAATTATCATGATGGTGTTGTTATGCTTCTTTAGGTTATTAAGACATTATAACTCCAGATTTAAACAATATTCTCAAATCAGCATAATCCCACTCAAATGTATCAATCCTGAATAGTCATATTTGTGGTCTGGAGTGATTGATAAATACTTAAAATTGGACTACAGCTAAACACTTTTTTCAGCATTCCTTCCTCTTTTACTTTAATTCAAACTGTGTCTTTATAATTCTCAACTTTTACTTTTTAGGTTGTCAGCCAGCGGTTTCCTCAGAACAGCATTGGAGCAGTCGGAAGTGCCATGTTCCTAAGGTTCATCAATCCTGCAATTGTCTCCCCTTATGAGGCAGGGATTTTAGATAAAAAGCCTCCACCTAGAATTGAAAGGGGCTTGAAGTTAATGTCAAAGGTGAAG
The DNA here is from genome assembly GCF_025201925.1 of Gopherus flavomarginatus. Classification (NCBI taxonomy): domain Eukaryota; kingdom Metazoa; phylum Chordata; order Testudines; family Testudinidae; genus Gopherus; species Gopherus flavomarginatus. The sequence goes on from NC_066635.1 coordinate 16,456,036, forward strand.
GATTGAATTTGCTTGATTCTGTATTTTTATTTGGATTTACTGTGTTTTCTAGCTGACTTAATTTGGTTTTAACTCTGTTTAAATAACTATAAGGAAATTTAGCTCAGCTTTAAGTTTACTGTAGCCAGGACTTCAGTGTTTAAATGCATACATTTTCTATTAATTTTACAGCTAATTGGAATTGCACATTCTGAACTATGCTTGGGTATACATCATAATTCTAATATGCAGGCTCTGTGTCGGTCTAGTTCTTGAGGGGAAAGATTTGTATAGAAAACAAACATTTTTATGTCTCCAAGTAACCTGAATATAAAAGATCTGTGTGCTGTTTGGCCTCGTACCCATATTGCTATTTTTTAATTCTCAAAAATTCTGTGTCAAAATATTTGACAGTTGTTCAAAATTCAAGCTCTGGGCTGCAGAGTTCTGATTGAAAATTCTTAATAGCTCAGAAATGAAGACACACAAGAAATTAAGCAGGATATGTTGATAATTCCTGTCTAAAAGGTAGTACGACTCAACCTTTGTTCCTGTTAAATTTCAGTTCCCCACTTCTAAAAATTTTCAAAGCCTCGTGAAGATTTTGAACTTCAGTGACTCTGCATGTATCAGAAAACTTGACGTGTGCCTTACGGTCATGTAAATATTTTAATGTTGAGTACGCCTCCGATGCCTCTAGATATATCTACATAGGAGGTTGTTGAAAAGCCAGTAAGGCATGATAGGCTGACTGTGCCTTTTTAATTATTTTGTAAAAAGCAACTTTGATGCAGCACAAAAGTAATTCTACTGGTAGTTTACCTGAGAAATCTTTGCCACACATCTTATGTGAAAATATAGAAACTAGCCTTTCTCATGGGCCCTGTAGTCAGCCCAAATATCTGTACTGCAGTTAAACAGCTGCTTAGCTTGAGCCCTGCATGTCTGCGTCAGCTGGCTCAGGCTAGTCACAGGTTTTTAAGTGTAGTGTAGACGTACCCTTAGTGCGCAGCAAGTTGGGCTGTTTGCAATAGCTGTACCTCAAAGTGCACTCACTTAGTAAGTGAATTTTGTAGTTGAAAAACTCTTCCTGTAGACTTGATTCAACTAGTGACCACTACTCAATGTAATTGTGCGAGTACTGAGATTTTGGGGGAAGAGGAATGCAAGAGGAATAAATCCCCCCCTCATTCTTGAAGCCTACGTGAAAGGCAATGCAGTAAGCTTGTTCTAACCTGGCCCCAACAGCTCCCTGCTCTTTCTGTCCATTCCAGTAAAATTTCCCCCTTCTTACCACCCTGGGGAAAAGGAACCCCTTTTCTTCCAGCCAACTGGGCAAAGATTCATTTGCATAAAGATTGCAGTGGGCACAGTCTACTGAATTGAAATTAATTGGGTTGTTCAACAGCCTTTTTTGTGTGTCCTGTGGATTTTTACAGATAAATAGAAGTGGATGAATCTGCCAAAGTGAGAAGAGATGTTTCATTGGCACAGCTGCTTTAAGTGTAACGTGTAAAACTTCTCTGTGCCCATAACAATTCTATTTTTCTATTTTTTTGTTTAGATACTTCAAAGTATTGCCAACCATGTCTTGTTTACGAAAGAAGAACATATGCGGCCTTTTAATGACTTTGTAAAAAGCAACTTTGATGCAGCACGAAGGTAATCCCCTGGTAGCTTACCTGAGGAATTTTTGCCACACATCTTATGTAAAAATATAGAAAGCAAGCAGAAAAATGCTTTCTCATGGCTCTGTGGCCTGTTGTCAGCCTGCTGGACTGATTTTTCCTTGCTAATCGGAGCAATTGGTTTTCTGTCTCCCTTTAGGTTTTTTCTTGATATTGCATCTGATTGTCCTGCTAGTGACACTGTCAATCACAGTCTCTCCTTCATTAGTGATGGCAATGTACTTGCCTTACACCGTTTACTTTGGAACAATCAGGAGAAGATTGGCCAGTATCTTTCCAGCAACAGGTAAAAGATTTGAGTAGTATATGGGAGGGAGTTGTTGATGCAATTACAGTTCAAGATGACAAATCAATTAATTCATATCCTGGGGATTGGCATGGGCAGGTTGACTTTCTCTCATTAGCTATTACTTAAAAGAACATTGTACTAACCTACTTCTCATGAATTTTTTTGTCTGAGGAGACGATTAGTTTGCAGTATCCATAACTTTCCATTGCAGTTCTTAAAATTACTGTTAACCACTTACAGTAATCTACTTGTTTGCCTATCTCTCATTCATATTGAGACCTATGCATCAGTTATGCTTTCTACTGTGAACAGATTTCTTATAGTTAACTAAAAACTGCAGTATAAAATTTAACATTCTTTACTTACCTAAAAATAATTGGAATGATCAGCCAGCTCATTCATGGTAAGGGGAAGTTACTGGACAAAAATCCGGAGAGGTGCTGAGTGGTTAAGTAGGATTTGTTGTCTCTTATAAGTAATATATTGTCTCTAGGGATCACAAAGCTGTTGGAAGGCGACCTTTCGACAAAATGGCTACTCTTCTTGCCTACCTGGGTCCACCTGAGCACAAGCCTGTGGCAGACACACACTGGTCCAGTCTAAATCTCACCAGTTCCAAATTTGAAGAATTTATGACTAGGTAATGTAGCTACTTAAAGTTTTCAAAAAGCCAACTCTTCCAATTTGACGTTATCAGTCTTTTTTATAATTTTGATGTAGCATGTACAGTAACTCCACACTTAACATAGTCCCGGTTAACTTTGTTTCGTTGTTATATTGCCGATCAGTTAGAGAACATACTTGTTTAAAGTTGTGCAATGCTCCTTTATAATGTTCTTTGGCAACTGCCTGCTTTGTCCACTGCTTGCAGGAAGAGCAGCCTGTTGGAGGTAGCTGGTGGGGGCTTGGAACCAGGGTGGACCAGCAGCCCCCCTATCAGCTCCCTTAAGTTCCCTGTGCAGCAGTCACCCAGTAGGCTATCAATTGCTGGGCAGTTCAGGTGTCCCTCACCCCACTACCATGTGCTGCTCCTGCCCTCTGCATTGGAGCTGCTCCTGGGAGCCTCCTGCTTCCTGTGCAGAGGTAGAGGGAAGAAGGGTACTAATCTCAGGGTGTCCCCCACTCCTGTACCCCATCTCCACAGAGTGGGGACGGGATATGACAGGGTTCAGGATGGAGGGTGCTTGTTGGCAGCAGCTACTGTCTCAACTTGCTGATCTACTTAAAAAGGCAATGTACTTTAAGTATGCTAACCCTACTCTAAGAGGTGCACACTCACACACACACACACGCGCATATGGTGTTTCTGTCTCTCCTTATTCCCCCCCATCTCACTCACTCACTCACTCACACACACACAGTGTGTGTGTGTCTCTGCTGCGCTGTGTCTCTTCCCCCTATTGGTGCTACCTTGTAAAGTTTGAGGCTACATTAATAATGTGTTAACCCTTTAGGGTTAATCCGAGTGATAGTTCATCATTTAGCAGTAAGGCATTCCCTGGGAAATATCCCACCCTCTGACTCCACCACCTCAGCCAAGCTTCACAGTAGTCTTTTATTTGGTGAAAAAAATTCCCCTGGAACATAACAATAATTCTTACGTGGAAATTGGATTTGCTTAGCATTGTTTTGCTTAATTTAGAATTTTTCAGGAACATAACTACAATGTTAAGCGAGGAGTTACTGTATATACATAAGTACTTTCATACCTAATGAGGTCTTTCAGAGGGGGTGGAGGAAGAGAGGTGGAACCAAACTTAGAACATTTGAGTTTTCCATTCAAAAATAGAGAAATAAACTCCATGTGGAATGATTTTTTCCCCCACAAATGTCGGCTCATCAGTAAAATGGAAAACTCTAAGAAAACAGATGTGGTGTTATTTAAAAATTAGCTTAACAGTATTTAAAAACTGAACTTTCATTAAAGTGCAAATGTGCAGTTTTTTCCTAGAAGTCTATGAACAAATGATGTCCATGTAAAATAATAATTGTGCTGATTTCTAGGCACCAGGTACATGAAAAAGAGGAGTTCAAGGCATTGAAAACATTAAATATTTTCTATCAAGCTGGGACGTCAAAAGCTGGCAATCCTGTTTTCTACTACATTGCTCGGCGGTAAGGAAACTTTTCTCTTTCCTTTGTCGTCTTATAAGCACTGTAATACCAAAAACAGCAAATGCATGTAAGACCGATATGTTCACAAATTCCTGTTTGATGAGAAGCACATATATCTGAGATTTGAGGTGAGAATATACTCTTGTGGCCTTCCAATTTCCTGGATCAGAAATGTATCAATATAAATTATATGGGCACCCATCCCATAGTGTCTGAATGCCTGTGGAATGTATTTAAAGTTGATTGTGAAAGGGTTACATTTACCTTGGGAAGTGAAAAATTCAAGGTCAATTAATATTAAATTACCCCCATAGGGCATATAGATGGTACTAATATTAAGTCATATCAATAACTTCCTTCTCTTCAGAATTTATTTCAGAAGAAAAATTGGGAATTTAAATGCAAAATGAGGTGGCAAAACATGTCATGGAGTAAAATTTTGAAAAATACTTAAATCCTATTTTAAGTAGTGATTTAGTCACTTAAGACCTAAGTCTCATTGAAAGTCCCTGGGACTTATGCTCTCAGATGCTTAAGTTGTTTTTGAAAATGGAACTTCGGCTTATAAATCACTTCGATACTTTTAAAAATTTTATCCATGATCGTTCGTGTTGAGTTGCTTTCTTTCTATAAGAAAAGGATTTAGTATGACACGAGGTGGTGCATATGATGTGTGCAGAAGTCTGATTAAGGAAATGGGGAGAAAATCAGTGTAAGTAGTGAAGAGCAGTCTACAAGTTTTGCAAACTATTTAATATTAGAACCCAGGACTGTGGATATTTTAACTTTGGTCTTTCACCATACTGGAACAATTCACTAAAATAATTGATTTTTGCTACACTAATGTTGAAGGTTTCAAGAAATATATCTGACACAGGATTATTCTTTTCAGATTACCAAGGCAAGTATTTCTCTGTAATCTTTTTAATTTTTACATCAGTTTTACTAATATTAGTGAAATGATTTAACATAGTTATGCATAACTAAGTAGTATTACTTATTGTTGATTACACTTTAAGCTAAACATCACCAAAAATGCAAACCAAATAAAGCTGAAGTCTTGATCTTGACAAACAAAAAAACATAGTATGAATGACAAGTGGAACATACAAGGATATGAGATATCAGTGTCTCTTGCAGGAGAACAATCAGACAGTCGGAAAGGGAACATGACTTCTTTTTATGGTTATCTGAATTTATTAGGTCAAAACTTTTGGTTACTCTTAGAATTATGCACATTGGACACATGAGGATAGATACATAGGAAATAAGGTCATATTTACATAATTTGGCTTTTGTGGGGGGTACATATACTTATTTTAATACACTTGATCTCCATGCTACATTTTATGTAATAAGACTGATTTTCACAGCTTACCAATATTTGTAATACATTTGGAATATGAGTTCTATTTGACAATCAGCTTGTTAGTTTGTTACAGTAGAAAGTCATACAGTATTCTACATTTTTTTAATATAAAATGCTTGGATACTTTTTGATATTTTGAGAAATTTAATAACTTTACAAATTGAAAGTACTTATTTGAACATGATCATTAATTTAGCAAACCTAAGTATAGTACCACTCCTGATCCACAATATTAAAACTCTCACAATAGTGAAGAACATGTTGAATGATAGAGGTTAATTGAAGTCAGAACGGTGATTTATAGAGAATTTGGACTCCAGAACTTGATTGTACTACCAGTGATTAGCAAGTAATGAACACTATTTTTATAACAATTAGGCAAGCAGTTACATTCACAACTAAATGACGGACACAGTAAAAGATGCAATAGTCATGAGAGCTAAGGTTGTAGCTGCTGAGCCTCCTCCATGCTGCATTGTGCCTGCACTATTAGTGACTGTTCCATTGTTTGATTGAATGCTGGTTCCATTAATAGGTTTAGTGTTGGCAGTCATCTCTGCTGCAGAGAATCTAGGAGTTATGATCATCACTGCTCTTGTATTTGCTGGAGTGACTAAACGAACCTCATTTAAAAACATGAGAGGCAGGACTACACAGGACAATTTCAGCAGCATCTTCCCTCTGTCTTAAACATTTCACATAGTTAGTATTTTCACGTTGTCTGGCATTCGTGAGCTTTGTTAATACAAAGTGTACATTTTTAAAAGAAAAGAGCTGTTCTGTCATGTTAACTATTAGATTGTTTTTCAGTTGAATCAGTTAATATCCCCTAGTTACTTCTTTGTTTTATCATTTTTCATCATTAACTGTACACTCTGTATAATTTCCCTTGCATTAAACATGCAGTGATGCAAAGTAGAATGAAGTATTTTACCAAGAAACAGAATCTATAACACTTGTACTGTGACAGTATTTTTCGTCTTTGTTTCCAAGATAAAATTATTCACACTCAACTTGCAGGTACCAGTGTAAAATTCCAGCATTAAGCTACCTACCTACTGTAGATGTTTAGTCAATTTTACCACAAGATAATAATCCATACCTTATTCCAGTTTCAGTTTCTTATGGTGAAAGTAGATAACAGCTTCTGAAGAACCCTCTGAGCGCAACCTCTAAATTTACAACTGGTTTCTGCATTTATATATAAATTCTCGAAGATGTCATCATAACAGCTAACAAGTGGTTGGCTCCAGTATTTGCATTTGAGTCTCTAATTTCCAGAGCAACAAACATAACGACAACTATACGCAACATCAATGAAGGAAGTCAAATAAATGTTGAGGCTTTTTCCTCATTCCAGAATACTGTACAGTATTAGAGTTGATAAATAAACACAACCATCCCCCCATCACTTAAGGGAAAATCCATGCTGCATACTATTAAAACGTCTGTTAAGTATTAAATGGTTGAAAACTTGCAACTAAATTACTTTCATAACTAAAAGGCTGCTAGATTTAGGAAGTATCGGGATAGCCGTGTTAGTCTGTATCCACAAAAACGAGGAATCCAATGACACCTTAAAGACTAACAGATTTATTTAGGCATAAGCTTTTGTGGGTAAAAAAACCCCACTTCAGATGCATGCCAAAATAAATCTGCTAGTCTTTACGGTGCCACCCGACTCCTCGTTGTTTTTTTTAGATTTAGGAAGACTCTTTCAGTCCAAAAAATCCATTGGGGCGGCCACTTAAGAAATGAAAATGTGTGACCTGTTACAACTGCACAATTAAAAAGTCAACATTATTTTAATAACACTTTGCACTTAAATGGCATTTCTCATTTTAAAATCACTTCACACAAGCCATTTAGGTACAACTAGTTAGTTAGAATCGCCACTCTGGGGAATCTTCTTATTCCTTGCCTTGGGACTTAATTATAAACCATGGGTATAATCTTTGTAGAAATGAGTTTGAAGTGGCTATCCTTCAGGCCAGTTGCGTGTTTAGGAATCCTCTTGGCATGACCAGAACTAGGGAATGCTGCCTAAGCAGCATAGAGAGCCTCTTGTGAAATTAGGCTCCTCATCTTCCTCCTGGTGTCAGGCCTATAGTGCTGAGAGGGAAACCATATTAGAAAATGCTACAAAAAGGTCAGCATTAGCTTGTGCAGGGAAAACCCAAGGCTTGAAGGGGATGATGCTGTGGAGAATTGTCTTCCCATCACTCCACCCTCCCTCAGCCCACCTATTCTCCTCATTACCATACAAGGGGTTTTCATGGAGTTGGAGGGGACAGGTTGAATAGTGCTATTGAGTCTCCTCCCCGCTTACCCCTTTTAGCAGAAGTGCCACAATTTTCTGCTGTCTAAGATTTTTTTGAGACACGGTCTAGCTCTTTGAGGACTAATGAACGGTCATCATTTTGGCTGAGAGAATGTCTGAAATAAACCTTTTCAGTGTCTGAATTGAAAAGTCAGCTAGCAGTATGAATGGCTGTATACGAAGTGTGACTATTGAGTAACCTTGTAAACATCAATTATGAAAATGAGCAACTAATAAACAGTGTATTCTCTTATGGTACCTAACTTGCATTAAACAGTTCAGCATAGTTGAGGTGTTTCAGGTATTTCATAATGGAGACAAAGATTAAATTTCAAGTTATTTAAAATGGGTGGCATATGAATACATGTCCATTCTTGAGCTTTATTGATTTTTATTCAAATATTATTGAACTAATATTAAAATATTGTTCCATTGAAGATTCTAGCTTATGCAACTAATTTTTAGTTTCCTTAGGAACACTATGCAGCTTCATTGTATGTAGTGTGGCTTTGCTGGAGTTCCTTACTGTTTAATGAGTAATTCTGTAATAGGAGGAGTCAAATTGAAAGTCAGGTTTGTCTGAGAATTGTGGTTACACTGATAACTGGAAAAACAACTCTTCTTTAAAAGCTTTAAGTAATTAAGGAAAATTGATATAAAGTAAGCACCGCACTCATTGTGAAATGAGCCTACAAGTCTTAACACAATGTGCCATTTATTTACAATTATTTCACATTCATTTCTTCCAGCAGAATCCTTAGGCCCTGTCTACACCCAAAGTTGCAGCAGTTTTGTTAGGGACCAGCATGCAAAAAAAGAAAGTCTATGTGTATTCCCGTGTGGGTTCATATACACTGCATGCAGTGGAGACTGGAGAATTCTAGCAAGTATTGTCCGTTGGTCGGCACCTCTGCAGTTGTTCTCCTTGTGTTCCATACTGAGGTATACAAGGGGTGTTGCAGACTGACACTATTCCAGTTACCGATACATGGCCTGAGTTGGAATTCTTCAGTGTCAGGAACTGATCCTCTCTGACATTTTTTCCTGTAAGTATTTGCAAGTTTTACGTTAGTTATTGCTAATAGTTTTCATAGGTTAGTAGTTAGTTAGAATCTCCACTCTGGGGAATCTTCTGATTCCTTGCCTTGGGACTTAGATTATACCCAGGATCCTGGGCTTTAAGAATTCTCGCTCTTACCCCTGCTCCTTTTCAGCCACCAAGTGCTGCCTCTGCTGCCTTAGAGAAGCTCATATCTCCGCTACCTGCAATATTCACTGCTCCTTTCCCAACCGAATATGGCAGATATGAGAACTCTGGCTTCAGAAGTACCAAATGCAATGTGCCATGAGACCTCAGTTGGATTCAGGAAACCCCCCTGCACATTTGCCTGAGACATTGAAGTGTGTGCTTCCTAGCTCAATGTATGACACAAGAGCAAGAATGACTAGAGCGAAAGACTCTTCATCTGGGCCTTCTTACAAGAGTAAGTGCTATTCTCCTAAGCAAGTGCTGATCCCCTCCTAGATCTTCTAAGAGAAGAGGTCTTGTCCAATCTGGGCAAATCTTTGCATCCAGGACACAAGGACTTGGGTCCTCCCAAACCTCATGACCATGATCAAAAGGCAATGAAGAGGAAGGCTCCTACAGTACTGACCTCTGTACTAACTAAAACAAAGCATAGGGAGCTAAAAGGTCATGAGCCATTAGTACTAACAGTAACCAGGGGGTTGGAGGCTCCATCACTGGTGGTACTGTGGCAAGCCCAGAAGGAACTACCTACTACCAAATGTTCTTTTACACCAACTCCTGTGGCACATAGCAAAGAGAGACAGCCTTCTAAGTCTCCAGCATCCTACACCACACCAGGGGATATCTTCATCCTCCTGATCTTGCAGTCCCTCCCTGTTGTTGGGATCAACCCTAATGAAAGAGAATCTAACACCACAGAGAAGCTCATCTCCCATTCCATCCATTTAACTGTGGTTTCCTGACACTGGTACTGACTTGCACACCTGATGGAACTGGACCTGACCTGACCTCATTTTCCAGAGAGTCAGACATTTCAATGGAGTCATCTCCTCCTCCTCTGAGGGAGTTCAGTCCAGACAGAAGTTTGAGAGTCTCCTGCATCCAGCCTCATCTATTCAAGTGGGAGGGGATTCCCACTCTCAGGATCGATGGTACCCAATGCCTTGGGGACCACCACAACTTATTTTCGATCCTTCATATTGGCCTTATTGGGGACCATGAGACCCAGAGTCCATTGATCCCATACGGACTCCTACCCACCCTTCTTCCCCAAGAGACCAACTGAAGCTACCTGAACTATGGAGGAAGAGACAGACTAACTGGAACCGCTGGTACCAACTAGTAGTTCGTCTTCGTCACCTAATGAGATGATTGCTCCAGCCTCAGCTTCTCCACCCGATGGCCACTACAGTACCAGGAGCTACTTCAGAGAATAGTAGAAGAGCTCTAGATCCCCTTAAAGGAGGTGCAGGACTTGCATCACAAGCTCTTAGATATCCTACAGCCTATGGGAGCTAGCAGACTAGTATTCCCAGTCAATGCCATATTGGAACTGGCAAGAATGGTATAGTACATGCCAGCCACTTGTGCCTCTACCTCTAAGAGTAAAGCTAAGAAAGCGCTTATCCCCTTTGTCCTGGTTAAGGAAGCAGAGGGTTTTTTTTTCCCTCCCATCCTGACCTGAACTCCCTAGTCGTCCAAGCAGCCACAAAAGATGCAAAACCAAGGGCCACATCCACTGGCAAAGAGTCCAAACGTTTAGACCTCGAGCAGGAAGAGAGATTTACTTCCACCAGCCTTCAGTTGAGAATCTCCCAACCATCAGGCCCTCCTGGCCCTCCTGTTTTTTTAATTATTCTAAGTTCTGATGTCAAAGATAAGTTACCCCAGGAGGATAGGGCCCAATGTCAAGTCCTATTGATGAAGGCAGATTAGTGGCAAGAACCTTGCTACAAGTTGCAGTCGACTCTGTTGATACTGCTTTGAGATCCGTGGCGACAACTATAATGACATGCCAGGAATCTTGGCTACACTTCAAGACCCCCCAGGGAGGTACAAAGCACTGACCAACCCTGAAGCAAACGGTTGAGGGTGTAAAAATAGAGATACATTGCCCCATCCACCCCTACCACAGCTATTCAACCTCTCCCCCAACCAAAAGATACTTTTGATGGGATGCACAAGAGTTGCGAACCAGTATTGATGTCACCTTCACCTGAAATCTACTTTGATGGACATGTAGCACATTTTTCCCACAACTGGAGGGCAATAAGAGACAGATGGGTGTTGGATCTTACCAGTTCCAAATACAACATAGATTTCATCTCCCCACCCTCTGCAGAAATCTCTTCTCTGTACCTCTTCAGGGACACTTTCATGAGGAGATCCTCCTTCAGGAGATGAAATCCCTCCTACAGTGGGGAACAACAGAACAGGTATCCCTTCAACATCAAGGAAAAGAATTTTACTCCATATTGTTTGTATTCCCCAGAAAGCCAGGAGGATTGAGACCCATCCTCAGCCTGTGATGACTGTGACTTTACTTGCAAAATAAAATTCCACCTGGTTACATTGGCATTGATAATAACATCCCTAGAAAAAGACATGGTTAACAGCTGTCAATATGAAAGATGATTTCTTTTGCATCAATATTCGGCCTTCCCACAGAAGTTTTCTCAGATTTGTGGCAGGCCATGACCGCTAGTCATATAGAGTACTCCCATTCAGCCTTGCAGCTGCACCCAGAGTCTTCATAAAAGTGTTTTCCATAGTAGCAGCGCACCATAGATGGGATGATTCCACACTCTTCCTCTGTCTAGAGAACTGGTTTCTCTCAGGTTCATGTGCAGAAATTATAACACTGGCCTCATTGCTGCTCCATCTCCTCCATATTCATAGAGACGCCCAGAGACTCTAGAAGTCCACTTCGACTTTTTGATGGCAGTTCTACAAGCAGCCATACCGCCTGCATCCTCGCACCCTCCTCTTCTCTGACTACTGTTTTTCAGCCACCTACAGTGGAATACACATAGGGACCATCACTCGAAGAGGAGAGGGAAGTACTTACCCTTTTTCACTGGAGTTCTTTGAGATGTGTGGTTCCTATTTGTATTCCACTACCCACCTTCCTTCCCATCTGCTTCAGATTGCCTTGATTTTGGGTAAGAGGTGGAACTTTGGTACACATTCAAGGAAAGCTACTTCATGAGAGCAGACAAATGGACGCTACTTGCTAGAAAGCTTCGTTCTCGGTCATATGGAGTGCATGGTGTACCCACAGTGGAATACAGATAGTGACCGCAGATCTTGAATTCCAGTTATGAGTTAACTAACTAATTTAGTTAAATGTGCAAAATCATGTGTGAACATTCTTAATTCAGTTTATGCCTGATTTATATTGATTTAGCTTACTTTGATTCTAGGCAGATTTAAGCTAAATTGATATAAACCAGGAATAAATAGAATTAAGAATGTCCATACAGGGTTTTGCAGCCATTTTAACCAAATAGATTTGTTAAACTTACTTGTAGCTAAATCAGCAAAACATTGTGTGAAGACAAGATATTAAAATATGTATGTAGTGCTAAATTCAGTGAAGTTTTCAAGAATTTGATAGCTTACTGTCTCATCAAACAAACTGCAGCATCTTCAGTGGGAGAGTTGCATACAAGTTAGGCATGGAAATGAATTTGTCATGCTGGTGGACTCTCCTGGTTACCATTTGTTCAAGGATATTTTTAACAGCCAACATTTTGGGTAGAGTCTGCCATAGATTTCAAAATTATTCCCAAAATGTTAATACGTGATTCCCAGAACACCTAGTAATTTGGCAGTCCAATATGAGGCTTAAATCTGCTTAATTTTGGTGCCTATTTGAAAAAAAAAGTCTTATGTTTGTCCTGTGAAAAGAGGAGTAGTCAGTGATGTGTTGGAATGTACTCTTAGGGTTCCATATTATAGTTCCAGCACCATTTTGAAGGGTGAGCTGGAGTCACTACTTTTTCTCTCCTCTCTGAGTGATACCCAATTCATCCCTGCCAGAAATGACTTATCCCTGGAGTTTATACAAATATACTTTAGAACATACTTTTCCCTTCAGAATGAATCAGAATTTAAAGAAAACGTTTGCAGGAACACTTCCAGGTTAGAGGTAGGGTGACCAGGTGTTCAGTTTTCGACCGGAACACCTGGTCGAAAAGGGACCTCAGAGGCTTTGGTCAGCGCCATCGATCAGGCTGTTAAGAGTCCAGTCAGCGGTGCTACGGGTCTAAGGCAGGCTAGTCCTTACCTGTCCTGGCTTCATGCTGCACCCCAGAAGCAGCCAGCAGGTCCAGCTTCTGAGGGGTGCGTGGGGGGACACAGGGCACTGCATCCTGCCCCCCACCCGAGCACTGGTTCTGCGCTCCCATTGGCTGGGGCAGTGCCTGTGGGCGAGAGCAGTGCACAGAGCTGCCTGCCATACCTCCACCTAGGAACCAGACCTGCTGGTTGCTTCTGGGGCGCAGCATGGTCTGCGGTGCCAGGACAGGCAGGAAGCTTGCCTTAGCCCACCTGCTGTGCCACTGACCAGGAGCCGCCAGAGGTAAGCCCAAGCCCCAACTCCCTGCCCCAGCCATGAGCCCATCCCAAAACAAGTCCCCTCCTGCACCCCAAGCCCCTCATCCCCAGCCTCACCCCCCTGCCTCATCCCAGAGCCTCGTCTTACACCCTGAACCCCTCTGCTCCACCCCCCAGCCTGGAGCCTCCTCCTGCACCCCAAACTCATCATCCTCAGCCCCATCCCAGAGCCCCCTCCTGCACCCTGAACCCCTAATTTCTGACCTCCTGCCCCAGCCCAGTAAAAGTGAGTGAGAGTGGGCCACCAAGGGAGGGGGAATGTAGTGAGCTGGGGGGCAGGGCCTCGGGGAAGGGGCAGGGCCAGGGTGTTCCATTTTGGGGGGATTAGAAATTTGGCAACCCTAGCTAGAGGAGTAGGTTATTTTTGGTTCTGTCCTGTGGCAGTGTTCTACCTTTTGTGTGTTTCAAATTACTCAGGCTGGACACAGTACAGGGCTATTATTATACCCAGTATATTTTTCAGAACCAGCAGGTAAGCATTGCAGAGAATTACATTTAACATAAGTGTTTTTACTAAGTGGTTCATGTTCACACAGTGAGGGCGTGTCTGTGCAGAATGGCGCTGGGAATGGGACAAGAGAAAAAACGAAGGGACTTTCTCATTGTAACTGTGATCATGGGAGGGAGGCCTATGAGAAAATGCAGGAAAACAAATGAATGTTTTTTCTTTCATCTGTTTTCCCTCTTTTCTGGTAGCACACATCCTTGGATTTATTACAGCTTGATGGGGGCAAATATTTGGGAGGTGCAGCACACTGGATAATGTAATTTAGAATGGTGGTGTCAGTGGCTGTTTAGGTAAATGTGACAGATGCACCTTGGTTGCTGGAATCCCCTTGTGACAAAGGGAATATTGGGTAGGACTGCGGATATCGTTTTTTCTTTCAAAAAATGCTCTGGAATTCTTAATTCTTACCTGAATGTATAGCATTTAAAAACTGGCCATAGGAGCCTCAGTGTGACGCTTCATCTGAAGAGATCAGCTGTAGGAACACTGATAAACCTAGCCCAATTTATAAGGTACAATAAAAGAGAGATGTTTTGTCTGCAGTGAAGAGTATTTTACCCTAGTTCTAAAGAGAGAGGGCCAGTGAAGTGGATAAAAACAATTTTGAGAACATTTTTGGAGTGTAGCTAATTGCCCAGGATATAACTCCAGAAGTTATGGGGTTCAAATGGAATATCATTTTCATAAATAGTCAAGCAGTACTGGGATAGTAGGAAAGCTGCTTAATAGAACTGATCTCTTCATTCATCGTTGAACTGCCAGATATTTTTAACCTTTTTTGCTTTTGGCAGAATAAGATTTCAGATAGACTTCCCCCCGCCCCCAACCAAAGAACAGTTCACAGGAGAGAGGAGCTTACAGGGGAATGGAACTAGGGCTAGAGGGGGAAAAAACGTTGCAGATTCAGTTTCCTCCATTTCTTCTTTTACCTTTTTCATTCGATGTGAGAGCTATTGTGTTTCAGCCCCCTCCATTTACGTCAGAGGACAGGGCCTGGTCTTAAGTTCATATCTCTGATGTCTTATTAAACACACCTGATTTCAACCAACAATAAAAGGCTGTTTGTTTGCCACATCTTTCTCTTCAATTTTTTTCCCCAGCACAAACTGCTTCATTTCATGTCAAGGAAAATAAAATTCATAAGTTAGCTTCTCATCCACTTCAAGCAGGAAATTGGGCATGCAAATGCCATGGGGAGATAATAGTTCATGCTGTCTGGGCTATAACTGTACAAAGGAACAGCTCCAGCGTATACAGTATGTCTTCTGTAAAATGATTTGTCACATTGTACATGTATTCCTCGTTAGTAATGTATGAAAAAGCCTTATCGTTTGAAGAGAGGAGTTCTTCAATTCCTGGAAATAATGGAGGGATGTGTACATATGCATAACATTTACCAGCACTTTATCTTGTGGTATACTTTGAAAGTACTGAAGCAAAGGTGTCTACAATTAATTCGTTTCATAAAAGTAATGTTATAATTCTGGGGAAAGACTAAATAGCATAACCATTCAGGCTTAAAAATGCCTTCATGGTAGAGGTTTTCTAGGCACATAGTACATTGCTGTTCAAGTCTGTTACCAAACATTGAGAGGTTTCATGCTGAAATGTTCAACTTTTTTTGAATAGATGGAGCTATTGGACACTTAAGCAACTTAGTGGTTTTACTTAGTGCAGCTATTAAAATCTCTTTAACCCTTTTCTGGCTGACAGCTGCCCATCACTCATCAATGTTCCATTGGAATGCTGGCACTTAGAAGGAAAATAATCAGTATGTGATGCACTCTTCCATGTGCATTTTGAGAGGTGTGGTGCTGAAGGGATACTATTGGCATGTTCAGGCCCAAAGTGTCACTTCCTTAAAAGAAAAAAATCCCATCAGGCATCCCTACAGAGAGGAGGAGGAAGGGGAGAATTTGAGTTAAATAGTTGTTTTAAAATGTCACTTCACCAGGGACCCCAAATACTTGTTTAAATCTATATTTGTAAGACATCCTTAGCAAACACTTCTTGGGTTAACTTTCTGTTGGAGAGATACCTCTCCCATATGTACTGTGTTTTTTATCTGGTAGTAAAACTGGGATATTGTCAGACTTGAGGTATCTCGAAAAAGGAGTGGCTGAGCAAATTGATCAGCAGGTCACCTGGACTTCCTGGTATGCATCCAAGAATACTGAAATAACTTAATAAGTGAAGTAGCTGAGCTGCTACCAAAATATTCAGTCTGTCACCAAAATCAGCTACTGTATCAGAGAATTGTTTTCATCATTGGCTTTTAGCAATTAAGTCCCATTTTTGCTTTTCAGCATTTGTTTGAGATGAACAAATATTATCTGAAGTTGAAAGAGATGGTCGCAGTCTGGGGCTGCATGCAAGCTTGTTGTCAGAGTAAAAGGTTGCATTGTGGTGTACCAGGAAACACTTGAGTTGAGTTGCTTGTTTCGTAACTATGGTTTCCATTTGTTGAACTTTACAGAGTTGATGAGTAATGCAACTGAGAAACTTCGTCATTCAGTATGCTAATAGATATTCATTGTGGGGCTCAGTCCTGCAAGGTGTAAACACTTTGGGGTCCTCCAAATATTCCACTGCCTTGAGTAGGAGTAGAGGATATTTCTTTAATGCGTTACTGCATGCCTGCAGTACCTCACAAGATTGCACCCTGTGCCCTTACATGTTGAATGTCTTAAGATTTAACTGTTAAGTGAACGAACTGAATACCATTTGAAATGTATTTTCCATATTGACTTGAACAAATGACAGGAAGAGTAGTAGGTTAGTTATTTGAATTGTAAAATAAGTGTTGTCCAGTGGATAGTGTGAGAAACTATCAGAAGGCCTGGATTCTATTTCTGACTTGAAAGTCATTCAACCTTTTATGCTTCCCTATCTGAAAATTAGGGGTAACATGCACATTTGTAAAGCACATAGTAATCTTTGGATGAAAGTTGCTATAGAACATTATGAATCATAGTGATTTATATGTGCCGCTCCCCTGAGGTGGCAGTGAATGTAGTCCTGCAGCTATGCCACCTGTGTCCCACTGTGACTTTATTAGAAATCTGAAGCACCGTCAAGTCTGAACAAGTCAGTGATGAGCCAAGAAAAGCCCAAGGAACTGCAGGGAGCTGTTTGTGTAATGTGTACCCACAGCCATTTGTAGTGCAGCAATAGTTGCACAGTTTTATTGTAATTGTTCTATGCTCTGCTGAATTAATGTATTAACTGGGTTTCATAACATGCCCACAGGGGGGAGTATTTGCCTGTCAGGCAGTCAACACATTTTTAACTAACAGATCCTAAGATCAGATGTATAAACGTTAATGTTCCTATATTCCTACTTAAAAGTTGAAAAAGGTGAACTCATAAAGCTAAGTAGGAACTACTGCAGTCAGGATTTTTTTAA
Organism: Gopherus flavomarginatus; assembly: GCF_025201925.1. Classification (NCBI taxonomy): domain Eukaryota; kingdom Metazoa; phylum Chordata; order Testudines; family Testudinidae; genus Gopherus; species Gopherus flavomarginatus. The sequence continues at coordinate 16,473,357 of NC_066635.1, forward strand.
TTGGGAGTTTACTAGTAGTTGAGCACTCATTGAACTAGGGCAACTCTAGAAGATAAAAATAGACAATTATTTAACTCTACTTACTATTCTCTCCCATAAGCAAGCCAGTATGTTCATATTTCAGAACTTCCTAATAACATCCAAGTAATAAATCAGACAAAATACAAGTTTTAATATATCCAGCTCTCTTCTTCTACTGTTCATTGGGGAAACATACACAAGTTTTACCAGGAGATTAAGATTTTTTTAAATGTAGTGGTCCTGGAAAAGGTGCTAGTAGGCTGACAACCCTGGAGATTAAATTCCTCCACAGAACCACTGGAGTACAAATAGCAGATTTTCCCACAAACCATTCAATGTCCCTCAGTCCTCACCTGGAAGGTCCACTTCCAAGAATGACAGGCATTGTTTGGTTTCCGTTCCCATTACATTCTTGGCCTCTGTGCTGACACTGCCAACAAGTCATTTTTGTGAACTTGTCCATTGGGAGCTAAACTGGCATTACCAATGCATTTATACGTAGCCCACTGCATAGTAACTCCTCGTTACTGTGCTGGATTTAAGCTGTGATCTAGAGGTGAAAGGCCTTGTCTCCCATTTCCATAGTTCTGTTCCATCAGCATAACAATCCTGAATAATAGTTTTGCAAAAAATTCTATGCTTTCTGGTCCAGGTAGAGACCCCCAGTCTCTTGGATTGCACCATAACATAAGAATGGCCGTACCGGGTCAGACCGAAGGTCCATCTAGCCCAGTATCTGTCTACCAACAGTGGCCAATGCCAGGTGCCCCAGAGGGAGTGAACCTAACAGGCAATGATCAAGTGATCTCTCTCCTGCCATCCATCTCCATCCTCTGACCAACAGAGGCTAGGGACACCATTCTTTATCCGTCCTGGCTAATAGCCATTTATGGACTTAACTACCATGAATTTATCCAGTTCTCTCTTAAACGCTGTTATAGTCCTAGCCTTCACAACCTCCTCAGGTAAGGAGTTCCACATATGGGACTCTCTCCAAACCCCTAATCATTTTAGTTGCCCTTTTCTAGTGCCAGTATATCTTTTTTGAGGTGCAGAGACCACGTCTGTACACAGTATTCAAGATGTGGGCATACCATGGATTTATATAAGGGCAATAATATTTTCTCAGTCTTATTCTGTATCCCGTTTTTGATTATTCCTAACATCCTGTTTGCTTTTTTGACCAGCTCTGCACACTGCGTGGACGTCTTCAGAGAACTGTCCACGATGACTCCAAGATCTTTTTCCTGACTCGTTGTAGCTAAATTAGCCCCCGGACAGGCTTCTGTCTATAGCAATAGACACACAGTGGAAAGACAAGGTTTTGTCCTGAAGCTTATCGCATCACTGATATGTAACATCTTGTAGAAGCTGATTGGCTGTCTTATGATGCAGTGATTGCAATGTTATTCCTATCTAACTGAACCAGAATCAGATTCCTTGCACAATAATGCCATCTTTTCAGGTGAAGATTTTCTAGCATTTCTTGATGGGTTCAACATTTTAGCATCCAAATTACTAGGTGGCTGATAAGGAGATTCCTCAGTCTGTGAAATTGTTGATGGCATGGTCCAGCATCCATCAAACAGGAAAAAACATTTTGGCATATGGTTTTAAATACGATCACTTTGCCCTGTAGAGTTTTATTGATCTTAATTTTATTTTCTGGGAAAATAATGTGTAAAATAGCTTAACCCATCCCTCCCAAACTCTGAGCAATGTACTCACCTCCTCACCAGAGTAAGTGCTCATTCTCTTCCCAATAATCCATACTTGCTGTTCTAGCTATTTAGGATCATTTTTAGCGTAGTCGTCTTTTCCACATCTCCCCTCTTATACTTTTCAGTTGTTAGGAGGTCTCAGTCCAAAACTTTTGTTAGTAACAGATTAGTCTTCAGTACTTTCCATGGCATACAACTAACTTGGGGGAGTGACGACCGTCCATCTGGGTTCCTGTGTCATACAGCAAACTCTGGTCCCACTGTCCTTAAGCCACCTCTTCAAAACGGTACGTGGGATTCTCATATGTTTTCTGAGGAACCACTCACCCCTCAGGATCACAACCTCCCGTTAACAGCTCCGTTCCACTGATCTGTGGAACTGTCACCCTCAAGAGTGGCTTTCTACTTGTAAGAGACCGAGCCTTCTTGGCTTCTGGCCCACAAGTTCTCTTCCTACAGGGGGTTGGGATGACCACTAGTTCCTCCAATTAAATCAACCATTTAAAGTGACAACAGTTGAAACACTTTGTGGCTATCATGTCAGTTCTTGTTTACTTGTCCTTTTCTTTCTTCTCCTATCACTGAGATCGCTATTCCTTTTTTAATGCCTGGTACTCAAAGATAATTTTGATAACTCACCACCCCCATTATCTCTTTTTCTGTGTGTTGTTATTTTCTTTTACCAATCTCTTACTTTAGTAATCTCCATTTTAGTTTGACTTTGTATGCTCGTTTCATTTGTAGGCGCTCTGGTGATCTTTTAATTTAGCTTTAGCAAAGTAGAAATATAAGTTTTGATTTTATAGTTTTGTCTCTGTCATTGTTGTGCTAGTGCTGTGATGTTAGTGCTGCTTATGCTGCTGCTCTTGGAGCGCCAATGTTAGCTGAACTAGCAGAGAGTGCAGCGTCTTGATTCTGTATGAGTAAAGTCAAAGTCTGCTGAAAGACCACAGGCTCAATTCAGTGGCGAAAGCACTCGGCCTGGTTCATTGTCAACAAAACACAGCGCTAGTGCCTCATAAGAACCCATGTATGCCCACAATAAGGTGCCAATGTTATAATAATAATGTTATCCTCTGGGCCAGTAAAAAGATGCCCCTCCCTCCACTCTCCTTTTATCCATTAGTACAAATAAGTTGCATGTTACGTTTTATATGCTGTCCATTATCCTATCATTCCATCCTTCTCTTACGGTTCCTGTACCATCTGTCCGTAGTTACCTGAGAGCTGTGGGTGTTTTTGTTCCATCCTCTCAGGCCAGGAGTGTGCTTACCCTTGGTTAGCTAACACCTAGCATGTTACTGTTCTGCTAAGGTCATGCCTACTTTGGTTCACTCTGGCAGCTCTGGCTAGGGCTCCAGCAGGGCCAGAAGCCTTTATTGCTTAATAGCTAGGAGCATTGCACTCCAAGCCATATCTCTGAAGTCTTCCACCATACAGGAGAGCAAACCCTGAGCAGCAGCAAGTAAAGTGCAACATGAAGCTCCCTCGTGCCTCGCTACAGCTCATGTTCCTCTGCTGTCTATTTTAGAGATTGTTGTGAGTATTTCTTTTTGGATACTATCATCAAAAGACTGAGATGGAATTAAGAGTGAAAAGTATTTTCTCCGCTCAGTAGGATGTTGGTTTTGAGAGTCAATAATATATGGCTGAGGTTCTGGGTATCTGAGAACCCCTGACCTCGCCATGGCAGTTGAGGTCAGCTGAGGTGCTTGAGTTAATAATTCCTAGATTTAAAACAAGAGGGCTTATAGAAGGGTATTGGAGTGCTCAGTTCTGACTCACTCTGTTGATTTAACGTGGGAACGAGTACTTGCCTTCCTGGCTAAGTGCAAGGACTGTCTATTTAGCTTGCTATGTTCTTAAACTCCGCTATGAGCTCTCTGTTTGTCTAATGGAAGGAGAGAGTAAGGGGAGAGGAGAAGGTATAAGATACCTTTTCCCCCAGGTCTGTACTATCCCTGTTGGTGTCCTGTATCAAATGTTGTACTGCCAGAAGGGACATTTTATAAATAAAAATATAATGCTCGTGAAATCGGAGGGACAGGATGAAATATTATGAACTTTCATGTAGTTGTGGATGACTCTTAATGTTCAGTGAGGCATATCTCAGAGAGGGATGGAGCCTATTGGGAAGGCCAGAGTGGGAAGGGATTGGAAGGACAGTCACTATCATAACTGGATCCGTTTCAAAACTGGTCAGCTGAAACGTTGTGAGTCAGAGTTCAAGTGAAAGCTTAGACTTATTTTTCTAAAACTGGCTTGCTGTCCTTCCTTTGGCCGGTAGATTGAAAATCAAGAAACAACTCTCTAATTATCTGTGTTTTGTTTGCTCTTTAGTGAATAAAACTGGATATTAAATACAACGTGAGATTGCAAAAATGGATATTGATCTTTTCTTATGTTGTGCTGCTTTTCTGTAAGGATGCTAATGGGAGCCAAAGATCAAGGTACAAATAGGAAGGGTAAAGTATTGGAGAGAGCTCTGATATTGAATATGAGGTCATATTGAAATTTTCAGTTCTCTCTCTAATTTTGTATGCAAGATTGGCCCAAGTTATCTGAGGAACCACTTGGTCTCTCATGGTCATGACTTCCTGTGACAGCTCCATTGCACAAGTATGTGGAACTGTCAGCCCCCTGTGATTTGTTTCATAGGCAGAGTTTTCTTGGTTTTTGGGTCACACATTGTGTTGAGAGGTCAGGATGACCACAAACCTCAGTTCCTTCAGAGGACTACACAGAACCCACTCCTTCAGCCCAGCCTTCCCACAGTAACACCAATAAAAATCAAATGCACAAATCTAGTCCCTGTAGACTAGAGGAATAAAGATCTTTCTGTGTGCTTAGTTCTGTGGTGTGCTCCAATAAAATGGTGATGGACTGAGACACAGGTATTGTTGTTTAACTGAACCTTTGTGTGTGTCCTCACTTGTTTAAGAATAAGTTTCTTCCTCCCCAAGACTTGCCCCCATTTCTGACCTCTCCTCCAGGAAATACTCCAACTGTTACCTCCTTTCCCAGCCCAACAAATAGTCACCTTTTATTCTCTAAGCAATGTGTGCCCTTCCTGTTGGCAACAAGAGATTCAGCTGAGAGACTTACTGTGGGTTCTCCATCTGTGTGTCTGAGCTAGAGGTTATGTTTTAACAACTATGGAGTCTTAAAAGGCTGCCTTGGTTGGTGCTCGGCTGCATATTTAAGAGTTGGCGTCGTGTTCATGGGAACTGGTTTTGTTCATGGGAACTAGCATTGACATTGTTGATCGTTTTTCTTGACTTTGGACCAGTTTTTGTCCTGTTTGTCTGTGGAAGTTGTCTTGTGTGAACAGTTCCACAAATGAGAATTTTCAAAAACGAAGAACAGGACTATTAAAGGGTGACATTTAGAAAGCTGAGCATTTTGAGCCTCGTTAGGTTGGATTACATGGTTCCCCCCCACACACACACATATTCTGCTTGCTGAGCAGCAGTGAAGAAGGAAGAATCTATCATGGGTTACAAAGAAGGCTATACATGATAAATGGAAGCATGTACAATTCTATTCTCTCTAGACAGGAATGGAAAAAGGGTGAGCTTGGTAAGAAAATGAGAGGATTTTGACGACCAAAGTGCTGCTAGAACCATGATTGATGCTTGGGAGAGCTAATATGTGAGAACAGACTTTTCAGGAAATATGTAATTGAGAGTGCTTAGATATTGAAAATGTAAAATTTAAAACCAAAAATTGTACAGAGACCAGCTATGTAGGATTTTGGCTGTTTGATTATCTGAACAAAACTGTTTTATTTTAACTGCAGAATAGAGGCATATTGTAATTGTGACATAGCAATATGGCAAACAACTTAAAAAATTGCACCTTAAAACATTTTAACAGAATTTTAAGAGCTTGACCGCTAAATAGAACTGCAAGGGATTTTAAGTTGGCATGTCTTTCCTTAATACAAAAAGGTTAACAATTTTACAAGGCATAGCTACGGTATTTGTTGTACTGCCTTTTTGTTAAGGCTTCATTTTAGAGTATCTTAATTACTCAGTCCCGAATATTTGAGTACAGATGTGAACAGATTAATTTTGAATGGTCGTGTTTAATACAAGTAAATCCACTGACTTATCTGATGTGAAAAGCCTTTCAAGAGAGAGACAGGCTTTTCTCTTGTTTGCCAAGAAAGCATGCTGAATGCAGGCACACTCCAGGCAGTACCCAAGCATGAATCCAAGAAAATAATTTGCCTTTCCTCTCTTTTGTATAGTTCCTTCATTTGTAGAATTAATACCTACCATTGTAAATGCTGCTTTATTATTTAATAATTTATTTATTGTGGTGGTGTGTTTAAAGTTCCTTGAAACGAAAGTAATGTAACAAATAGCTCTCTGCTCTATGTAGATGTTACTTTTACTATCATGCTTCTGTCCATTGTGGTATTTAACGCCTATGAATTTTTGAAGAATCTGTAGTAGCTTTTAAAGAATTTTGTTGAGATTCCCCTCTCTTCCCCTCCCCCCCTCGCCCCTCCCCCCATTTAAAATAACACGGGTAATAGTGGAATGTTGCTTCTAACTGGACAACCTCAATTTATTTTTAATTCCTGTGAATAACATAAAACTATTTAGAAAAATTGTTTTAAAAACTAGATAATGCCATGTTATAAATAAAATATATTAAATCTGCACTATTGTGTATATATAGAAGTTAAATAGTTTTAGGTGAACCATCTTTCAGACATGATACCAATAAGAACATCAGGCATTTATATAGAACCCATCACCCTATTATCACAGCTCACTCCACATGGCTTGGGTTAAAAGCAGAAAACCACATATAAGAAGCAAATACCCCATAACCCAACTCCCTGAGAATCCCACAGCTTTAATAGTCATAGTCTAGGAAAATCTTGGTCTAGGAAAAGCATGCTGGGGGGTAGTGATAAACTAAGCACTGGTGGGTAATGAAGCTGACAGTGGGGTGAAAACACAACTGGAGTGGCTAGGAAAACACGTTAACAAAGAGTTGCATACGGCATAATATCACATAATTTAAGAATTAATCTGAAAAGGTTGCAGAGCCTACTGAAAGGATGAAAATGCACCCGACTTGGTAAAGTGGTGCCAAGAAGAGTTGGCTTCTTAGCGTAATGACATTGTTGTCAGTGATTACATGTGGAAAAGTAGAAGAGGCATTAAATCTACAGCAAAAGAACACATATCAGTGATGCAGTAGTAAACACTGAAGGGATTGTAGCAGCTGAGCCTCCAGGATGAGAAGTTGTATCATCTTTCAGTGTCGACTTCTTTGGAAGTTTTCTGGTTGATCGAGCATTATCCGTGTTGGGCTGGGTGGTGAAGACTTCGTCGTTGCTGGTGGGGTGGGTGGTGGAGACTGTGTTGTCTTTGTCGTTGCTGGTGAATGCTGTCTTATCTTTGTCATTGCTGGTGGGGTGGGTGATGGAGATTGTGTTATCTTTGTCATTGCTGATGGGGTGGGTGGTGGAGATTGTGTTACCTTGGTCATTGCTGACGAACACTGTGTTATCTTTGTCGTAGCTGGTGGAGTGGATGGTGGTTGGGCCCTGGGATTTGTCCTTGCTGGTCAGCCAGGTGATGGAGGTGGGCTGGGTGTGGGGGGTAGTCTTGTCCTGGGTGATCTTATCGCTGATGGTGTGGGCTTTCTTATCCTTGTTGTTGTTCTTCATAACGAGGGCAATCTTGTCATTGTTTACACTGCCAATTAAATGGAGCTCACATAGCCCGAGAACAAGGACAGCCAGGTGTGATTTGAATGGCATCTTGCTTCTACTTGGGAGCAGGGTGGGGGAGATGTGGAAGAAATATCTCAAGTTAAAAATTTTTTGTTTTTCTGGTAAACAGCAGACTGAGCTAGCTCACTGCTCTCCTGATAAACTGTACTCATACAGTAAAACATTGGCCTATAAAGAGAATCCTGTTTGCAACTGCTATCAGAGTTCCTCCTTCCTACCTGAACATACTGCATTGTATGGACTTTTTTTGTTGCACATAAGGATTGTCAGGTCTGAATAAAGCAAAGTGGGCAATAAAGTTGCTTGAACCCATCAGCCATGATTCCTTAATCACATTTAGCAGACAGTGCAAAAATTTTAGCCTTTTGGAAAACTTGACTCCCATTTACTCAGTTTAACCAATTTACTTCCTTTTTGTGCAATTTTTTTAAAGAAGCATTTACTAAAAAGACATGAGATCAATTAGTATAAACATTAAGTCAAAAAATAGAGAATAATATAAGCTGCACATGTACTTACTCAATATGGAGTATAATTATTTTACATTTTAACAAAAGGTTCTGAGATCAGCACAGAAAGTTCTCAACCTGTAAGCAGAATTTACATAAAACACATGTACGACTAGCCAACCTAAAATATGATTCCTTATAAAAGATCAAGGCATCAAGCTTTGAGCTGTCTGTTTCCAAGCTCAAAATACTTGAGGTAAAGTTCACAAGCCAGGTGAAAATTAAGCAATTAATACTATTTAGTGAAGGCTCAGACAATCTTAGCAAATCGTATAATTTCATACCTTTTTATTGTTTCAGATCCTCTTTAGGGAGAAATGAATTCAGTTGCTAGATATCCTTTGACTCTGAAACTATCTCTAATTTTAAATTTCTTTCCTAGTATTTAAGTATCACTTCATAATGATGTAATCAAAAACCAACTAATAGCTGGCTTGGTTTCGTTGTTTACCTATGTCTGATTGGATTTCTGTTTCCCAAAGTAAATAACTTCTTTTAAAAAATCTAATCAGCATTGATTAAAGGAAGTAAAATAATTCCCTGAAAGCATTTTAACCCTTCAAAAATGTCCAAGAATGTGCTTATGCCTTAATCAAATCAGCAGCATTCAAGGAGTTCTCTGAAGCTTCTGGATGTGGTGGACTGTTATATAGAAATATGGGCTGCTTCTTGCTTATTTAAGTCAAGCAAGAGAGCATAACCAGCCCAGAGTTTGTTATAGGAAAGGAATTTTAGAAAATCAAGCATGCAATTAAGGTACATTTTTGGTGGTATAGTGTCTCTTTACATGTAGTTTGTTAATGATGGTAAGGGACTAAATAAATTAATTTTTGAATGAGGCTCACATTATGTTGCGAATATATAACGAATCTGTTTCTTATTGCTAGCTGTGTCAGGAAAAAATTGGAGGAAATCCTCTGTTCTCTGAGTTCCTGCTAAATTGCTAACGAATTTTACAGGCATGTAACTTTCTGGCAGAGTGGGGAGAAATATGCTGATCTTTCTTACACTGCTTTTCAGCCCAACGGTGAATTTTTCTATGAAGTTTGGATGTGTTACGTACACGACAAGGTGTTTTTCTACTAAATCATTACTGTACTTTTATAAACGCATATTAATTTTTGAGTTCCATCTTGACAAGGGGTTAAGACCATGCCTTGAAATAGCACTAAATTCAACTGTTACACCTTTGCATATCCTTTGGAGTCAATGGGCAGCATGGATACAAAAAATTAGAACTTGGCCTAAGGGCATGGCTACACTTGCAAGTTAATGTGCATTAAAGGAGCCTCAGGTGCCCTAACTCCCGAACCGTCCACACTGGCAAGGCACTTAGAGCGCCCGGACTCAGCAGCTGGAGCACTTCTGCTAATCCACCTCCAGAAGAAGCATAATGCTTGTGTTGTGTCAGCTGAAGTGTGAATGAGATATTGCATTAGTGCGCTTTGATAGGCCTCCAGAAATGTCCCATAATCCCCTTAAGTCAACTGGCAACTCCTGTCATTGTTTTGGAATTGGCTGTAGGAATGTGGATATCCCCTTTCAAAGCTCCATTTCTGACAGCCAGCATGCTTATCTGCTCCGGGACAAAGCAAACCATTAGTGTGGAATGTTGCTTGATGTTAATGTGTGAGAGAGAGGCAGGGGGAGGGATGGCAGGGCTGTCTTTAGGATGTGCGAAAGAACTGCCGTTGAAGATAGCGGCAATTCGGCGGCAGCTCAATTGGTTGCCGCCGTTTCCAGCAGGACTTCAGTTGAGGGTGCGGGGCCTGATTCCTGGGAATCGGGAATCTCCCTAAGGCTGGCCCTGGGGGGTGGTCTGAACTTACAAGACAACATGCTGACACACTCTTAGCACCCCAAAAACCCACTCTGTCCCCCCATATATGCACAACACACTCGCTGTCGCACTCCACCCCACACCTGCATTTGAAAAGTACGTTGCAGCCACTTGAACTCTGGGATAGCTACCCCAATGCGCTGCTCTTTGTGGCGTTGCAAGACCTGCTAATGTGGCCAAACTGTCTTTGAGGCAATAATGGTTTGTCATAAATTTTGGATAAAATTTTCCAAAGCATTGTTTTCAAAGATGACTTAGGAGCTTATGTCCTGTTGTCCTTCTGTAGAATTTGGTTTCCTAAGTAGTATTTCAAATTTTTAATCATTTGTCTGTTACAATTGCTAATTTTCAGCTGGTTTTGTCTCAAGTGTCAGCCTGGCAGTACTAGTATGCGTAGTTGCAAGCTCTAACTACTGAGTAACAATGAAAAGGGTTGCTGCTGAAGATGAGCAATTAATATTCACAAACTGACATGGTGCTTAAGTACTGAAATGAAATTAAGTTAAAAAATCCAAAATTGTTAGCATATGCATGGAAGAAGCTAATATTAAAACATTATGCACACAGGGAGATGATGCTGTATTGTGTTCTATAAGTATTCTGAAAAATTTTACACCTGATGAAGAACATTTTCTTATGGGTGATTTGGATGGAATGATTTTACCATTTAAAGAAGAGCAAAAACTGATTCCGTTGTGTCCACCCTCAGAAGAGTCAAATTGAAACATGGGTTTTTGTCAGGGCTTTGTGATGTTTGTGTGTAACCATGGCAACAAGTGCTTTTTTAAAAAAAAGCATGAAAATATTTAATCAAAGAATGGAATTAAAGCAAATACAGTACTGAACAAAATCTGAAGCTAGTGTATGTAATCGTAGTAATCCTGTGTATTTGCATTCATGTTAATTTATTTCTTTATTTTCTTCACATTTATCTTGAATGCAAATAACTTGCTGTTAGAGCAGTGAGTAAGTAGGCAAATGTGTTATCCATTATGAATTCTAGTTGCTCAGCAACAGTGCTGGCAGAGCCTTATGATTTCAGCCTGCTTTACTGCAAGCAGCCTATTGACCAGAGGACCTCTTAACTTAAACCTAGTGTAGGTTAGTTTAAGACAGAAGGCTGGTCCTAAGATTTGGGGAGTTATTTATTATTTTTTTTTTTTGCAGTAACGTGAAAGGAGGGCTGCATACTGTTCAAATCATAGGTGGAAAGGGATTCTCTACTGCCACATAGTCACGACTGCTTCAGATTACCTCTTAGCTGTGACTAATTGCTAATATTGTTGCCACCCGCTCCTCACCTGCCTCAGCCCTTGTCCCTCTGCATGAAGAGGAAACCACAAAATGCCAGATGAAAACCCAGGAGGCCAGTTTCCATCTCCAGCCTTATCTCAGATATGGTAACCAGATAGCAGCTCATTGTGTATGCAGTAATTACCTGCCCTAACCAAGTTTTTGGTTGTCCTGGACAAGAGGATTTTTCTCTAGACTGCATTTAGCATTTACTGAACATGAACTAAGTGTTCATTGGACACACCTTTAGAGCATTTCAGAGTTGCTTCCATGATTCATTCGGTCACACCCAACAAAACTTGACATGATTAAATGAATTGTGCAGCAAGAGTGAGTTTATAGATTCATAGATTCATAGACTTTAGGACTGGAAGGGACCTCGAGAGGTCATCGAGTCCAGTCCCCTGCCCTCATAGCAGGACCAAATACTGTCTAGACCATCCCTGATAGACATTTATCTAACGTACTCTTAAATATCTCCAGAGATGGAGGTTCCACGACCTCCCTAGGCAATTTATTCCAGTGTTTAACTACCCTGACAGTTAGAAACTTTTTCCTAATGTCCAGCCTAAATCTCTCTTGCTGCAGTTTAAGCCCATTGCTGCTGCTTCTATCATTAGAGGCTAAGGTGAACAAGTTTCCTCCCTCCTCCTGATGACACTCTTTTAGATACCTGAAAACTGCTATCATGTCCCCTCTCAGTCTTCTCTTTTCCAAACTAAACAAACCCAATTCTTTCAGCCTTCCTTCATAGGTCATGTTCTCAAGACCTTTAATCATTCTTGTTGCTCTTCTCTGGACCCCCTCCAATTTCTCCACATCTTTCTTGAAATGCGGTGCCCAGAACTGGACACAATACTCCAGCTGAGGCCTAACCAGCGCAGAGTAGAGCGGAAGAATGACTTCTCGTGTCTTGTTTACAACACACCTGTTAATGCATCCCAGAATCACGTTTGCTTTTTTTGCAACAGTATTACACTGTTGACTCATATTTAGCTTGTGGTCCACTATGACCCCTAGATCTCTTTCTGCCATACTCCTTCCTAGACAGTCTCTTCCCATTCTGTATGTGTGAAACTGATTATTCCTTCCTAAGTGGAGCACTTTGCATTTGTCTTTATTGAACTTCATCCGGTTTACCTCAGACCATTTCTCCAATTTGTCCAGATCATTTTGAATTTTGACCATGTCCTCCAAAGCAGTTGCAATCCCTCCCAGTTTGGTATCGTCTGCGAACTTAATAAGCGTACTCTCTATGCCAACATCTAAGTCGTTGATGAAGATATTGAACAGAGCCGGTCCCAAAACAGACCCCTGCGGAACCCCACTTGTTATACCTTTCCAGCAGGATTGGGAGCCATTAATAACTACTCTCTGAGTACCGTTATCCAGCCAGTTATGCACCCACCTTATAGTAGCCCCATCTAAATTGTATTTGCCTAGTTTATCGATAAGGATATCATGCGAGACGGTATCAAATGCCTTACTAAAGTCTAGGTATACCACATCCACCGCTTCTCCCTTATCCACAAGGCTCGTTATCCTATCAAAGAAAGCTATCAGATTGGTTTGACACGATTTGTTCTTTACAAATCCATGCTGGCTATTCCTTATCACCTTACCACCTTCCAAGTGTTTGCAGATGATTTCTTTAATTACTTGCTCCATTATCTTCCCTGGCACAGAAGTTAAACTAACTGGTCTGTATCAGAGAGGTAACCGTGTTAGTCTGGATCTGTAAAAGCAGCAAAGAGCTTGCCAACTACAGAACCAGTTTCTCCTCTCTTGGTTTTCACACCTCAACTGCTAGAACAGGGCCTCATCCTCCCTGACTGAACTGACCTCGTTATCTCTAGCTTGCTTGCTAGCATATATATACTGCCCCTGGAAATTTCCACCACATGCATCTGAAGAAGTGGGTATTCACCCACGAAAGCTCATGCTCCAAAACGTCTGTTAGTCTATAAGGTGCCACAGGATTCTTTGCTGCTTTAACTGGTCTGTAGTTTCCTGGGTTGTTTTTATTTCCCTTTTTATAGATGGGCGCTATATTTTCCCTTTTCCAGTCTTCTGGAATCTCTCCCGTCTCTCATGACTTTCCAAAGATAACAGCTAGAGGCTCAGATACCTCCTCTATTAACTCGAGTATTCTAGGATGCATTTCATCGGGCCCTGGTGACTTACAGGCATCTAACTTTTCTAAGTGATTTTTAACTTGCTCTTTTTTTATTTTATCTTCTAAACCTACCCCCTTCCCATAAGCATTCACTATGTTAGACATTCCTTCAGACTTCTCAGTGAAGACCAAAACAAAGAAGTCATTAAGCATCTCTGCCATTTCCAAGTTTCCTGTTACTGTTTCTCCCTCCTAACTGAGCAATGGACCTACCCTGTCCTTGGTCTTCCTCTTGCTTCTAATGTATTGATAAAAAGTCTTCTTGTTTCCCTTTATTCCCATAGCTAGTTTGAGCTCATTTTGTGCCTTTGCCTTTCTAATCTTGCCCCTGCATTCCTGTGTTGTTTGCCTATATTCATCCTTTGTAATCTGACCTAGTTTAGTGCCTATGTAGTTTAGGAGAATGCTTCTGACTGCAGCCGAGGTGTGTCCAGTCATCTCGCCTTGTTCTGTGACCTCTGTCATATCTCACAAGCTAAGCAGGTTTTGACCAATATATGTGAAGGGGAGATTTCCAAGAGATACCTGATTCAGGAAGTGGTGGATGGTTGGTGTCTCTTTTTTCTCCCCCATTGGTACTAATCTAATGCATCAGCATGCTTGGGATCACTGTGCTGCTGGCAGTGCCATCTATTAAATGTCCTGTGGAATACACCTGATGATGTGAGAGTAGACTTGAGGTAAAATTTTGGTCAAAGCCTATAGACACCAGTGGATAAATCTGTTACATCAGCCTCAATGGCAGATAGGAAGGGTTGGTCAGACGCTTCTGTTGGCCCTGTTTTTATGCAGTCATTGAAGTTACATGGTAAGCTCTTAAGGCAGAGGTGGGCAAACTACAGCCCATAGGCTACATCTGGCCCCATAGGTCTTGGCCTGGGAGGCTAGCCTCGGACCCCACACCTGCTGTTCCCCCTCAGCCACAGGGCCGGGGGCTTGGATAAGGGGCAGGGGGTCCCCGGGGGCAGTCAGAGGACAAGGAGCAGGGGGCGGCTCTCAGGAGCGGGGGCAGTCAGGGGACAGAGAAAAGGGGGCGGTTGGATAGGGCAGAGGTTCAGGGGGACAGGGAACGGGGGGGTTAGATAGCAGCTCCAAGGCAGAGATGGTTATTCATGAAAAATTTGCAGCCCTCTGTTGCTTTAGCATCTGGCTTGAAGCATGTGCACTTACAGCAGATAGAACTCCGCTTCCTGCCAGCCTCTTCCTCTTCTACAAAGGAGACAGAGGCAGTTCTGTTTTCAGTGTGCAATCTTGATGTGGAGTTCCCCTGACCAGCCTCTCTGACAAAGTCACTGCAGACCAGTGGCTTCCAACTGTATCCTCAATTCAAGGAACTGGACTATGCCTCCTGCAGCGCTTCTGAAAGCCCCTCCCAGCTACTCCCTATCCCCTAGTGCCTGGCTTTCGTTTTCAACTTCATTCCCACAGTGCTTCTCTCCATTGCCTCCTTCCACTTCCCAGGTAGCTAAAGGAGGGTTGTAAATGTTCTGTAACCCTCATCTACCAGCCAAATGTGAGTATAGCAGGCTGAACTACATTCTAGTGGGGTCCCCTGGCTTTTGCTGCACCCTCATGCTGGATCCTGTGGCATGCTGGAAATTAAGCAACTGCCTGAAATGTATGGGCAAACATTAACACAGGCTTGTAATATTGAAATATTGAGTGATCGTGATAGATAAAGCTAAGATTTTGTCATGGATATTTTTAGTAAAAGTCACGGACAGGTCGGAGGCAATAAAGAAGAATTCATGGAAGCTCATGATCTGTCCCTGACTTTTACTAATATCCATGACATCATGGGGAGCTGAGTTGCAGGGTACCCACATCGCCTGCAGAGGCTGGGCAGCTATGGGGCCACTCAGAACTCTGCCCCTCCCCATCCCCTCTGTGGCGACTCAGAGCTCTGTGGGAAGGGGGACTGCGCCTGGCAGCCGGGTGCTGCGGGGTACCCTACTTGGTGGCAAGGGCGCTCTGCAGCTGGCGTGGGGACACTGCTGCTCCCAGCCTCTGGGGCTGGATTCACGGAGGTTGCTGGAAGTCACGGATTCTGTGACTTCAGCAACCTCTGTGAAAAAATCATAGCCTTAGTTACAAATTCAGTAAAACTTTTTCCAATAGTTTCTCTGTATTTCGCATTGCTGCAGACCTTCAATAGCATATAGCAAGTACCTTCGCTGCACAATTTTGCTCTACTGTGCAGCAGAGTACGTGGAACCATGCGTGTAAGTATAACTGCTCAGTAGTGTGCAGAATATAATACTCATGCTAAATTATGAGCTCATCCTCTTGAGACAGGGAAGTGGGCACATAAGACAAAATTGATTAGACAGTTCCTCTTAAATTTCATGCCGCCTTGGCCTTGATGGCTCTCAAAACGCAAGGGTTTGTCTCAATGACAAATAAGTACATTCTACTATTTAATTAGTTGAGCATCAGATAATTACTGTAATTGACACATGCTGTGTAATCTTGCATAGGTAAATTTGCTTGCAGTCCATTTTGCAGATCAAAATGAGTATGAAGGTACATCATGACCCACTCATGTAATGATTTTCCTTTAAGTGTAATGGAGTAAATGGCTTTAGTTTGCTAGAGATGTGCTTGAAATAAATGTAAACAAATTACATTTAGCAATCACTTTATTTATTGTGCTTGTTATCCAAGAATGTCATAGTAGGTTTGTATTATCCCCGTTTTACAGTCTGGGGAATTGAAGGCACAGAGGTGAAGTGACTTGCCCAGAGAGAGAGCCAGGAAGAGAAACCATTCCTTCAACACTCACTTCTCCTTCTAAACAACTAGACCATGCTGCCATCCTTGTTTTTTTCCCCAATCCAGTAAATACCAAAATAATTTTATTTTTAATTCCTGCATTTAAAACTGTGGCTCTTCATTCATATTAAAATGTCTTTCATATTTTTGAAGTAAACAGACATATACATGCCAACCATATTTCCACAAATAATAACTTTTGCTTAGTGAAACAGGTTTAGTTTACTTTATTCCCCCTCACCCTCCTTTGCATTTCACTTTAACTTAGAGAATCAGCACAGCTGTATTACAAGAATCACTGATTGGCAAATCAAGCAAGAAAAAGCAGATCTGTTACAGGCCTTTTATTTTTTCTGGATGTTTAATGACAAAACATACATAAAACCAGTACATAAAATTCCGATGTTTTATTTTTGTGCAAGGAAAATTAAAAATGTAATTACAAAATAAGCACATTTCATAAAAACAAAGCATTTGATAGGTTAGTTTTACTCAGTACGACATTAAAATAAGTAGCAGCTTAGTATCAAGACATTAATTGTGCACTTTTTTCTGTTAGAATGGTTACTTTCTTTAGAGCAGAGTCAATTTCAAAACTGAATTTCTTGTATTTGATTCACTCTTAGACTTGGATGGTTTTCCTCCAGCTAGTTCTCACTGGAGTAAATGTGTTAATTTTCAGAAGAAAATGCAAGCCCTTAGCCAATCAGAATTACCACTACGTTAAGCATTACAACATAGAATGAATACATCTCGGAAATGCTTGCTTTGGAGGGCGCGTGAGTGTTAAAAATATTTGTGGTGGACTCCTCTTTCCTTAAGGTAACAGTTGTGCTTTGTGGAGGCATTTTAGAGTAGTTTGTTAGCATTCTGCTGGTAATACTTAGGGTCATGGGAGTAGTGGATGATCCTGTTGAACTCATCATGCTTGAGTTCATATCAGTTGAATTTTTAATGTAGATAGTGTGTGTGGCTGCTGCTTCATGCGAACTAATTTTTTGAGTAGTCGAAACTTCTGGATAGAGGAGTAATGGTCTATCTGTGCTTGTAAATAATACAGTTTGGCTTAAGGTAGCACTTAATGTAACTTCATTTGCTCGAAATTGTTCACGTATTTTTGTCACTTGGATTGAGTCAGTTGCCATTGGAGAGCCATTTGTTTCTGCTGCCTTTGTTCCTTTACCTGTGAGGTTAGTGTCTGTAACTGTGGGAGCAGACAAAAGTGGTGTGGCATTAGTCCAAGACATAGTTTGATTGAGGCATGGAGACCCTATCACAATGGCTGCTGTTTCCTTCACCCACTTAAGCAAGTAAGGGATATTTTGCTTATCGTTGCATGACCATGGGTTGTTAAAAAGTGTTATGACTTGTAGTTGAAAGAGCCGGTCAAAAGCTTTGTCAGGAATATACGTGAATTTGTTGTTGTGCAGATAAATATTTGTAAGGTGTAGCAGCCTCACCAGTGTTCCTGGAAGTATTTGTGTTAAGAAGTTGTTTGATAGATCCACCGTCTCTATGTTGTAGGGCATATTGGTTGGAACTGTCCAAAGTTTGTTGCTACTGAGATTGAGAAACTTGAGGCTGCTCAATGTATTGTTGATAAGTACCGCTCTTTCTACCATATTCCTGGAAACGTCAAGCACTTTAAGATTCCACTGGTAAGCTGTATCAAGTTTCTGAAGAACTTTAATATTGTTACCCGTGGCATATATTTCCCATAGAGACTTGGGCAGATAAGCAGGAATGTTCTTGAGCCAATTATTTGAAATATCGAGGGTCCTCAAATTGGTGAACCGGGTCAGCTGATGATCAAGATCAACAAAGTGATTAAAAGACAAATTTAAGTATGTAATGTTGTCTTGAAGTTCCTGTGGCAGTGTAGTCAAGTTTCTGCCGGAACAGTCCACGTTTCTGTTGTTTCCTGAGCACGTACACTTAGAAGGACAAATGCACAGAACAGTGGGAATAAAAATCAGAAAGACCAGTAGACAAAGACGTTTTTTCGGTATCTGGTATTCCATTGTTGCCTGAAATTAAATATACCAAAGTGACACCCTTATAATATAGATAATATACTTAATGCATTTGTAAGAGTCATCTTTGCACTGACGGCTTGCTGGAGAAATTGAGTAAAAAAAAAAATTCTAAAAATACCCTTTGTGGTATAGTCCTTTTTATAACTGTTTACAAAACATCCCTCCATTTACAGGCATGTGTCTGGCAGAATGAGACTCATTTTTTCATCTCCCTTTCCCCCTTGAGCTCAACTGAGGGCTCTCTTTCTAAAATGCAAGTCTATTCCAAATGTTATACAATGTCTGCTTTGTGTTTTAGTGATTTCAAGCCTGTATTATTTTAGGAATAATGTGTTCTTTTACACAGATGGATGAAAAAATGGCTGTCAAATGGATCTGCCTTAAAAATCTCTGCAGTAATGTAGCAATCACACACACACACGCCACTGTATTTGTCCTAATGAAATTTGTTGAAGTTCCTCTAGATAATTTGTTACAAACTCATTTGAAACCTGAAATCCGGATTCCACATCTCTATTCCAAAATAGACATTAGTAATGTTCTTCCTTTATATAACTTTGTTCCCCTTTAAAGCTAGCCAACATGTATATTTGAAACCTGAATTAATGTTAGAATGAAATCTGACTGTCACTGCAGCAAATTTCTGGTGCATGCAATTGTTAGACCAGTATTTTCAGTCTTATTTCCGTATCTTTAATTTTGCAGTAGGTTTTTGCAATGAAAACAAACCAAAAAACCCCACACTTACCACAGTCCCTTCTGCAGCATCAGTGCATCATTTCTCTGAAAGATTTATGCTTAAAGGTCGCCTTGTTCTGGAGAGTAGCTACAGTTCCTCTCTGTGGATTGTGCTTTCCTCTCCAGCTGCATCATATTGCTGTTAGCAGGGGCTCTGCAACCACCTGATCAGCACTACATCGGAGGACTGCAGAGCGGTTGTAGGTGCTGACTCAAATTTATTGCAAGGGGTGCATGCTCAACAAAATAGGTTTTTAATTGAGTTGCTAAACTTCTCTACATGCATGTTTTTCAAGATGTGGCTCCATCAAAATAAAACCTGTTAGTTTGACTACTCAAAACAGCCAGTAGAATTTCTATAGCTCAGTTTTGCTTAATTCCTGATTTCCCCCTAAAAGCCTATTTACAACTGCTGTTCATATCTGCTGTGTTCTTGGTACCTTCGTTTTAATCTACATTTTTGTAATAGTGTCTTTACAAATAAACTCTTGCTTCCTCTGCTTCAGCCTTCTTGAACTATACTGCCCAAGTCTTTAATACTTTCAAGTTGGAAGCATATATAAAATTTAATTTTCAACTGCTAAAATGAGATTGTCAGTGTATTCTATCATGTACAGTATAGTTCTGTTTGGCATTTTTACAAATAGCCTCAGTGAGACTTTATTTAAATTTCCCTCAAACAATCAACATAATAATCAATGTACAGCTTTATGCTATTCGTTTTGAATTTCATTATATAATACATGCATTTAAAATCCTTAATTTTAATAACTTTTCCTTCTGACAGTGTTTCTGGCATCTTATGTAGCTATTTTTATCTTAGCTTTTCCTCTGTCAGTGAACAAAATGTAGATATAAAACTTAATGTTTTAATTGTCAATGACAATTTTTTAAAAATGCTTTGCGGTCGTTTATCTATTTTTCTATTATGTGCTAGCAATATGCTCTGTGCAGCACATACAGATGCACATGCCCTGCTCCAAAGAGCTTACAATCTTAGAATTATAAACTGTTTCCTTCTTTGCCAAAATATTATGGACAGCTGGTTTCAGCATCTGGCAATTTATTCCTATGAAACTAAATATTCAATGTGCTAAATTCTATTCTGGATCATATATTCTCATCAAAATAGTTAATTAAGATCCAAATAGAGGGTCATGTTCTGCTATCCCATTACTCTTAAAAGAGCTGCTCAAGTGGAACTTAATGTGCAACTTGGCCAGCAGAAGCTTTATTGCCAACGTTGATCCATGAAACAGAATACAGTTGAATTGAATTTCAGCTTGAGTTTTCAGAGCTGGCAGTTAGAAAAAAATCTTTACTTTTAAATTGAGTGAATTACATATTTTAAATTATTATGGGACAATAAACTTGGAATCCCAAGGCACCATATTTTACAGGAACCCCCTTTTCAGAGTAGAGCTACTTTTTAAAGAATGGACTCCCTTCTTTGACTAATGTATTTTTTCAAACTAAAGCAGCTTTTATTTAAATGTTGTATAATTTCTTCCTAAAATCTTCAAAGAATCCACTTTATGGAAAATCTGGATTCGTAATACAGGCTGCTTATATTTTGAGTCTTTTTGATTAATCGTAAATATGGACTTTTCATGCTAAGTCCTATTAGGATTTCAGTTTCTTGGTTCAGATTCTTTGATCTTTAAAATGATTGCAAATGTATTCTCCTGATCTGCTTACATATAAATAAGTTTTATGTTCTGCCACATACAGTTTTGCTATATAGCACACAGAAGAATTCTCTTGAGCAAGATCCATTATAAAATTCCACAAAGTTTCATCTTTGCAGAAACTGTTACTTCACTTGAAGGTTATGGCATTGTAAATGTATTCGTCAATCAATATTCTTTGTCCAAAGATAAAGTACATGAAAGTTAACTCTGAGGCTCATAGCATGTTGTATTAATTTAACTCTTGTGAAGGTAAATTACGTCCTTTTCATTAAGACTTGCATGTTACAGCTAAAAAATGTATATTATGCTCAGAGCTTTTCACGAAGTTGTTTTGCAAACTCTGGTCCTAATTCTGCAATCTTCACATGTAAAACTCCGTTTGACTCCAGCTAAAATCGTAGGATTTGGTTCTCTTTAATAATATGACACTTACCCTATTCCTGTGAGAACTTATGCTCAGTGACGTTTGTTACTCTCAGTTTAAAATCCATCTGAAGTCTAATTCTTTCTGTTTATTTCTATGTACCAGTAATAGACTTCCTCATTCTCTTCTTCCCCTCTTTTTGTACCACATTGCCCGTTGCTTGTAATTACTCCAGATGCACTTTATCTTCCTGTTACATGTTAACATATAATCACAGTACTGGGCCTTTGTACTCCTCTGAATAGACCAGGGGTCGGCAACCTTTCAGAAGTGGTGTGCCGAGTCTTCATTTATTCACTCTAATTTAAGGTTTCGCGTGCTGGTCATATATTTTAATGTTTTTTAGAAGGTCTCTCTCTACAAGTCTATATATATTATAACTAAACTAGTGTTGTATTGTAAAATAAACAAGGTTTTCAAAATGTTTAAGAAGCTTCATTTAAAATTAAATTAAAATATTGATCTTATGCCACCGGCCCACTCAGGCCGCTGCTGGTCTGGGGTTCTGTTCACCTAGGCCGGCAGTGGGCTGAGGGGGGCCTGCGGCCAGGACCCCAGCTGGGAAGGGTCTGGCAGCCAGAACCCCAGACCAGCAGTGGGCTGTGTGGGGCTGGTGGCTGGGACCCCAGACTGGCAGTGGGCTGAGTGGCTCACCCAGTATACCACCTCCCCATCCTGCTCCCTGTCCCTTGACTGCCCCTACCCCTTACCCAACTGCCCCCGGAGCCAGCCCCCTTACCATGAGACTCCTCGCTCATCCAGAGCCCTGCCGCCACCGCTGCCACCCCCTGGCGCACAGCCCTACTTTGCCCTGCCCCTCAGAGCGCTGTGCACGCAGCAGCAGGGCTCTGGGTGAGCGGGGAGCGTCTTTGCCTCCCCATGGAGCCAAACGCTGCCCCGCGGGAGCGCGCAGCCCCAGCCCACCAGAGCTCTGCGCGGGCGGTGACAGGGCTCTGGGGGAAGGCATGGGAGGGGCTGGCAGCTTGCTGCGCTAGGCCAGCGCTCTGGCGCGGGACCATGGACCGCGCAGCTTGCCGCGTCGGCAGGATTTTTAATGACACTCGGAGTCCCAGCAGACAGCCGCGTGCCATTAAAAATTGGCTCGTGTGCCATCGGTTGCCGACCTCTGGAATAGACCTTCTTTGTATGTCTTGATCTTTAAATGTTGAATAGAGTTTAAATCAATTTTCTCTGAACTAACATTTATAAAATTTCTTAATAAGCGTAAACGCTGCAAAAGGCTGGTGCCCCAGTGATAAGTATTTAGCCTTGGCTGAGCTTTTTTAGGAAACCTACAATCACCTCACGCTCTGCTCTGCTAAGCTACAAATATAAAGCTTCTTCCTCTTTGTGAACGCAGTTGTTAATCAAAGGTAACGTTTCTTACTGTTCTAGCAAAAAGTTAGCCTCCGTACACTAGTAATTTTTCTTTCAAGTGGGTGAGAGAGAGAAGACTACTAGACTCCTTTTGAATTAGTCCAGTGTGATGGATCCACAATTAGTATTGATAGGGTCTCAGTGTTTTTACTGTAAATAACTTTTCCAGGGTTAATTCTCTTACAGATGGCAATCTTTGTAATAGACCTCAAGGCTGCAAAAAACCCTGATAGTTTAAAAAAGACTGAAGAGATGCTGGCAACTAAACACCTATTGGAAATAAGTTCAGTTTTCAAATCATTGGTTCCTCTCTCTTTTGGATGGATGTTATGAGGGCTAGTTGTTGAATGCTTTGAGATACTTCATTTATGTGCTATAGAAGTGCCAAGGTAGTTTACAGTAAATAAACCTAAATTTATATGGAAAACATAAATTTGTAAGTGTGTTAAGGCATTGGAGTTTTGCTTCTGATCAAAGGTTTTGTGTTTAATCAAGTGAAAATTTAGTGAATTTTAATTTCAGTACAAGTCACCGAGACGCCTTTGTATTCAAACATTTTATTAAAATTAAATGTGAAGTGTGCTGCTAAAGTGACTGTCAATTCAAGTTATACAGCCCGGAAAAGCGAACATAAAAGTTAGAAGCTATCTTTCTACAAAGCTGGACTCATTGCATTTTGAAACTGTATATATGAAATGTTTGTTTCTGTAGCTTTTAAAATCCACCATTTATGTACATAGTCCCATTTTTTTCTTTTAGCTACCGTCGATACCCTGTATTGAAGTGATTAGTTTCAAACAGATCAGTAGGCAGTTCCCATTTGTAAAAAGCTGATATTTAATAAAAGCTGTAACTTCATATAGTTCTTGTCTATCTCCACTTGTCACGTAATCATTTGTTTCAAAGTACTTTTAAGAAGGATGTGAAGTATGTTGCAAAGCAGGCTCCTTCAATCTATCCAGGGTCTGGTCATGCTGGTGGTGGCAGCAATGGTTAATTTACATCTTGCTGGGTTAAGTCGGGAGGAGGAGGAAAGTGGCTCTGTGCTTCTGATTGAAATTCAAGGGATTTGCTGATTTCGGGACAGTGATTCTCCTGGCCTTCATTAAGCCAGTCAGGTGGAGGTGGCAGATCAAGTGACTCAGGTGGGGGAAGGATTGGGTTGAGTGGAGGGTCACATACATAACTCAGTTCATCTGAAACAGGAGGTGGGGGCCCAATGTTAATATTTGAAGAGGAAACCGAAACATTGGCAGCTAATGGGCCAGAGCCTCCCTTTAGTGTATCTTGATTGATTAAGTCAGGAGGAGGGGGAAAGTGGCTCTGTGCTTCTGATTGAAATTCAAGGGATTTACTGATTTCGGGACAGTGATTCTCCTGGACTTCGTCAGGTAGAGATGGCAGATCAAGTGACTCAGATGGCAGAAGGATTGGGTTGAGTGAAGGGTCGCATACATCACACGGTCCATCTGAAACAGGAGGTGGGGGCCCAATGTTAATATTTGAAGAGGAAACCGAAATGTTGGCGTCTAATGGGCCAGAGTCTCTCTTTAGTGTAGGGGTAGATGAGTTGCTCTTCTCCTTTGTGATGCAACTGGATGGCTTCTCAGGCCTTTCTTTTGATTCAGAGCTTTTAGAATCATCCAGGGGAGTGTTTTTATTAAATTTCCATGGCAAGATAGAGAGAACTGAGGTACGTTTTGTGACCAGCTCCATTTCTTTAGCATTCTCTACAAAGATATCAGGTGTGTCTCCATCTGCAAATGGAGAGCGACCTGCCCAGTTTGGATCAACTCGAGCTGGCTTTTTTGAGCATTTCCACAGAAGAATTATAATAATAACTATCATCATACCAGACAAAATTATGCCGATTAACAGTGCAGCTATCCAGCTCCCATCGGTGGATTCACTTTCTTCTGTTGTAGTGGTCTGAGGTGTCATGATAGCTGCTGATGGTGCTTAAATTTTGTGTAAGATGGCAAGTTCATTTGATTAGTACCGGAACCTGGGAGCTGTATTTCCTTTTTGTCCAAGACTGACAGATATTCTCCTTGATTATGTCAGAAAAATAGTTGACGATAGGTTTGTTGGAGGCCTCTGTATCTCTGTAGAAAGTTATCTCCACAATTGTCCATAGAAGAAAATTAAGATTATGTGGTTGGTGTTCATTTCCCTTCTGCTGATCACATGCAGCGTGTTATCTTCTGCAGTAAAAAGAGAATAAAATAGTTAGCTTAAACTTCAGAGTTATAATATAATTTCTGTTTTATAATTCTTGTTTATCTTCAGTAACTTGCTTTTGACTACCAACAGTAAGATTGATGTAAAGCTATGTAAATGGCAGAACTACTATTCTTTTACAACACCATGTCTGCTTCTGTTGAAATAAATTTCAGGTTTGTGACTGACTTGAGGAGAAGCAGGGAGACTTCTGACGACATTGATCCTAAATTTCCTCTTGTGTGGTTTTGTTTAAAAAGAGAACAGCCACAGTGTTCTTTCCAAGTTGCCAAAAAAGGACTAGGAGAGAAGACTGTAAAAAAGGTTGAAATAGTGATCTGTATGGATTGTCAGGCTTCCTTGAAAAGTTCAGATCCTCACTTGTAAATAGGAAATTAAGTGCAAATTAAACTGCTCATTACAACAGTGATTTTGCATTGTTTAACATCTGTTAGTTAAAAGAACATCCCTAAATGTAATGTACTTTCTTTTCAGTACTTTTAACCTTTACCTTGGATTCTCAGTTCTCTTTATAAATTAATACTTGGAGCATATCTGTTTAAAATGATGATTTTCTGCTACAGTTACTGGCATGGAACTAGAATTTCAACAGTAGATCACTGTTATAAATGGACTCCTGAATACATAATGGTTTTTGGAGTGAGAGTTAAAATGTTAATGTAAATTCACTTGCAGTAATGGAGTGGAGTTTTTTGCTATTACCATTTAAAGTTCAAACATCAGAGCATCAGTCTAAATGATGAGATTAATAAAGCACATATTCAATATTCAATTCATCCTGCTTCTTTTGATGTACCTTCCGTATTTAAATTGCACTAAGAGAACATTTATTGGTAAATTAATGTTGAGAACTCAGTTCGGTATGCATAAAATTAATAAAAACACAGGTGTTTTCATGTACATATTAGTGTTTACCAGAGTATAAACACATCCAGGCAGTAAGTTAAAACTTCTGAGAACATGTCAGAATTCTGAATTCATGTTTAGACTTGCAACAGGTAAAACTATTTCACTCATTCGTGCTTACTCTGGTCTCCTTCTCTACATGTGGACTTCATCAGAGCTTAGTAAGATACCGATTAAAAAATTTCATAGCTGTTTACCTGGAATTTCCCCTGTGAATTTTTATGTTATCTAAAATTAACTATTGATTAGACTTTGAACTTGGTTTTGAGAATTATTGGTTCTAATAGCAGTATTTTAACAGCATGGAGATATCTTCAGAACAATAACACATTGAGGAAAACCACGTTCTAAAACAGAATACCGTACACGAGTCATAAATTCATTACAAAATATTCTACACCATCAAGTTGCAAAATACAAGTTGTTTAATGTCACGTCAACAACTCGGTAGCCAAAGCAGTTAAATCTTAGCATATGAAAACTGTTCCTTACCTGTACAATAATGTCTCTTGTATTAAAAAGGCTTCACATACTAAGTTAACATTTTGCTGTTACAAAACTAAAGCAGTCAGAATGGGTGTTGCACATTAAAGAGCTCTAAAAGGGTCCGCTGTTCTCACATGGAAAGTTTTTTGTATAGAAAGAGGAAGTTTATCAACACTTGCTGCCGGAAGTGTCAAAACTAGGGTGATGACTAAGAATTAATGTTCAAAAGTTGCATACTTGAAGACCAAATTTGGAATATGTTGTTTTTTTTAAAAAAAGTGTAAAAAATAATGCTTAGTAGTGTTAATGTTTATATACCTGTGTCTGTAGAGAAAACATGAGCAATGGTAATTTTGTATATAAACTAGAAGTGGATTGAGGCTAACACAATCTTATTTGTACTTTGTGCTTTTCTGGAAGTGCAACAATTACTGTTGAAAGAGGCTCAAATAAAGATGATTTAGATCAGAAGTTCTGTGGTATGTGGAGAGCTGGCTGATCACATGATGCTGGTTCCCTTCCGTATTTTCGTTTCTTAAATTGCATTAAAAGGCATCTAAAAACACATCAAAAGCTTTCCTGTGGGCATTGGCCTGCTAAACCCAGGGTTGTGAGTTCAGTGCTTGAGGGGGCCATTTAGGGATCTGGGGATAAGATCTGTCTGGGGATTGGTCCTGCTTTGAGCAGGGGGTTGGACTAGATGACCTCCTGAGGTCCCTGTCAACCCCGACATTCAATGATACTGTTCCAAATAGGCCACACTGTGTGACTGCAATTGGGAGGCGTTGTGCTCTGTGAAATCCGCAGGGCTCCTTTTGATCAGTGTCAGGTGCATTAATCCTGCAAAAAATGCAGGATAGTAGCTACTATATCCTTGTAGATTAACAGAGGTTGAAGTACCTCTCAGAAATAGAGGGGATTAGGAGCAAATGTACAGAGGAGTGCTGTATTTGGGTGTACAATAGTCAAATCATAGAAATAAGTTTAGACTGTATGTGCATTTTATATATTATGTGCAGAGCAGGGAGGGAACTCCTCCTTAAATATTTGTTTCATATCAATTTAGACATCACTGACTCAAGGGACTTTGAAAAAGTAATGTGCAGTATATGTCATTTACATGCGTATGAAAGAACTGGCATATGGTAAAATCACTTTTTAAATGAGACTCTCATAGTAAACAGTGTTCTGCTATAGCTGGAGCTGAACAGTTTTGGTGGCTTTTCTCCATGTTTTCTGCTGATAGAGGGGACTGGGACCACATCTTTGCACTCCGGGGAGCTGTAATGTTGTCCTGATCCAATCTCCTTAGAAGCCAATGGAAAGACTACCCTGACTACAGTGGGAGTTGCTGCTGCTGCACAACTCCTACAGAAAGTTACGTGCTGTGGGTCTGGGGAAGCAGAGGGGATAAGGCAACACACAAAGGTGATATTTGCTCCCCAAGGGATCCAGGGAACAAATAGCAGTGAAATCTTTCAATTCCCTGAATCCAAGGGAAGCACCACAGTCTACTCTTTCCACTGTCCTAGCCAGAAGAGCAGCAGCCAATTCCAGTGCATAAAACTTCAGTGTCTGTAGTTGTAGACTTGCACCCCTGACCCTCACTTCTGGCTGAACAAAGGCAGCAGGTAGAAATATTAGTGTATGTAATAGGGTTTATATATATTCATTCCAAGTTGGGTTCCTTGGTGGAATAAGTTGACTTTCAGTGAAGGAGGCTCGATTTGGTGCATAAAATAGGTTACATGTCCGTAGTTTCCTGAGGTTTAAAAATCAACACTTTCTTGTGTCAAAATATATACGTTATAGATAGGAAATGTGTGGGGAGTTTGGAAAGGCCAAACCATTAGTTTTCAGGAGCTGCCCTCAGTGTGTGGATTTTTTTAACACTTGCCAGACCAGTTCAACAGACCTAGTTAACACGCTGTTTCTTGGACTAAAGGTCAAGCCTGCATATCAGTTCATTTTCAGAACTGGAGAATTTGTCTTAGTTGAAAATAACTTTTTTAGGTAGCTCCTTGAAGTCATCTTTTAATATCTGTCTCATAAATGATTTTTGCAAGACTTCATATTTTTGTTTTAAACACGTAGGAAAAATATAACGTACCTGTACGCAATCTGCTAATGTACATGAATCACTGTGCCACCCAGGAAATCCTCATGGTTTTTCTAACTACTTTAGTGTGTGTCCGACCTAACATTACAGGTATTTTGATTCCAAGCTGTCTGGGGAAGGGACAATTATTTGCTGTGTTTCTTCAGTGCTTAGCACAATGGCTTAGTAACCTGTGTGAGGCCTCTACGTCCCATCCCAGTACAGATGTTTAATTGCTATATATCCATCCATATGTCTGGAAGGAGGAAATTTTTCCTTAGCAATATCTCTTCCCTTTGTGGCAATACAAATATTAATCAGTTGGAAGCACATATTTCGAAGAGGTGTGACTTAAATGTTTTATCACCTATCTGTATGCAATTATGATTAGTGAAATGATGAGTAATTTGATATATACAAATGTTGCATTATTGTGCCCAGTGACTGACTTCCATTTTACAAGCCGAAGTGCCCTGTTAACACAATTGTAGACTGTTGTAGCTTAATATGCAGAAGAACAAGGAAAACGTTGAAATTTGCTAGTTTGGTTTTTCAAGATCCCAAGAATTAAGTGACTTATCTGTGAAACAGTTCATCTGTGCTTAGGTATAGAAATAATGTGCACAGACAAGAAGCCTTTCCAGTTTCCTCAGGGTAGTGAATATTTAGTATAGTGAAACCTGTTACAAACATCCATTCAAAAGACCAGCTTAGAGGAGCTAAAAGTTGAAGTGGTTCTCAAAGAAATCTTTAGGGACGCTTCGTAGCAATGGTCTTATGTTAGAGTAGTTCTTGGTAGGTGGTCCGTGGTGCAGGTTTCATTGCATTAAAATAGTAAAATTTCATCTTGGCTCTTATAAACGAGCAAATCCACAAAAAAAAACAAAACTACTCAAGTGCCTTTCTTTTTCACTCTCCAGTGAGGCATTTTAATTTTTCCCTTAGTAAACATTTTGGAGAATTAATATTCTAGAAGCTTTCATTACAATAGAAACCCCAATCTATTATATACTATAATTATGAATGAGTCAGATTGTTTCAAAATCTATTGTACGTTTTTATTGGTGTTACCAAGTGAGAGTTTTACTCCAACCCTGTTAAATGTAAAACAAATTTTATATATTTTTGCATAAACTTAAAGCTCAGCAAATACAGTTGACTTTAAATTAGTTCAAAGGCAAGATAGGCTTGTGTTATGGCCAAGAACAAGACCAGAAATCGTATCTTGGCTGTACAGTATATTTGCTTTAAAGTTAGTTGCAACCAAACAAATGCCAGCACAAGTAACTGAAAATACTCGTTTTTTAGACATTGATTCACACAACATGTACTATATGGGTGCTCAAATTTCTTCACAATCCAGAGCACATTTTAGTGTAGAGTCAGTCTGAGGGAACACTTCCCCATTCATGGCCCTCTCCTCCCATTTGTCATCATGCAACATCTCTCTAACAACTACAGCAGTTTCCTACTTGTTAGTTATTTATAACGGTTTCTTAATATAATTTAGCAGATGGCAACGAGGAGGAGATAGCACTGTGATCATCCAGCTCTCAGCATACCTTCAGTGTTCAACAGACCACAATTTGAGAACCTCTGATGTACAAAAATGTGCTTAGGAGCTCTTGAGAATTCTGTTTGCAATATCTCAGTGGTCTTCCAGCCTACTAGTTTGTGGGTCACTGATTACATCAGAGAGAAATGAGCTTCATTTAAAATAAAAAAGTAATCGTACACCCATAAATAGTACTTTGCAGATTCTGTACCTACAAGGCTAATGGGGTCCCTCCCTATGACCTTTGTGGGGTTCCTTTTGCAGCCCTAATATCCTAAAGGTTTGTTGCTTTATCCCCACTCAGCTCCATTGCCCACCAATTTCTTTCAAAGCAGTAATGGACAGGTCTCCCTTTAAAATAATGCAGGATACTGTTTTAAATGACTGAAAGGTTGATCACGCACAAGTTGGGGTGCTCCTTCCTATGGAGCTGTGTGCCACTGCATAGAGTTCCCATTGTTATGCAGTGGAAAACCAAATCCAGGATGTGAACCTGGTTCTCCTGTGGCACTAAGATGTTACTTCAAGGCTGCAATGTTGTCTCTGTTAGGAATCGGAGCGTTACTTAAATCTCAACTATAAAATTGGTTATGATGCTGTCACATGGTTTTGATGCTTCTTCTTTATTCTGATGATTAGCTCTTCCACTAGTGAGTTTCTCAGTTGTTTCAACTGCATTTTTCTTTTGAGCTGTGATAGCTGTCTCTGATATCAGGTCTTGCATCATCAAGTCAGTCCCTGTTAGCTCTTTAGACTTCTTCTGCCATGTATCTGATCCAGTTGGCCATAAACTGCTAGTAACCAGAAAATCACCGTTACTCCTGGGCATGCGCTTGCCTTGTTTAGCTCTTTTGAGATACGATATCTTATTTGCCATTACCACAGTTGACAGAAATAGAAATGTGCAAGCAAGAAGCAGCACTGCTATTATAATGAAACAAATGAGTATCAGAGATTTATTCTTTTCTTCACAATTTTCAGTCTTGGTTGTAATGTGGGGCTTGGTGGTGGTCAAAGGGTCTTGAACTGCAGAAGTAAGATTAAAACCAGGGGAAGATGTTGAAGGTTCCTGACCAAATGTTGATGACTGAAAGGCGGCTGTCTGCATTTCAAAAGCAGTCACTGAAGTGTCATTGTAATGTGCGTCTTGCGTTGTAAGATTGGTACTGGCTTCAGTGGTACTCTGGTTTTCACTTATGTTTTGGGTAATGGTACTCAAATAGCTCTTATTTGTAGCCCAGGGATGGTCAGTGTGGTTCGCTCCGATCTGCAAGCACAATGAAAAGATGGTCGCAACAATGAAAGCAAAATGTGAGTTACAGTGCCTTGTCACTGACATGTTCATATCAGGTAGTTACCTGTAAAAATATAAAAATAGAGTATTAGCTTAGTAAATGTTTTCCTGTATTGTTGCTGAAGGTTTGAATTGGAGCTCTGTTGAAATGTTAGGCAGATGCTATATCTATAGTTAGACAACTCTCTCTTTGCAGTAACTTGACTTCATGTATTTTGGGCATGTTATAAAGAGTGTAGCTTCTTAAATTTCAAAAGAGTAGGTGTTCTGTGTTTGGTCTTCAGTATTATTGAACAGATTTCTACAGAGTTAGACTTACGGGGAAAAAAAATTGAAGAAAAGTTCGGGGGGGAAGGACATTTCAAATTACTGAGTGATGTTTCATGGGCTGGGGCACATGACTTACGAGGAGAGACTGAGGGAACTGGGCTTGTTTAGTATGCAGAAGAGAAGAGTGGGGTGAGGGTGGAGGATTTGATAGCAGCCTTCAACTACCTGAAGGGGGGTTCCAAAGAGGATGGATCTAGACCAAGGGTCGGCAACCTTTCAGAAGTAGTGTGCCGAGTCTTCATTTATTCATTCTAATTTAAGGTTCCGCGTGCCGGTAATACATTTTAACATTTTTAGAAGGTCTCCTTTTATAAGTCTATAATGTACAACTAAACTACTGTTGTATGTAAAATAAATAAGGTTTTTAAAATTAAGACACTGCTTTTAAAATTAAATTAAAATGCAGAGCCCCCCTGGACCGGTGGCCAGGACCTGGGCAGTGTGAGTGCCGCTGAAAATCAGCTTGTGTGCTGCCTTTGGCACACGTGCCATAGGTTGCCTACCCCTGATTTAGACGGTTCTCAGTGGTGGCAGATGACAGAACAAGGAGCAATGGTCTCAGGTTGCAGTGGGAGCGGTCTAGATTGGATATTAGGAAATACTATTTCAGTAGGAGAACGGTGAAGCACTGGAATGGGTTACCAAGGGAGGTGGTGGAATCTCCTCCTTAGAGATTTTTAAGGCCCGGCTTGACAAAGCCCTGGCTGGGATGATTTAGTTGGGGTTGGTCCTGCTTTGAGCAGAGGATTGGACTAATGATCTCCTGAGTTTTCTTCTAACCCTAATCTTCTATGGTTCTGTGTGTGCAAATGAGTGACTACTGTCATAGCTCCTTCTATTTAAAGCTGACAAAGTTGCACCTTTGAATCAATCACTTCTGCTTTTAGAAATACAGGAGAAAACAAGCTAAGCCAGTGGTTCTCAAACTTTTTTCACTGACCACTTGAAAATTGCTGAGGGTCTCGTTGGACCACTTATTGATCTTTCCAGGTGGTGTTTGTACTGTTAGCTAACTATTGTAAAGCACTTTTTGATAAAGGGCTATATTAAAAAAAAAATTAACTTTTTTTGTTCTACAAATAAAAGCACACAACTCATATATTAATATCAGTGGTGTAACCTTTCTAATGCAATGGATATTCCCTTTCCCGCCTGCTGTGGCAGCCCCCAAGCTGGGGTTGGGAAGGAGGGGGGTCTCTTCCCGGCAGTTGCAGCCCTGGAGCGGAGGAAAGTCACCTCTTTCTCTGGCCACTGCAGCCCTGCATGTCCCAAATTCCCCCTCCCCCCTTCTCACCCCACTGCCCCATCCCACTTACCCCCTATTCCCACCAAGGCCACCGCCCCACCTTACATGTATGTCTTTTCCAAGATCCAGGCACCTAATTAGTGGAACCACTAAGTATTTAAACTACTGCTTTAAAGATTATTCTTCTAAACAAAATACCTTTTTCTTCCACACAAAGCATCGTAGAAAAGATCTATTTACTTTCAATCATAGTCAAAAGTTGTAACATAACTACAATAGTACCTAATACATTGAATCACAAATATATAGAAAAGTAAACTTGCTAAAGGATTTTGACATCTTTGTAAAAGCTGAATAGTAATGTCCTTTAGACATGCCAGGGTCCTCCAGAAAGCAGAGAAAGTGAGGACTTAATATTCCTGGTATGTCTACTGTGGAAAGAAAAAAAAAGATTGAGTCTGGCTTCATACATCATAAAGAAGTAGTGAAGGGCACAAATGTTTTTCTCTCTGCAGTTCATATTTAAGCTTAAAATTAGACTTAGTTCTGAGGTAAGGACTTCCTCCTTTTCAAACTGAGCAGAAAACTAGCTTGTCATATAAGATGCAGGTGGGGTAAGATTTTTATCTCAAAATGGTTCAGATTGTTTGTAAAAGATGCCTTGTAACGTGGCAAAAAAATAGAAGGAGAAAGCTGAAGTAAAACATGTAAATTATTCCCTAATTGAATGGCCTACCCTTTTTTAGATGTTTTTAGCCATTTGAGATGGATCTGCCCTGTACAGTTCCATTTGTTAAATGGAAGTATCTCAAACACCTAATGTTTCCATTACACAATTGCAACAGTGCTTCTGCATACTTCCACTGACAGTACAATGAGCCCACTGTTAATTGTAGTGTTTCTGACCAAATGTACTGCTAAAAATAAACAAACGTTGTTGACAAAATGTTAATGGTTTTATGTAAAGTAACAAAAGCAAAGGAGTTGATAATTAAAGGTTGTCTTTCTCTTTAATATACCCCTTTGTGCTTAGATATAGATAGGATCCTCTGTCAGTATATAGTACGATCTACAGTACATAGGCACAACGGGACTAACTAGTGACTGACACTCTTAATGCTTGCTTCAGACTCTGAAATATGAATACCCTTTAACATAGTATAACATCTGTATTTTTGGTAAGTTTCCTGTATTCAAGCTAAGTTGGCTGGGTGGGAAAAGATAGTATTTCACTTCTTGATCGCAGTTGTCAGACATGGGCATTGTAGTGAATTGTGTGATGTTTTGTGAAAACATTTTTTGCATTACAACTTTCTACAAATTCTAACAAACTCAGAAGCAAAGTGTAAGAAAGCAAATATGGACCTACCTTGCCAGAAGTGTGGTCAAAATCAGAGTTGAATTTCAGATTATTCTGTTACTTAATAAAGCAGTTTCTTGATATATTTCTTGGGATTCAACAGACCAGCAGTATAAAACAAATGGACTAGAAGATGATTTAAAAAAAAAAGTGAATCTAACTAAAATATGTAGTTGTATTTCCTCACTCAGAAAACTAAACCACAGAGATGACACATTTCCTTTCCACTGCAGCTCTACCCGTGACATGTTAGATGGGAGAAGAAAGCACTAACTTGCCCAAATTAGCTCTCAGAATGACAGGAAGTGCAATAGAAAAAAAAATCTGTTTTTAGGGCAGAGACTCTCTATTTGCTGCACCATATATATGTTTATCTTTATACCAGATTATTTTCTCTATGTGTTATATAAAAGTGATGTCTCCAGTGCAATCAATATTGTTTAACTTTTGTTTCTATTGCATGTATTTGTGTGAATTCTCTCTTTACAGACTCTCCGTCTTTGCTAGCAGAGTCCAGGTGATGGTAGCACAGAGATGCTGTAGGCAGATAGAAGTGTCACAGATTTCCACAAGCTACTGTGGAGTTTGACTATGATTTGGGTTAATGATACCTAGTAAAATTATATCTGCCATGTTAAAAATCTTCTGGATTAATTTTGGAAGGAAACTGTCCTTCTCAAGATGCAGAGCAGCTTTACTTAAAAACTAAACAAATCAGAAACTGCCTTAAATTAGCTGAAAGATTTAGTTGTTTTCAGAAAATCTAACAAGCACATGTATACTAGTCATTTGGCCACTCTTACATCCGATTAGGCAGTCGGATGCCAAGTTTCAACCTACAGCAAATGCAGTGTGAGAGTTGCAGACCCTTCAAAAGAGGGTTTGTAATGGAAGTGCCTGAAGATGCTTAATTAGGGCAGCGTCACTATTATAAATTACCTTTTTTATGTTTCAACTTGGGTGTAATTTGCAAGTGCGGAAAAGTGAATACATTGACGTTTGATGAGGAATCCTTGCTGAGATAATGTTGCCCTTTACTTTGTAGAGAGAGAATCTAAACTGCATTATTTATATGTAAACAAATTTTGAAGCAGTTGATGTGCCATTGCTCTGCAGCATGTTTTCTTCAATTGAAATGTTAAATAGAGGTCCTCTCTGTCTCTTTCTGGGGCTGCATGGCTATACAGTAGCCATGGAACTCATTCAGAAAGAAAGAGGATAACCTCAGTGTCAGCCTTCTAATTCTCTGTCATGCTAAAACTGATTCCAATACGATGGATGAGCTAAAGCTTAATGGTAATGGATGCTATTTGCCTATTGCCTACATGGTCTCTGCAGCTCCAGGGCAATTGTTTTGGAATATCTGGAGTTGGTATAGGATTACATGCAAGCTAAATCTTTTTTTTCCCTACTGTAACCAAGAGAAATCATGGAACAACATGTGAAATGTTTTTTCTTGTTTTTCTTAGGTTCAAAACAGGTCAGATCAACGGTGATTTATTGATATACCATGTTCTTCTAACTTTGAAGCCATACTATGCTAAGCCATATGAGATTGTAGTGGACCTCACTCACGCCGGGCCCAGCAATCGTTTTAAAACAGACTTCCTTTCCAAGTGGTTTGTAGTGTTTCCAGGCTTCGCTTATGAAAATGTCTCAGCAGTTTATATTTACAACTGCAACTCTTGGGTAAGAGAATACACCAAATACCATGAGAGGCTTCTGACAGGCCTGAAAGGCAGCAAAAGACTTATTTTCATAGACTCTCCTGGGAAATTGGCAGAACACATTGAACATGACCAGCAGAAACTTCCAGCTGCTACCTTGGCTTTGGAAGAAGACTTGAAAGTATTCCACAATGCTCTCAAACTCGCCCACAAAGACACCAAAGTTTCTATTAAAGTAAGTCTCATTTAGCACCCTTCCTATCGAATTGCTATGTATAATTTGGCATTATAGACCTGCATACTATTTTACTGTCATTAAGTCTTAGGAAGAAATCACCAGTATAGTTCATGCATCACACTGGTAAATATATCACTTGTTCATCGTTTAGATTTCAGCTACTCATCCTCCTCTTTAAAAAGTGGTGATAACAGATCTTGTTCATTCTTCATATTCTTAGCTACAGCTACTAAATGATACTTTTTTCTTTCCTTTCTAAGGTTGGGTCTACCGCTGTGCAGGTAACATCAGCAGATCGAACCAGAGTCCTGGGACAGACAGTGTTTCTAAATGACATTTACTATGCCTCTGAGATTGAAGAGATATGTCTAGTTGATGAGAACCAGTTCACCTTAACCATTGCCAACCAAGGCACACCACTCACCTTCATGCATCAGGAATGCGAAGCCATCGTGCAGTCCATCATTCACATACGGACTCGATGGGAACTTTCACAACCAGATTCCATCCCACAGCATACTAAAATCCGCCCTAAGGATGTCCCTGGAACACTGCTCAATATAGCATTGCTTAACCTGGGAAGCTCAGACCCTAGTTTAAGGTAGAGATCTCTGAACCCTTATCTTGACCAAAATTTGTGCTAATTTATTTCTAAGGTT
Source organism: Gopherus flavomarginatus (assembly GCF_025201925.1). Lineage (NCBI taxonomy): Eukaryota > Metazoa > Chordata > Testudines > Testudinidae > Gopherus > Gopherus flavomarginatus. Next base: position 16,509,793 of record NC_066635.1, read on the forward strand.
TCCCCATTAGTAAGTGTTTTACAGCAAACATAATTATTTTTTCACCTAAGCTCCACAACCTTGATCTTTCTTTGGGAAATATCAGTGTTACTCCTAGATAAATGTCGGCATGGAAAAATGAAGCATAAATAAATTGTGCTAGGTTAACTGTAAAAGTTTTGGAAGTCTTAACTCTTATTCTGAAAAACCTTTACTTTACTTTACTTTACTTAGCTAATCCTAAATCTCTTCACATCTTTCTCCTGGCTTTGTTTTTAAAAACATAAACTAGAATTCAGTGTTGGGGTACTAGTGACTGTTTTGCTGCTAGAAAGCAGAATAAACAATAGGAGACGTACTAGAGCTAGCTGGAAATTTTCCAACTGAACATTCTTCCAGTAGAAGAGGCAAGTTAATCTAAATCAAAACGTTCTATGGAAACATCCAGTTCTGACAGAAACCAGGTAGGTTTCCTATGGAACCCTGCTTGCCAGGCAGGTTTCTGTCATAAGCCTACCTGGTTTGTTGCCAGGTTAGTCACCTGGCAGGCTGACAAGGGGCTGTGAGTCTGGGAGCTTCCTGGGCTCTCAGCAGCCCACAAGGCCTGGCTTCCAAGCTTCCCAGCATCTCTGCAGTATGGCTGACAGGGAGCCTAGAAGACCTAGATCTCTGGCAGCCCACCAGAAAAGCTGCCTCAAAGCCAGGGTCTCTAGGGTCCCTGGCTCCAACCTGCTAGGTGGACTACCTCAGAAGCAGGGCTTTCAGGCTCTCAGCTGCTTGGAATCCCCAGCCTCCAGGCATCCGGAGTGCAGGATTTTTTTAGAGCCCTCAAACATTTCAAAAAGGTCTGTGAATTTGGAATTCCTGTTCTGTGGGAAATTCAAAAATTTTAGTTTTTCAGTTTTGGAAAGAATTTTTTTGATATTTCAGAATTTATAGTGGGAATTCCAGTTTCTAGCAGCTCTGTATATCTGTATGTACCTATATAGACACAGTATAATATACATATACATATACATGCCGTTTAATTTTTATAGGCTATGTTGTTCTCTGTGTGGGAATAAAGTGAGACTATATCCCGCATTCACTTTAATGCATAGGAGAATTCTAGAGTTGTCTTCTTGCCATTACTGCGTAAAATGTACCTGTGTAAGATATAAGCACTTTAATGTTACATGTGCAATATTTAAGGAGAGATTTTCCAAGGATGAACTAGTTTTAGTCACGATCTCAAAAATACCTCAATTCAAATGTACACGTTGATTTTATATGGGTCTGAAAAACCAATGGTCAGGTTTTTCCTTGGTAGCCCTTTGGCAGCCCTCTTCTCTTCCTTTCTCCCTCCCCACTCCATATCATTCTAATCTGTTCCATCCAAGAGTAACTAGACATGGAGCCCTTCAGTGATGCTCTTTCAATTTGTCAGAGAGGGTTTATTGAGAGAAGGAGCTCTCTGGGTGCTGGCAGTCCGTGGAAGGAAGAAATTAAGTTCAGGACCTAAACTTCTGATTCCCTTGGCATGCAGGAGCAGCAAGTTATACGGGCCTGTGATGCCCATGCTCCAGCAAATTCAGGGCATGAGGGCCCAGCTCCACCAATGTTCGGGGCCGGGTCTCTCTCCAGGCTCTACCTGCGGCCCCGCACACCTCCTCCAAAGTGTCCCTGCCTGTGTGGGGACAGCGGGCGGCTGCCCTGCCGCTTGGCACTGTGCTCCGTCGCTGGCCGCTGCCAACTACAAAAGGGAGTGGCGCTGGTGGCAGGGTGAGGCAGTGGCAGAGCTGCCACCTGCAGAGGAAGGAGGGGAGGAGGCACACACATGATGGAAGCCCCCTCCCCCCCAGGCACCCACCACAGGAGAGCTGAGGGGGCTTCCTGGACCTGGGAGGGGGCCTGGCCCCTAGGAGCGCGTGCAGTGAGGGTGCTGCTGGGGTTGGAGGGGGAGAGAGGACTGAGGACTGTGGAGTCCTCCTCTCTGGGCCCAGCCCCAGGGCAGCCTGCCTGCACCTCAAACTCATCCCCAGCCCGACCCTACCCCAAATCTCTCAGCCCCAGCCCTCATTCTCCCATACCCCAACCCTCTTCCCTAGTCCTGAGCCCCTCCCACACTCCAAACTCTTCATTCCCAGCGCCACCCCACAGCCCCAGCCAGAGCCCTCATCCCACACACCCAGTCCTCTGCCCCAGCCCTGAGCCCCCTCCTGTACCGTGAACCCTTTATCCCTGGCCCCGCCCCTCAACCCAAACCCCTCAGCTCCACCCTACCCCAGAGCCCACACCCCAGCCAGAGCCCTCATCCCCCCACACCCCAACTCTCTGCCCTAGTCCTGAGCCCGCCCCAGACCTCTCACTCCCAGCCAGAGCCATCATCCCCCCACCCTACATTGTGTAATATAGCGAAACTGTTAAACGCCTACTGTTTCCAGCCCATTTTTACATTATTTTTAAAAATATGTATCAGCTAACAAGGCAGGTGTGGGGGCGGGGGGGTGGGAGGAGGACTTGGACCTGTTCTGGGCACCACCAAAAATTATACAAACTTGCTGCCCCTGTTGACATGGCAACACTAGACTGAATTGTAAGAGACATGACTACCACTCTTGTGCTGTTTTTAATGGAATTATTTATTGTGTATTTTTTTAGTTGCCTAGGAAAAAAATTTAAATTGCATCACTTATGTTTTATTGCAGGTCTGCTGCCTATAATCTTCTGTGTGCCTTAACCTGTACCTTTAATTTAAAGATTGAGGGCCAGTTACTGGAGACTTCAGGTCTGTGTATCCCTGCCAACAACACCCTTTTTATTGTGTCAATTAGTAAGACTCTGGCAGCTAATGAGCCACACCTTACCTTAGAGTTTTTGGAAGAGTGTATTTCTGGATTTAGCAAATCTAGTAAGTAGCATTCATTTTCTCTAATGCTAACAATAAATTTGAAACAGTTCAAGCTTTTCAGTTCTGTTAGTGTTAATAAATGTTCTCATGTTATTGAGCTAGTCCATTAGCACAGTGGGCTTCAATTAGAAATGCAGCCTAAAGCATCTGCAGGTGCTTTTCAAGTTTAGCCATTATATCTGTGACCTAATCAGCAGGTGGTGAAGTGCTCTGGAACCAAGCAGTGTCAAGATACAGAATGGAATCTGCTAGTATGGAAAACAATGTAAAGACAAGATTATCTCATTCACAGAACAGTGCCCTCTTTTTTCATAGAATCAATGTCTAAAACAGTCCTTAGACTTTTTGACATTAATGTAAGACAAATTGTATAAGTGATTTCAGTGGTTTACAATGATAATGCTTGTTAGTTAACATCTTACTGTATATTAGCTCTTTCACATCGCTGCTGAAAGTTGTGTACAATGGTTACTTTGGTGAGGCCTACTTTAGTGTCACAAATTCACCAGAAATGGACACACACCACAATCTGAGTTCCATGTTGGTGATAAACCCCGAAGTCTAGAAAATATATGCCCAAAAGATATGTAGGATCTTTCCTCTACACACACTGTTAATAATTTAAAGGGGAGACAAAGAATTTTAATTCTAATCCAGGGTCTGATTCTCTCTCTAACCTTGATTGAGTCTGGAACATAGCTGCCTTTCTTTCCTCATGTGTAAAATGGGGATTATATCTACTTCATGAAGGTGTTGAAGATGAACGTTTTGAAAGCACATTGCAGATGAAAAGTACGATGTAAATTCTAAATATTAGATTTATGAGCTTTGAGCCGCTTTCGCTTAGATCTCTTCAGCATGAATTAAGATGTCACTCTTCTTTCCATCTTCCTAAAGATGTATGGCTTGGATTTCACTGGAACAGTATGTTTCTTTTTAAAGCTTTGCCTTTTACACAATAATCCTACTTCTGATCTTTGACCATTTTTTTGGTCCAGGTACCTAGACTTTATTTTTGGACAATAAAATCGTAAAGAAAGCTGCTTGCAAATAATTCTGCACATACAAAGAGAAGAGACCATCAGTGGCCTTCTGTTACAATAACATTAATTTTTGATTTCAGGTATTGAACTGAAACACCTTTGTCTGGAATATATGACTCCCT